>NW_005842033.1:2551985-2579884 GCF_000455745.1 Alligator sinensis | reverse complement strand
TTTAAAAGATTGTTTACTTACACCGAGATGGCAGTGGTGTAGGCTGGAAAGCTTGATTAAGTTGCAGTTACAGACAGACAACACAGACGGTCTCGTGGAGGTTGCTAGGCTCCACGGTGCAGAGCTCCGGATGCTCTGGGTGAACGAGCCACCAAAATAGAAATCGTAAGTACGTCTTATAAAAGTTGCGTTCGAAGACGGGAAGAGGTGGGCGGTGGATCAGGCCGCCACGCTCCTCTGGATCTCACACAAGGTTTCTATTACCCTGCCGTGTACCCAGAGTCCCCACGAGATGGATGTGGAGTCCTCTTCGGCTTGGGCGGAAACCGCTCAAGCCTCTTATACGGCTAACAAGCCAATCGTTAGCCGCCACATGTGAATAATTTAGCACTCGCCAATCACGGGGAATGAATTTGCATACCGGTGGCGGGAACTCTTTTGCACCGTGCATTCCTCTTGCAACATGAGCAATGCACTCTGCAAAAGAAGCTGCAGAAAAGGCGGGAAACTCGTCCCTGCACCGGGGTTTCCTCTTGCTACAGGAAACACTCCCATGCAATGCTCTGCAACTTAACGGGGATAATTCTGGTGCCGAAGCACACACACACAATCATGCCTTTTGGGTCATGACAACAACTTGTCATGCTTCCTTGGCTGATACAAAAATCAAAGGATTAATGACTTCCCTGCAAGGTGTAGCCATTCATTTTAAGGGAACATCATTCTGAAAAGTAATCAAATTATGTATATTACACACTATTTTAACCTTTTGGAGGAATTTTCTTAAAATGAAGAATGTTCTAAGCCTACTCAAAATAATCCTTTCTGTCACTTTTAAGTAAATGCTGTCTAGCTGGCAGGGCAGGGTTTGAAGTGCATCAGATGCATAAATGAGAAATGATAACATTAAGCAGCATTGAGCAGAGAGAAGGTAAAACTAATTAACCTTGTGCAGCATCACTACTTAATCAGAATCATTCAACAAGTTGCAGTGGGTCACAGGGCAGCCATGAAATTGCTGTGCTGCTGCTTAACTAGTTTTGATTTAAAGTCACGCGCTCCTTCCGATTAATTTTACCTAGTATTTTAACACTGTGGGAGATAGCCTAGTCACAGACTGTGATGTTCGTGTGTGCCAAGTGGCAAAGTAAAATGGAAGGTTAATAATGCCCCTCTAGCAAGGGTGTTCTTTCTTCACTTTAAAAAGGATGTTCTCAAAGTACGTTTTCTTAAATATATTTTATTTAGTTATCTCAGTCAAGTTATAATGTAGACGGCCCTGTTAATAGCTACATGTGCCCAAACTAACCATGTTAAGTATTGGATTACTCTGATTTTCCACAGAGAAAATTCCCCTAACATTATTTTCATGGATTTCCTGTTTATAGAGAATACTGTGTCCAAAATATAGGGAAAATTATATTCTCATTTTTTTTAAAAAAGAAACAAACATCATGATCATATAGAATCATGATGTGAGCAACAGCCTTGGAGTGAAAGAAATCTCTGCCCCGCACTGTGTGAAAGCTTACAAATTGTTAACAAATATCAGCTTGTGTGCTCCTTTCTACCTCCCTAGAAGGGTAGCAAATGGGTGAGAGGGACCAGGGTCATGGCTACGTTCCCTTCCAGACTGCTCAAAAGGACCAATGAGTTGGTAGAAGTGTAATATACCTTCATGTTGAAATTTAATGGTCAGATTAAACAAGAAACAGTTCATCCTAACTTGATTCTACCTTAGACTTGCAGAGTACATGGATATAGACCCTAGATAAATTCTCATTGCCTTGTCTGACTTGACCATTATAGTCTAGCATTATTTGGGTTTTTAGATGTCATGGGACAGATCTGCAGCCTAGGTCAGAGTCTGCTGTGCATTGCATAAGGCACATTGAAGCTATCTGTACAGTACTGTAAATTAGGCCAAAGGGTGAATAAATAAGATCCTGAAAGGCACAAGTTATCTACCCTCTGCTCTGTCCAAACCCTGTGCTGTCCAAACCTAGGTTGCCTCAATCTGGGGATCTGACTGCATCCAGATAATTTGAATTATTGTTTTTGCAACTGGGTTTTTTTAACCAATTACATGTTTTGATTCAAATTAAAGCATACTGTAAAGCTCAGCATTATTACCACTTACTGAGTGCTGACTACTGGGCTGATATACAGACATAAAGGAAGAAAATTGGGAACCCCAGAGCTTATTGCAGAAGCAGAGATGATATGTTCTGTCTAGGGAATTTGGCTGCCATAGTTTCATTTGAGAATTTGGTACCCAAAACTCCAAGGTGGCTTTGAATATATTGACTTGAACCAGGAAAACATACATTAACTTATGTTATCCTCTACAGACCATACTATATAATACTTGAAGGACCAGTCTTGATATGGCAGACATTTTTGAGCTATCAACAAAGTGTATGATTAAGTAGAAATGTTAATGAAAAGTGGGAGAGTATTAGGTGTAAAAGTGGAAGACTGGGGCAAGCATAAGGTGAAGGTTAAAGAAAGGAGCCAAAATGAATATTGGAGAAGGTTCCCAACTGGGTAGTAAGGGAGGAAAGTGCCTCCCAAAATCCTTCCAGAAAATGCTGCAACACCTTCCATTTCCTGGAGCTAACCAAAGGGAGCATATTTGGTTTTGGCATTTAATACCATCTTGTAACAAGGACTGTTACCTACTTACATGTGTTCTTCCAGAGCAGTGCTGTTGTTTATTTGTGTCTTCATTGAAGGGCTATCTCATGTCCTTGATCAGTGATTGCGCTCTTGTGGATGTCAGTTAGGGCCACCCACACAAACCTTGCCCCATATATTTCCTAAAGGCTGAGTCATTATGACACAAATATGAAACACTGAAAACAGAAACAAAGGAAGAAAACACTTTGGAAATCCATTATCTTATAAAGGTTGTTAAACTAAAAATCTGACTCTGAAATGAAAATATGATTTATTTCAAAAACACTTTTTTAATATTACACAAATGTGTGTGAGAATTCTTGATGTAAGGTAAAGCTATAATTTCAAGAGTTGCCCTTGCAGGGCAGCTGTTATCTTGTGTTTTGTTGCTATGCATTAAACATGCCCTATAACTAGATTCCATAGGCCTGAGAGTTGTCATGAAATGGGATTGTAGGGAACAAAGATGCTCTTGTGATAGTGATGCAAGTCACAGTAAGTTTTCTTGGGGAATAATAATTGGTGACTAGAAACTCATACATTTAATCTGGAGGGCACTGCAAGTATTTGACATGTTTAAGTTTATTTTCACCTACCTAGATGTTAGCAGAGTATATACATTTTGTTGGAATTTGATGCTGCCAGTACAGTTGTCACACATGCAGCCTACTCCTTATAGGAAATGTGGTAGAGTTCTAGCATTTAGAAAATACTTCCCTAAACTTCAGGAAAAAATGTATTTCTCCATTTGCTGATCCCATAAAGTGCTAGACCTCTGTAGTTTTTGTTTTAATTATATCCTAAGATTATTGCTCAGGTCATCCAGCTACATATGCTGGCCTAGGGTCTGAGCTGTGCCCAAGAGTACCCTGAGGAGGCTCTGGAATGGAAAGATACCACTTTTTAGTTTCTTTAGTTTTTCATTTTTTTAAATAGTTCATGGAGTAATTACACCAGCCTTAATTTTCTCTGAAAGTCCACTAACATCTTAAGGGGCTTTCTGAATTTAGGACCTTATTTCAGAACAACTAGGGAAATGTTTCTTTACAGATATGTGCTGGAGTTCATCTTTGATATAAGATATGGTAAAATGCTTTTTATCAATCCTAGTGTTACAAAAGTAGACTAGTAATATTTGTAATATAAGTATTTGAAAGAGATAAGCATTTGGGAGGAAGAATTGCTTAGCACATGGCATGAGGAGGTGAAAAACCAGGACTAATAGAGTAGAATTAGGAAATGGAAGACATAGGCTGATTATCAGAAACTTGTGGACTAGGGTTCTTCAGGAAATGCAAAGAGGCTGTCAGACCTCAGTGATAGTCACTGTTTAAACATCTAATCACCAGTGCCTGATGCCACACTTAGAATGGCATTCTTTCAACTTGCCAGCATGTGTGGAGCCAGACCAGATATGCACTAGCAGGTTGAAAGCTGTGCGCAGTACAACCCTGCATGAGGCTGCCCCATGCACAGTCTGCAAACGCTGAATGGGGAGAATCAATCATCTCCCTCCATTTAGCAAGTTGAAAGCACCAGCAGACCCAGATCAAGACCTGGGGCAGCTCCAGCCTCCTTGATGACAATTAGGTCTCAAACCAGGCCAGGTCTGCCCTAATCCTGATGCTGACAATGAACTCATTAGCAGCATGGAGACTGGGGTCTGCTACACATTCAGTTTAAGGCACTATACAAAACCAGTAATTTGGTGGAACATCTTTGTGGTTAGTTTGCCATTTTATGGTGCCATAAATTGTCTGAACATGTTCCAGGTTGCCATTCATGGTGCAATTAACCTGTTAACTGTGTGATAAATGTAACATCTGCCAGGACTCATTATGTCTTCAAAGCAACTTTCTTAAAAATCAAAATCAGTGGCATATGACCCACTGAATTTAGAATAAGGGCAAGAATGAATCCGTGAATTCTTTCTTCACATGGGAAGTTCTAAAGAGATGAATACTTCTTGTGTACCTATATTTTTAAATAAGCCCCACTCCCTTTTTCTGTCCCACAGAGTGCTGAACAAATCACAGCACTGTGCCGGACTTTTCACGAACGCCAAGCAAACAGTATGGAAGGACAAAAGGACAGTCAAGATCCACCTCTGAAACCACTGGCACGACATCTCTCCGATGCAGATCGATTGCGGAAAGTCATCCAAGAACTTATGGATACTGAGAAATCATATGTAAAGGTAGTGGAAACAACTTCCTGTGTGGCTGTAGGTTTCCTATTGGGCTCTGACATCATTGATTAAAATAATTCTATGGTTCTAAGGCTTACCTGTGTATGAAGTGGCCCTGGTACCACATGGCTAGTTCTGTTACCTTCAGTGGACTTATTCCTACAGCAAAGCCTTGCAGGCTTTTACTCATAAAAATTCAGATTCTAGGCAATTTGAAGCATTGCCCTGCATGTATGTAGGGAAGTAGAAATGTATGTGCACAGGACAACTGCTGTAGGTGAGGGTTCTGGGTTCTCCAGTGGATTTTTCCACAGCTCTTCAAAATCTAAGCTTTTTAACCCTTCTGCTTAAAAAGAAACCCTTCATCATGGAAACTGATGCATTGCTCAGTGTGGCCAGTGGAATTACAACAGACATTTTTTATTTTCTTAAAAAGCCATGGTTTTGTTGGGTGCATGGCCCTTTTTAGAAACACAAAATGATGGATTTCAAAAGCAGTAATGGCCATTAACATTTGAAAGTCCTGTGTAAAACTTAGTTTTGCTTACCTTCAAGAGGGAAGAAACCTGTTCTCAGTCCCCACTGCCAATCTAAAATGGTTCCCAAAGAGATGCACTTAGACACAGGTAATTCATGAATTATGCTCATGTAAAAGACTAGGAGGAAAATATCTTAATGTATTTGCTTTTACAATTCCAGGTGATTTACAGCTATGCATACTTGACCAGTTTTGCTTAAGCTTGATGTGTAGCCAAAAGTAATAACCAAGCACATCCAACTGCTTTTTTTTTTTTTTTGTTTTTTTGTTTTTTTGTTTTTTGCAGAGAAATCACCTTTAATTAAGGATCAAATTGTCATCAGATCTTTGGATGTGTCCACTTATGTGAAAAATAGAGCATTGTGACACGAGAAACTTACTTTCGCGGAGCTAAATTATGTGCACATGTTCTGTAACAAGATAGTTTTATCTATCTGACAGCTGTCACCAGATAAAACTTGGTCCCCAAAATATAAATGGCTTCATGGATTTGAATCAGATACTTTTTATCTTCTATTTAATATCAAAATGGCTAAGTTGTGTTGGGGTGTCCTCCAGACCTCCCAGGTCAGCCAAATCATAAAACTGTAGTGTGGCGTTTAAACACAGGAAGACACGCATCCTTCCCCCTCCGTAAGCAATTCTGCCGTTTTTTTCCTCAGGGTCACAAAGCCCTACAGCACTGACCCATGATTCAGCCATTGCACTTTGGTGTGGTATAGTAAGTCTTCAAAAGTCATGTCAGTTCTGTGGAGAAATGACTGGAAAAGCCCTTAATCATGTTCCCCTGACAAAATAACAAAACACTCTTAATGCCTATAGGCTATACAGACATTACACATCATTGTGATTGTTACTACCAATGTCTAACACAGTTGTTACTATTGTTCATCTAACCTGCATGCTTGAGTTTTGATGTTGTTGATATTTATGAACCTTTGTGTTGTTCTTCATAAAGCTATCTTCTACAACTTTCTTATACCACACTATACTAAAATATAACTTCATTTTACATTGTAATTTGGGGCTCTAAAGATCTACTCACAAAACTAAAGCACCGTGTTGAGATTGGCTTGGCTTTACAGTGAAAATTGGTTTAGCACTTATGGGTACATATTAGATTTTGTTATAAGAAACACAAGTATTTTCTTGAAAATTGCATCTATCCACAGTTTTTGTTTACAGAATGATTTTGAACTGTTAATTATTTAAGCAAATTCTTTGTTTCTTCCAGGATTTAAGCTGCCTCTTTGAGTTATACTTAGATCCCCTTCAAAATGAAACCTTCCTTACCCAGGATGAGGTGAGGCAATAGTCAAGAGATGTTTTTTTCAGTCTTTTGTGTGTTTTCTGTAGTCCCTGATATATGGACTTTTCCTTTACTGAGGACATGACAAGGAGCTAACAAGTAGCATAACAGTAGAACACACTTCTTTAAGTGTTTTCTTTCTAGCACATTAGTCACATCTTTTTCTAATGGTAATTGCTTTTCTGACTGGAACATTGTTGAGACATCTTATCTTTTGTAACCACTTTCTCTTTATGGAGTCCATGGCAAAGCTATTAAAAAACTCAAAATAAGTGATTTTCTGCATTCCTTTTTAATATCTGACATCTCTCATTGGACTGTATTCTCAGGGCATCTATTAAGTAGAGGTATAGAGCTATCAGCTTCATGTCCTCCTGTTTGATTTTCATACAGATGGAGTCCTTGTTTGGCAGCCTGCCAGAAATGTTGGATTTCCAGAAAGTATTTTTGGAGACTCTGGAAGATGGAATTTCTTCCTCCTCAGATTTTAACACACTAGAAACACCATCCCAGTTCCGGGTAAATGCATGGTCTTTTAAATCTTTGTAACGGGGCCGGAAATGCATAATTTTGGGTTTAAAGTTTATTCTCTCTTCAGGTGGCTGCCTCTTTATATTTCAAACTTTACTTCTGATTGCAAATCGATATCCAGCCATTGCTTGAATTAAAATAAGAAAGATAAATTCTGTTTTTCACACACTTATCTCCTCTTTCCAAGGATAGATGATATAGGTTGAATGTACTGATAAGACTTTCAATGTGCTATAACCTAGTAATACTTAAAAGGATGCTTCCTCTCCAGCAGGAAGCACACTATTACTGGGTTTAAGTTCTGGCGTGTTTTATGCTCTGTGAAATCCCACTTGAATTCCTGATATTCAGTTCGTCTGGTGCAAAGTACAAATTACTCTCGTTAAATATAGTAGGAGTTTCTCTTGTGTCCTGTGGTTGAAGAATAGAGCCTACAGAGAATGGCCCTCTGTTGCTTTGTTTGCCTGAACAGTGCAACGCAGTGGGTGTATCTACACATGCAATTAATTCAAAGTAATAAACTCTGAAGCAGTTTGAGCTGGAGTAAACTACTCCCGAGCACAGCATCTACATGTGTGCCCAAGATAGCAGCAATGTGAGCTGGGGCAGAGCAGGTCTGGGCTGGCAGGGGGCACAGGGGCTCACCTGGGTGGTGGCATGGGTCAGCAGAGGGGCTGGCTGGGGCATGAGGGTCCTGCAACTAGGGAGCTGTGTGGCTAGGCAACAGGCAGAAGTTTAGCCCCTGGCTGGCTGGGCTGACCACGCACAATTTATGCCCACGGTCAACTTCTATACATGCGTTTAATTGCAGTTCATTATGCAACTGACAGTAAAATCTTATGCCAGCATAAATTAGTTTACTGCAGCCTAATAGTGTCACACTTGTAGATGGTGACACCTTTATTCCACTGTTAATTAATCTACTGTGCAGTTAAGCGCACATGTGGATGTATCCAGTATGTGGCAAAGATCTGGAGAAAATGTGTTCCCGCAACTGCTGATTCATAAAACTAGAAGACCTGCTGTCATATCTTCTCAATTCTTGCCCATTACCAAAGAAACCAAGTAAAAAGATTCCTTTTTATTTTCTGCTCATATTCTTTGGCCTCTCCTTTCTCCTTCTGTACTCTTTGCTTTGTGAATTGTTTTCTAATGAGAGATCTCTGTCTTGGAGTCCGCATGATTCACAGTCCCTCCCACCTCCTCCCAGTCATCTTCCTCATCCAAGGAAAGAAATAAAAAGGTGCCCTTTAATCACCACATACCTAATAGAGCTTGAACACAGATTTTTTTAAAACCTTCTTCTGGCATTAGCTCCTCTACTTGTTGCTTCCCAACACAGTTACCAGTCTTTCTCTCAGAACCACAAGCTGAACTGTCTCCTGCCCTGTCCTAGGAGCATAGTGAGAGTGGATGACTAATACAGTTGATTCTAATTCAGGGAAAAACAATATAGTTGTGGATTTCTTTGCTTAGGTTGGCCAAGCGCTGTACCCAGGGGGAGAGCAGCATGCGAAGCTGCTGCCAGCAGAGTACAGAGGTAGCTGGAAGAGGTGCAGAAGAGAATTTTGTTGCCTTCAGTGCTATAATGAAGAAGAAATGCTTGGAGTGGTGGTGGCATAACAGAGAGTAGGGGAGAGCATAGGGGATTACAGACCCTCCCCCACTTCAACTTCCTTCATTAAGAGCTGCTTTGTTCTTTACCATCATTAAACTAAGAGCCCATCCCTTCCCACCTGATCTGACAAGTTTACATTCCCTCTTGCACCTCAGACACTCCTGCTCCCCTTCTACAACATGTGATTGGAAATTTTAATCTCAATTCCCAGTCCTCTTACCTATCTATAAAAACCTATCAATAAAATGCTAATTTTTATAATCACCTTTATAAGGTTTTCAGGTTCTACTTCCTTCCACACCTTATAAAGATTATAAAAATTATCATTTCCTCTTTTACTCCCTCTATGTACTTCTCTATGCTCCTGTTTTTCTCTCTTCTCCCCCTCTATCATCGATGTCTGTGCTCCTCCTTTTCTGTCCTTCTGGGATCTCCTTTATTCCCTTTAACTCTGCTCCCCTTCCTGGATCCGACTTCCCCCTAAAAGCCTTTCATCTAAGGCAAGGATGTCAAACTCCTTTGGCCCCATGGGCTGAATGAATGTCATGGGGCCTATCCACAGGCCAGATTGGACCCACAGCTTCATCTTCTTCCCCCTTTCCCTTCCCTAGCATACGTGATCTGAGGGATGCTCCAGTCGGTCTAGGACTAGCACTGTGTGGCACACACCTGGCTGCCATGTTCAGCATGGCTGCTGCACTGGCCAAACTGTGCTGTACCTGACACCCATTCTGGCTGTTTTGGGTTCTGTGCTGCAAAAAGCCCCACGTCCTGTGCTGGCTAAAGCAACTGCTGGATCTGGTATGCTGGGGGTAGGGGAGGAGGTGAGGGCCCAGTCAGGCCTATAGACCAGCCCTGTGCCATGGGTGCTTGCTGTGCCCCTTGTGAGTCTGATCAGACCCAAGGACAGCACCAAAATCTAGATGGCAGGGGGCTGTATGTTTGAAACCCCTGTTCAAAAGCTTGTTTTCTTCTGTTGGATCCCAGAATGCAAATCATTCCTTACAAAAAAATTAAGCTGCTGCCTCTAATAGATGTAGGCAACGAGAGGATTAGGTAGAGAAATTCCCCTCTGCCTGCGACACTGATTGGGCACTCTGAGGCGGGGCTTGATGGTCTCACTTCTTCCAGGAGAAATCAGACTTTTCCAGTTTTCTAATATTCACCAAAATCAATAGAGTTCTGGCCACAGATATGTAGAATGTGTCTTGGAAGCTCGGAACTGGTTGGCTGAGGCGTTCAAAAGTTACCACATTCTTAGGTAGAGACAGACAAATGGGAACATGGCATTAAATTGGGTGTGGGACCTCAATTCACTTGGCCAGCTTGGAGGAGTTCTTAGCTTACAAACTATGTCCACACAGGCCCTTTGTGAATAACATCTTGGGCTATGATGTAGCATGTGACTACTTGAAGAAGGAGGGTCCCCAGAATTGAAGAGCAGTGGATTAAGCCGGCAATTTTTTTCCAGCACTGCAGTGGAACTACTGAAGAAAAGGCAGAGGAGCGGCTATTTGCAGGGATGAGGCAGAGGAGCATCAGCCTAGAGAGCAGGAAGTACAAGGCCCTTTCAGGGCCCTTTCAGAGGTCTGAAAGCCCCTGAAAGATGGGGGCTTTCAAATCACTGCATCAAGAAGGAAGAGAAGAGTGGTAGTGGATTGTTTTCCAGACTTGGGGGTCAGGAAGGTGTGCTGCCTGCCTGAGCCTGAATTTAGGACACCACAGAGAGATTATCAAATCTCATCCACTATTACCCCTACCTGCTTGTCCATGTAGGCCCCAACAATACTGCCAGGAATGACACCAAGCAGATCAGATGTGACCAGGAGGCTCTTGGCAAAAGGATTAAGTTGCTAGGAACAGAAGTGGTGTTCTCATTGATTTCTTCCCATGGAAGAAATCTAGTTGATCTAGTATCTCACAACATCCTTGTGGAAAAATTGGAAGACTGTGGGCTTAACTGCTCAACAGTTCAGTGGGTGGAAACCAGAGAGGTAGGACCCAGAGTGTTCTCATGACCGGATCTGTGTTGTCCTGGCGAGAAGTGGCCAGTGGCATCCCTCAGGGGTCCATGCTTGGATTGGTGCTTTTCAACATCTTTGTCAGCGATTTGGATGTGAGGGTGAAAAGCTCTCTGGCCAAGTTTGAGGATGACACCAAGTTACAGGCTCTGTGACGACAGTTTGACTTGCACCATGGCCAAAAGGGACCTAGAGGTAGTGATCGACCATCACATGACCATGAGCTGGCAGTGCAATGCTGTGGCCAGCAGTGCGAACAACACGCTGGCATGCATTAATCGTTGTATCTCATGCAAAACTAAGGAAGTGATACTCCCACTGTACTCCACATTGGTGAGACTGCAGCTGGAGTACTGCTTCAGTTCTGGGTGCCACACTTCAGCAAGGACATGGAAAAACTTGAGAGGGTCCAGAGAAGAGCCATCCATATGATCAGGGACTTGCAAGACGAGTCATATGAGGAGAGGATGAGGGACTTGGGCCACTTCAGCCTACAGAAGAGAAGGCTGAGAGTGGACTTAGTAGTGGCTCACTGCTACATCAGGGGAGTACATCAAGAACTCGGTGAGCAGCTGTTCCCTAGGACACCCCTGGGGAAGACCAGGAGCAATGGATACTACAAACTCCTGGAAGGCTGCTTCAGGCTTAAAAAAACTCCTTCACAGTTAGGGTGTCCAGACTGGTGGTGCAGTCACATACCCTGGAAATCAAAAGGAGACTGGACAGTCACCTCACTGGGGTAACTTGACCCCAGTTGTCTTTTCCTGCCTAGTGCAGGGGGACTGGACCCAGTGGTTTACAAGGTCCCTTCCAACCCCTAACAATCTATGACTGTATGAAGGCAAGGGTCCAGGGAGAGACCCATTGTATCATGGAAGTTAATGCATGGCTAAGACTGTGGTGTTGATGTGAAGGCTTTGGCTTCTTCAACAACAGGCAGATGTTCTTGGGAAGAGAACTACTATCAAGAGATGGGATCCATATGGTGAGAATGGGGAAGAGCATCTTTGGGCATTGTCTGGCCAATCTAGTAAGGAGAGGTTTAAACTAAGTTCCATAAGGGGTGGTGATGAAAACCTTCCAACAACAGAGCATGCAGTCCAGAGGGAGAAGGACTCGGGAAAGCACCAGAGAGCTACAGGACTAGAAGAAGTGGTGCAAAAGGGAAGTGAGTAGGTCAAATTGTAATATATGACCAATGCATATATACAAATGCAAGAAGTATGGGGAATAAACAAGATGAGCTGGAAACTGCAGCCTGTGAAATGAACTATCATCTGATTGGCATCACAGAGACCCAGGGGGCAGCTCTATGACTGGAATGTCAACATGGAGGCTTATATTGTTTCAGAAGGACAGGGAAGAAAAGATGGTGGTGTTGCCTTGTATGTCAAAAACGCATACACTTGTTCCCTGGTTCAGGAGAAAGAAGACAGCAAAGCAGAATGCATTTGGGGGAAGATGAAAGGTGAAAGATGCAGCATCAATATAATGGTGGGGATTTATTATAGGCCACCAAATCAGGAGGAGGAGCTGGATGAGGTACTCTTCAAGCAGGTGACAAATCTATCCAAAAGTTGTGGAATGGTACTGATGGGAGACTTCACTTTTCCTGACATCTGCTGGGAGAACAGTGCAGCCAAACAAAATGTTAAGTCAGTTCCTAACTTGTATGGAGGATGACTTTCTGTTTTAGAAAGTGGAGGATGCAACTCCTCCTCGGGGATCATCTATCTTGGGTCTTGTCCTGACCCACAGGGAAGAATTATTGGAGGATGTGAAGGTGATGGGTAACTTTGGAGGAAGCGATTACAATAGAATTACAGACAGGTTAGGAAAATTAGGACACTAGATCTCAAGAAGACAGGTTTCATCTAGCTCTGGTAGTTAATATGCCTGGTGTCACAGGAGGATAGATTGAAGAATAAAGATGCCCAGGAAGGCTGCACGGTTCTAAAAGGCACAGTATTTGGAACCCAACAAGAAACTGTCCCAACATGACGGAAGCACAAGAAGAATGGCAAGAGACCAATGTGGCTGCACAAAAAGCTTCTAAAATGCATCAAATGCAAAAGGAAAGCATACAGGCAATAGAAGAATGGGCAGGTCACCAAGGAAGCATACCAGTAAAGAGCAAGAGCCTGCAGGGACAATATCATAAAGGCAAAGAGATAAAGAACAAGCCGCACCTGGCAAAGGAGGTTAAGGACAACAAGAAGTTCTGTAAGTATGTTGGCCAGAAAAGGACCCATGAAGATGTCAACAAGCCAGGGGGAGCTCCTAACAGATGATGCAAAGAATGCAAATCTACTCAACAGCTGTTTTTTGCTGCAGTCTTCACAGAAAAATTTAAGCTGTAGGTAGATGCCTAAAAAGGTTTATCTGGATAAGGAAAGGGGCAAGCTGAGGGACGAAATAACAAAAGACATAGTCAAAGAGCTTATCTTGCACCTGAAGGAATTCAAATCAGCAGGGTCAAATGAATTTCATCCCAGGATACTGAAGAAACCTGGCAGAGGAGATCTTAGTGACCTTGGCAATGATCTTCATGAAGTTGTGGGAGACTGGTTAGGTACCAGAGGACTAGAAAAGGGCCAATATAGTGCCCCTCTTTAAAAAGACAAGGAGGAGGACCCCGGGAATTACAGATTGATTAGCCTTACCTCAATACTTGGGAAGTTACTGGAGCATATCCTAAGGAAAGCCATTTGCAAGTATCTGGAGCAGGAAAGTCTGATCACAAGCAGTCAGCATAAATTTATGAAAAACAAATAGTGTCAAACAAATTCGATCTCCTTCTTTGACAATGTAATTACTTGGGTGTATGAAGAGAATGCAGTAGACATAGTGTATCTGGACTTAAGCAAGGCTTTTGACAAGGTCCTGTATGAACTTCTCAATAAACTGTTGGGAGAAATGTGGGCTAGATAAAGTTCCTATAAGGTGGATAAATAACTGGCTCAATAGCCACAAGCAAAGGTTAATAATTATCAATGGGTCCATGTCAGAATGGCAGGAGGTTTTGAGGGTAGTCCCAAAGGGGTCTGCACCAGGTCTGGTGCTGTTCAAGGTATTTATTAACAATTTGAATGCTGGCATAGAAAGCTTCTTGAGCAATTTTGCAGACTACACAAAACTGGGAAGGATTGCAAACACCTTGAGAATGTGAACATGATTTTCGAGGATCTTGACAGACTGGAAAGTTGGGACAGAGCTAACAGGATGAAGATCAGTACGGACAAATGCAAGGTGCTGCACCTCAGAAAGAATAATCAAAAACACAAATATAAAGTGGGTGACACCTGGCTGGATGGCAACATTATGGAAAGAGACTTGGGAGTCTTGGTAGATCACAGACTCATCTTGAGTTTGCAGTGTGATGCAGCTGCACAAAAGGTGTGTGGTTTTGGGGTGCATCAATAGAATCATTAGGTGGAAGACATGGGAGATGATAGTGCCTCTCTACCCATCCCTGGTTAGGCCTCATCTGGAGTATTGTGTGCAGTTCTGGGCTCCACATTTTTAAAAGCATGTGGAGTACTTAGAGGAGGTCCAGAGGTGGGCACCACAGATGATAAAAGGCTTAGAAAGGAAGTCATATGAGGAGCTGCTGAAGGAGCTAGGCATGTTTAGCTTGTGGAAAAGGTGCTTAAGAGGAGACATGGTAGCAGTCTTCAAATACTTGAAGGGCTGACCATAAAGAAGGAAAACACTTTTTGTCTCTATCTGCAGAGAGGAGGATGCAGACCAATGGCTTGAAGTTGCAGGAAAGTAAATGTAGATTGAATACAAGAAAAATCTTCTTCACTGCGAGAATAGTGAGGCAATGGAATAGACTGCCTGTGGAAATTGTGGACTCTCCATCATTGGAGGTATTCAGGAAAACATTAGACAGCCATGGTCAGGAATGATCTAGGCATAGCTATGCCAGTGTTCTACAACTGGAATTTCTCATGCTTCTGGGCTTTGCTGGTTGCCTCCTCCCTGCCTTTCTGCTGCATGTCAGGGTGTTTTTAAGCCTTCCTCAGAGGCACACTGGGTGTTGGCTGCCGCCTGAGCTGGAGACTTGGACTGGGGTGTGCCAGTGCTCCTGCTAGGACCAAAGCTGGAGTTTCCTGGCTAGAGGGCCTTTTCCACCCCCCTCCCCCCAACTCGGACTGATCATCATATTTGGGATCAAGAAGGGATTTTGCCTCATGGTCAGATTGGTATGTATTGTGGGAGGCATGGCCCATTACCTGAGATCTCTTGACAGCATTTAATAGAAGCAGGACATTGGTTGCCATGCTTTTTTTGTTTTACCTATAGCAGGTTAGGGCTTAAAGTCTGTGTTGTGTCATGGTTGATGGTAATTTTATATAGAGTTTAGATTATGGTTTGGATATGGCTGCTCTTGCTTCAGACAGGAGGTTGGACTAGGTGACCTCTGCAAGTTCATTTCAGACATAGTTTTCTATGGTTGGCCCAGCTAGGGAAACTGTCTGGAGTGACTGTTCATTGGCCAAGATGCAGTGGAGGCAAGGAATCTATCTGGGAGGGGGAATGGAGAGTTTAGGGCAGATTGGGCACGGATGTGTGATTGGTTTCAAATAGTCTGTTTTCCACTGAAATCAGGCCCACATAATGCCTGTTTGCTGTGCTGCAGGCTATGAAAGATCTCTCATGAACTAATTCCTGATCCTCGACCTAATTCACATAAGGGTCTGTAAAACTATTTAGTAGAAAGCAATTTTTTCCTGGTTTCCAAGTTTTCACCAATATCAGGAGGGTTCTGCTCATCGATGCCTAAAATATTAATTCCTGAAAGTTTGGAATTGATTAATTGCTATTCTTAAAAGCTGTTGCCTACAGAAGAACAGCATGACTGGCTTTGGCTAACAAACCTGTATTGAAAAGCATAGAGAATTCCTGATTCTTGCATAAGAAGCAGTACTGCCAAAGTATATAGTAAAGTTCACTACTCTTCCAACAGGCTGAGTAAGGCTTTTGAAGATCAAAGCCCATATTCTGTTCCACCTATTAAGCATGTAAGTGGATTTAGGTGCCTTAGTGAAATTCCATTTCACCCTGCTCGAGTCCTTGTTAAACTGTTAATACAAAAGATGGGTGGGTTCTTCTCCTCCTCCTCCCCACTTTTTTTGTGACTCAGTCTTAAGGGTAAGATGATGGTGTGTTACAAAAGTAGATGTATATAATGGGTTCCTGGGGACTTGAATGGGATGAAACTATTGCATTTAGGTATCTAAGTCAACTCACATGCCTCATGAGTGGAATAGGACATGGCCCCAAATGAACACATTAGTTTGCATGCACCAGTGCAGGAATGGAGTCCTGCAATGTGTGTGGAGCTCTGTTAAGAGAACATGTTTTGCTGCTCAGTAGTTGACATGCCTATTCAAATGGTAGTTGATCTGAGTGGTTGGGTTTTGCAGAACTAATACCATGATATGATACCATTGGCAGAGAAATCAAAGATAAAGCGGTTGATGTAACTGACCCTACACATACCTGGGAAAAGAAGCAAATAGGTCATCCCACAGTTATTTTGATATCTATAGGAAAAGTGGTATCTTCACACTTCTAAATTAGTACTCGGGTTCCCACTAGCTCTGACTCTCTACACATATTGGTGATGACATATGGAGGTGTAATGAATAATAAACACTGGATTTTTATTACGGCTACTGTGATTTTCTTGGCTTACTCTGTCAAGTACAGTAAGATGGTACATAATTGCTGTGTTAAATCTCTACTCTTTCTATATTTCCTTAGCTTGCTCTCAAGAGATTCACAATCTGTATGTGGAAAGTTCAACTTTTCTTTTGAAATAAGGCTATTTTGTATAGTGAATATAGTGCTTGTCAAATGTGTCATCTTGGCAATGCTGGAAACTGAAACTTTCTATTAAGAACAGCACAGGTTTCCTGACAGTTTCAAACCTGGCCTGGTGGGGCCACGCAGACAAGTGAGAAGAGTCTGTCCCCATGTCCTTGCAATATTTGAGTCCATTGCTGAGAGTGACTGTCAGTCGTGGTGGTGGTGGTTTGTGGTAATGCCCACTGGGGTCTAGCCTGAAACTACTAGCTCCTTTCATGCAAACTTACTGAACCAGTGGTCAGATGGAAACTGATTTTGACTATTAATGCAAGTTGGATTTGGATTTATGACCCAAGGCAGCAAGGGTCTATGTAGTGTATATAACTGATCTTCTCGCCAATAAATTCACACTTTGGAAAGGCTGTGATACTTATAGAGCACTAGCCCTTTGGAACAATGTACTTCAACCATCTTATTTACTTGTAAATTGAGCGTGTTAATAGGAAAGCTATTGAAACACAATAACATGCATTTTCATTATGCTACTTGGAGTATTTTCAGAGTAGAAACGTTCACTGATATCCTTCTGTTGCTAATTTATGTTTTCATGTAGAGAATATGTCCTCTCCCACATTGTTAAGAAAGCAAGTTGCCATAGCTTGAAAACACAGACTTGCTATAAATTAGCTGAAACCAGCCAAATTGTGCCCGAGCCTTTGATTAATATTTTAAGAAAATTAATTTAAAAAATACTTTGCGTTTGGTTTCAGAAACTGCTGTTTTCACTTGGAGGTTCTTTTCTGTATTATGCTGACCACTTTAAGCTCTACAGTGGATTTTGTGCAAATCACATCAAAGTGCAGAAGGTTCTTGAGAGAGGTAATTTTATTGTCACGATTGTAATTCATTTGTTTGATTTCAATTTCAAATAAATCAGTGTATTTATCAGTCATTTGTCCTCATCAGTTTGAGACGTATGTCTCATAAGGGTATTATTGTGAAAGAAGGGGGGAGTGGGAGGTCTTGTAATGTGAGTATTTGTGCTCTTCCCCCATGTTGAAATATGATATTGATCTGAGGGAACAATCATTTTTTATTAACACCGATGAAGTAGCCTGAAGAGCAGCTGATGTTTTTCCCCTAGAAGCTGGTGCTATTTACAGATGCAGCTCACACTTGGAAACAGTAGCTTTTAGATATTCTGTATTTAGGGGGAATGTGCATGTGCACATTCAGACATGCACAGGGTTATGTCACTTAAAAGTGTAGAACACTAATTGTGGGTTAAGATCTTCATCCTGAGATGAGGTATGTTGTTTTGGTTTGAGAGCTTTGCAGTGCTTTGGGAGAATTGCGCCAATATGTTGCTTGCATAGCCTTTTTCCAACAAAATGATCCAAATAAGCAGACCATTAATAAATGGAATGGGAAAAAGTTTTAAAATGAAAAAAATAGACTGGAAACATGAACCTTAAGTCCCAGTCATAATGTGGCACTGTGCTGCAGTTCACTCCATTTGTTTTTTGTTAGCTCTTAAAAGACTCGCTGCCAAATAAATTGGAAATTATGCAAATTGCTTTTTGGTTGCATCTTATACTCCATTATGCTCTTTCATTTGACCACGAGTATGTGAATAACAAAAAGACAAAAACAAATCCCATGTCTAAGAAAGCAGTTCCCTTTCTCTTAGAGATGCTGCTGAATGGATGGGTACTATGGCCAATGGGATGGGAAATGACAGGAAAGGTGTTAAGTGTGCCTCCAAAAGTGAAACTTGCTAGTTCATTTAAAACAACAAAAATCCATATGTGAGCATTCACTAGGTTGCAAAAATGTTTCATAATTCAAATGTTCTGGTAAATTGTTACAAGTGGCTGTGTTTCTGCATCTTTACATTATTGACTGACTGACCTTAGATTTTTTTTTTCTAGTTCTGGCTTACACAAATTTAAATGTAATAGAGGCCAACATGCAGAAAAATAGGTAAAATTAATTGAATAGGCAGCAAATGCTTTCTTTGTCTCAAGTAAAAGTATGCAAATATTTTATATGCAATAAAGCAGAATCTGTTGTGCTTATTTTAAGTTTATGATGCTATTAAAGCCATTCCTCACTAAACAGCCAAGAAAAGCACTCTAATAAATACACATGAAAAGGATCATTAAAAAAAAAAAGTTGCTACATTATGTTATGTTGGTTTTACATTAATTTTGGTTTCTATGGCTTCTGCATAGAACTGACAGACTTTTTTTGTGTGTGTGTGTGTTAAGCCAAAACAGATAAAGCTTTCAAAGCCTTTCTGGATGCACGGAACCCCACAAAACAGCATTCTTCGACTCTGGAGTCATATCTCATAAAGCCTGTTCAGAGAGTGCTGAAGTATCCCCTACTCCTAAAAGAGCTGGTGTCCCTAACTGATAATGAGAGTGAGGAGCATTATCATCTGACAGGTAATTGTCTTGGTTACGTGGCAGGGACTAAAGTGAGTTTTTAAATTTCATTTCAAAGCCTCCCTAAAATGATGCAACTGTTACATGTCAGTATAATTCCTGTGGCATTATGAAGTTCAAACGTTTCACAAAAACGAGAGAGAAGAAATCTCTTCCAGCTCTCACCCTTTCACACTGCCTTTAAAAATGCATGATAAAAGAGCAAGCCCTTTTCTGCTGCCATGTGCTGTGTGTGTAGAGATACCTTTGAAAAATGGGAATAGCCCAGAACTGTTGTAATGAATGGACCCAAGCTTCTTACTCTGTATTATTCTTGACACACCATTATGACCAGTTAGTGTGCACTTTTTTGGGGAAATGGGGAGATGCTGAAGGAAGCTCCACCTTTTGGTTATAATTATGCCTGTGTCAGAAAGCTCAGGCACCCAGTGAAAGAAAGGTTTGCTCTCAGTGAGCAGCATGCCTATAACCCTTGTTTTAGAAGTGGTGCATTTCAGTGCTTCCTCCCAGAAGCATATCAAACTCATTGAGTGCCCAAGGGATGAGGGCAGTCTGGCAACTGTGGAGGGAGGGGCATGCTGTGGCTGAAGGGAAGGGTAGTCTTACCAGTCTGGACTACTGCTGCTGTAGCAGCACCAGCTCTCTGTGGCTGGGCTCCCTGGGAGCCAGTCTGGATGCCCTGTTCCCTTTCCCTCTTCCTCCCTAAATACACAGATATTGGGTACAGGCTGTCTCTGCTGTGGCAGTGTCCTGAAGGAAGGAGCACCATTCAGTTTGCCCCACTTGTCCCATCTTCCTCCTTTCCCCAACAACCCCAATACACTGCTGAGGGAAGCACTGCACTGCCTGGCTCCTGTGGTTGGGCAAAGATGTCATATAAAGCAGGGAATATCATATAAAGTCTTTGCTCAGAGGAGGGGATTCTGATGCTCCCTCATAGTCAGCAACCAGGGCTAGTGCCTCACTCACCTTGCCCTAGTTATGCTACTGTTTCCTCCCTTTCAGAAGATAAAAGATTGCCTGTTTCAGGTACAGCTGAGTGCTTTGACCCTCACACAGGCAGTATCTACCTCTCCGCTTCAGCCATGCCACGGCCTAGTTGGCTGGACAGAGCGGCTCTGCATGCTGGATCTAGCCTGCGGGACACATGTTTGACACTCCTGCCCTAAAGGGCTTATGTTTTGAGTCTTATTTATATAAATGGCATCACAATATATCTGTCCTTCTTATCCTGCCATTGCACTAAGTGTTAACATACTTTGTCTCTCCTTACCATGATATTTTTTTCATAGTTCCTGGGTACCTAAAACATCAGGTTAAGCAGTCTCTGCATATACTGATCAATTCCTGTCTTTTACTTTTGTACTGCTCTAGTCCTGGAGTATTGTTGGTCATGGGCCATTGCAGTTCTGGATATAATTATAATTGTATGTAATTATAAACTACATATTTTTACCAGGCTCTACTGGGTTTTAAAATAAATTGTGCATTTATAAAAACAAAGCTGACTTAGTTAATTGTGTGTTAAATGGTGGCTTTGTTTAAACACTTACAGAAGCACTAAAAGCAATGGAAAAAGTAGCCAGTCATATCAATGAGATGCAGAAGATATATGAGGACTATGGTACTGTGTTTGATCAACTAGTTGCAGATCAAAGCGGAACAGAGAAGGAGGTAAGAGGACAAGTAGAATAGTCTATTAACTTTGGACACAATCCTACAAGACACTGCATGCCCTTATTCCTGACCAAGTCATAATGGGCTCCTCCTTGGGAGTTGAGGGTGCTCACCACCTTAGAGTTCTAACATTTTCCTTGGTGTCCATTAATTAGCCTGTTGAAATTAGATAATAAATAAACTTCACAGCTGTATGTCCATGACTGAACTTCAGGTCAGACTTGATAGCCTTCAGCAGTAATATTAGTAATGGGGGGGGGGGAATCCCCAAGAGGCAAATCTCCTGTCTTTCCTAATGTGCATGTTATTTTGTTTATGGGTATATCTTTTTAATATAATGGTGTTTATACATGCCTGGCTCAGTATATATGTAAACATAATGTTATCAACCTGTTTTCATTAACATTTATGGTTGGTGATTTTTACTCAAAAACATTTATTAGATTTCTTGTTTGTAATATAATATAGGTCACCGAACTTTCTATGGGAGAACTTCTGATGCACTCCACAGTTTCCTGGTTAAACCCTTTCCCATCGCTGGGCAAAGCCAGAAAAGACCTTGAACTTACCGTGTTTGGTCAGTGCCCCTTCTTTTTTTGAAACAAAAAATCCCAATGATATCAAGTATATCTTCACAGTATTGAAAAAGCAAATATAACAACTAACATTGAACGTTTAGAGTGAATTGCCAGGCCTGCAGACTCATAAATATTTGCAGTGAAATGTGAATATGAAAGATACATGCAGAGACACTGTGATATTTTCCAGAAATGTAGGGCTTTCATCCATTTAATGCTGCTGTTTATCTTAATATCCCTAGTTCCCACCCCTCCTAATCTCTCTTCTGTTTATACGTAAAACTACAAAACAGCTGCTGTTCCTTTCTTAGAAGACATTGTTTAAAACAGATTTAACAAAATCTGCTAAGCTTTCGTAAGGTGCCGGTAAACTATTTATCTTCAATCTTAGTCCCATGAATCTGCACCAGAGTTCAGCCTCAGAACTGAAGTTGCTTGTATCCTTTGAAGCAAAACGTATTGTCTGGCCAGTTCCATCTAAATACTTTTTAACCTGAAAAGTAAAGGGCCTATAATCTGTGTGTATATTAACTATTGTGAAAAGCTTCAATCAGAACCTCTGGACTGGATTTTTTTTTTACTAAAAATAATAGCTAAATAACATTGTATGGATGGCTACCAAAAAACCTCTAAATTCATCAGATGTTTCTCAACCTTCTACCACTCATTTCTGTTTCAAACTATTTTGTACTAATGGAATGAAAAATAAATCCAGCTATACCTTGACACTGCTACTTTGTGGCACTCCTCATGAGAACAACATCTCTCAGTAGCTCAGGACTTGCAGTAAGATATAAATGGAAGAAGTCTACATACTTGGAACTGACATTATCAATACGCATAGTGCCTCATCTGTGTTGGTTTTCTCTTCTCCATATGCTGTCCTTACCAAAGAGTGCATCCCTTGTCTACAAACTTTGCTATTTCATGGTATGCAGATATGTGGGTAGCTAAAGATTAGTCAGTAATTGTAATGCTCTCATTTAGTTTTCAACTAAATGAATGAATAGCACAAGCCCAGACTAGTTTAGCCATAGCCTATTTCTGTAGGAATAGAAACAAGATAAAATTGGGGGTGGAGGGGGATTGCATAATGGCTTGAAAAGCAACATTAAAGGTCAGCATCCAAATTAGACATTTGTTCCTTGGCTTGTACCAATGTAAAATGAATCACAACTGCATCTTCTGAGAAGGATGTAAGGGGGCAGCAGTTCAATATGTCTTCCATAGTTTAGATTTCTTCTCCATGGTTGCATTTTGGCACCCTTTCATTTTCCAGGTACGTTCTACATAATGATAGATTTTTATGAGGCATGGTGGATCTGTCGAGTCTGTGATTGGGTCTTGATTCTTGAGTAGTATTCTATAGTATTCCTGCAACCTCTGCCATTTGTATTGTGACAGTCCCAAGGTTTTGTGAGCGTTGGCTATTAACTAGAATGGGTTCCTGGACTCAAAGCAGCATCTCAGGAGGTTCTAGAGATCCTTAAAAATGAGCAAGTCTGGCTTTGTTTTTTGCATTATCTTGATCTTATGTAATAGCTTATTCTCTTCAAAGGGATGTTGATTTGACTGTAATAGGCCCTAAGCTGCTTAATGGATACATTTGCTTGCATCTGCTTGACCAGAGTTTGGGTAAGAGAAGAGCGGGTAAAGGAAATAAGCAGGTGAGAGGATGTCAGAAGCAATAAGCTTTCAGAATGTGAGATACAGGTCGGAAGTTGACTAAAGTTTGCTTACAGTTGGTTCAGTGGTTTTATACCAGTTAGGTCTGGTTTAGGACATTGCATAGTTTATATGAGGGATAAAAATAGGTAAATAATATTAGCCAGAGTATAACTTATTAGGTACATTTCTGTATTTTCTAGTCTTCCCTAGCAAGCTTTTGAAGTTGAACCAGATAATTAATTATAAAAATCTATATTTGGAATTTTTGTTTTTCAGCCTTGAACTGCAGTTGAATCGAGATAAGCCCTTCTTTAAAACTTAGCTTTTAAGCCTATGTAAGAAATTCTATCCTTTAGCAGACAGGCCACATATTAGAAGCTTTTAAGATTCTGGGCTTTAATATATTTTAAATGATTTTTTTTCTATTTTAAATAATCAAATATTCATTATTGGCAGCATTTTTAATATTTGGTTTGAAATGCTTTACCTATATTGCCTTACCATTCATATACCAGTTGTATTTCAATATTAACCGTACTATTAACATTTGTTTAAACTTATTCTCTGCACTACTTGCTTTTGGTGGGACAGGCTCCCTGAACCTTTCTTAGTCCCCAGAATGCCTCTGGGTGTCAACAGATGTGTGTGAAGAAAAGGAGTCTATATTTTTCTGCTGAGAAAATGAAGGTGATGGTAGCTACATCATCTATGTAGAACAGTTTGCTCTCCAGCTGGTTCTGGCCATTGTGTGGATTATATTGTTCCTAAACTATATTAATCTTTGTTAGATGTTGGCACTGTGAGGGGCTATGATCCAAAGCTACTTTGAGTTATTTTGGGAAATTTTTGTGACTGAGTTAAGTGTTACAGTAGGTGACATTCAGGTGATTTTGTTGGTTGGTGGTTGCCCACGTGGAACAAACACACAGCTGTTTTTAGAAGATGTGATCAAAGTTGCCATAATCTTATAGAAGTTGAAAGTCTTATGGTTTTCTCAGATCTTCTGTGAGGATCTGTGCCATGTTGAGGAGAGGGAGGGAGGGAAGGAAAGAGGGGGTTCCCCCTTGGTGATGAGTGCAAGATTGCCAAGGTATCCATACACCGGGACTAAGTTTGTGGCATGTCACTGCTGTAAATCTAAGAGTGGGAGTGCTAAGACAGAGCACATTGTTCAATAGATAAAGCAGTTGTGTGGTTCCACCACAAAGATGGGTAGAGGGGGAAATTACGTATATGTGATAAGGTAGGTTAGGTCTGCTATATTAGAGTTACAACCAATCAGCTGTTGGGAACCACAGCTGTCAGTAGGTATAATAGTGTTTTATGATGTACTGTCTATTGGTTCTTTCAAAAGAAGGCTGTTCTCCTAAAATGTCATGTGCCATGGGCAAGTCCACAAAAGCCATGGGTAGGGGTGGATCCAGGCACAGGGCCGTGGTGCATTCATACCCTTGTTTTATTCCTAGGAGACACAACCTTTAAAACCAACTGCCTGGCAGTGGCAGCAGCATTTCTATTCAGGCAGCAGTGTGGGAATCATTTGACTTCATGACGTGTTACCTGATCCCTTCTAAACTCTAAATTCCATAGGTGTTAACGCCACTCCCTCCTTTTGTAATGGTCTTAGTGTTATACTGGGGGTGGGCAATTATTTTGGCTGAAGATCTGCTTAATGAGTTTTGGTGAGCTGTCAAGGGCTGCAAGGGTAGCCCTGCCCCTTGACAGGTGCCCTGCTCCCTGGTTACTATCTGAGGACCAGATGTTGTCCCCTCCCCCCCCAACCACTGACCTTTGCCACCAGAAGTCCCTCCCCTTGACCCTGGAAGTACTCTTGGGTGTGTGTGCGCGGGGGGGGGGTAGCCATCTTGGCACCAGAAAAAAACCCTAAATTGCACTAAAAGTCAAACACCTACTATAACATATTTTAATTTTACTACAAAAATATTGTTGTCATTTGTGTTTGCATAGTGTATACAGAGATGATTGAATAATAGCTCAAAACAAGCCCTACTCCTATATATTGTGTGGGGGGGCTGGGTGGGGGGTAGTTGGAGGCTTGTGAGGGGGGGCATAGGGTATGTTGGGGGTATATATGTGGCAGGGTGTGGGCTGAGAGGGAGGGTGGGGAGACATGGGGATCCCCCCCAAACACTCTCCCACAGTGCACAGCCTCCGCTGCTAGCGACACAAGCAGGACATGGTCAGCACTTGTGTCCTGTGCAGGTACTGCCACTTGGCAGCGCGTAGCTCCAGCCAGCACTGCACATGGTGGCAAAGAGTGCAGCCAGGCTGGCCCACCTCTATGACACAAGGCTTCCCGCAATGCACATGCAGCTCCCAGCACTTGTGCGCCACAGGGGAAAGCCTTGCAAGTTGGAGCTGGCTGCCTTCCCCTTCTGTGCAGGTCCTGGGACTCCACGGGGAATCAGGAGGTGGGGCTCCCCTCCACCTCTGGTACAGTCCCGGGACCTGCATGGCAGGGGGTGGGGAAGGCAGTCAACTGCATCACGTGGGGCTTCCCCGGTGGTGCGTGAGTGCCAGGAGCTGCATGAGTTGCACAGATCTCTGTGCAATAGAGGTGAGCTAACCTGGCTGTGCTTCTTGCTACTACATGCAGTGTTGGTCGGAGCCACGTGCTGCCATGTGGCAGTGCTTGTATGGGCCGTGAGTGCCCTGAGCGCTCACTGCCTGCTGCTGCTGTTGCTGTTGGTGGTGGGAGCTGTGCGCCATGGAGGGGACTGTGTGTGGAGGGGGTCCCCACACTCCCTATCTTCCCTCACACTTGTATCCTGCCTACCTGAGCTCTGCACTCCTGCCAGCTCCAGCCCCCCTCAATCCCAGCTGCCTGGAGCAAATGCTGCAGCAGGAAGATGAGAAGACACTGGATGCTGGGGAGGCCAATCGGGTCCCCTGGTGTCTGCAGCCCCGCTCGGAAGCTGCGTGCTGGCTGAGCTGCATGCTGGCTTCTACGCACGAGGGTGGGAGTGAGACATGTGGACTGGGCAGGGTACAATTAGTTGGTGGGTGCCCGTGGGCCACATGAAATTGTCTGGTGGACTGGGCCGTACGTGAATGTGGCCTATGGGCCGTATTTTGCCCGTCCCTAATCAAGCTAGCCCTTTCTTCTGCAATTCTGCTTAGCTGCTCCTGGTAATATAGCTCCTATTTTACAGCCCTGGAGTTTGTTTTTAACTTTAGGTACAAACATTAATATAGGTGAGGAAACACTAACTCAGGTGAACATTTAACTCAGATGTGGAAATAATTTTCAGTGAAGCATTGGATGCACTATCAAGATGCTCAAGAAAGCTAGATTTTATTTTATGAATCTGAAGGACATGTACATTTAATTCTAAAGACTACAGGACTAAAGAAACAACATCTGTTAAGTATTTTTGCCTAGCATGCTACATTTTAATGTATAATATATGATATAGCAAAGTAATGCACATTCAAATAAATTTATATTTGTTTTTGCTTTGATCTTAAACTGAGTAATATGGCCCCAGACCATTAGTAAAGCTTCTATTTTTTTTTAACCTGGTGTAAGATGTGTTTTGTTATATGTGACGATGCATCGCATAATCTGCACCCCCGTTTTCAAAATTCTAGATCTACCCACAAACATGGGAAACTTAGCTTCTGTACCCTGCACAGACTTCCTGGGCGTCTCATGATCTCTGTGACTCAGTTCCCCATATACAATCTATAGAGTATTGCTCTGCCTCACTTGGAGGAGTGTTTATGCTAAATATTTCAGAGATTGTGAAACGCTTGTTTAATTGGAGCCATATTGGTATTTCACACGAATAAGCAGGAAATTCTGAGAGCTCTGGAGTTTGTCATGTTTCAAATTAAATACTAAACTGTATCAACAAGCAGGCTTGCCAGTGTCTCTCAGAAGCATCTTTTCTCTGCAACACCTTCCATTCTCCTATAGAAACTTGGCAGCATGCCTTTCCTTTCACAAAAAATGTTTCTAAGAAATGTTGGTTAGATGCACAAATTTAAGACCCAGTTCTGCACTCTTAAGATGGAGCTGTTTGCCAAGCCTTTCTTTCATCCCAAACTCCTTATAAGTAAGTGTCTATATGACTAAGGCAAACTTGAATTATGTAGCTTGAACATTTGCTATGGGAATGTACTTTCTGTGGGAACTAGACAAATAACCTCTGAACTGTGGATCACTGGAAATAAATGTGAATAGGCAACAAAGTACTATACCTGTAATCACTGGCTTTTCTTTTCCTTTTTCAGTTTTTAAGAGGGCTGTCATACTAGTGTATAAAGAGAACTGCAAACTGAAAAAGAAATTGGTAAGTTTGACTTTAGTGTCAATTTGACAGTAGTGATCTGAGTATAGGCTTGCTATGAGGATGCAAAACTGAATGTCAGTATTGAAAGAAAATTGACAGTAGTAAAAACTTGGCTTAATGCAGGGGTTGGCAGCATACATCCTTCAGGCTGGATCCTTCAGGCCACTGGAACTGGCCTGCAGAGCCCAAGGGCTTTGCCTATGCCTGTGAGGTGGCTAAGCAGTGAGGAGCTGTTCCAGGGTTAGGCAACTTCCAGCTGTGCCCTTGCTGCCTCTGCTGTTTCTGTCCTCCCCATGCCACCCCCCACCAAGCCCACCCTTCGGCTGGGGCATAGACACAACTTCCAGCTGGTGGGAAACTGTGCCAGGACCAGGCAGTTGGAAGCTGTGTCCACACTGCTGCTGCTTCTCCCTTCCCTCTTTTCCCCACCAGTTCCAGCTGCCTGGTCCCCGCGCAGCTCCTCACTGGGGTGAAAGCTGCAACCATGTCCCAGCTGGTGAGCGGTTGGG
>NW_005842033.1:2525145-2551954 GCF_000455745.1 Alligator sinensis | reverse complement strand
GGGACTGGGAAAATCAGCAGCAGCACAAATGCAGCTCCCAGCTGCATGGCCTGGGGCACGGGTGCAGGGAAAGCCCCCTGTTGCTAACTGCTGATGTCCCCTGGCCTGTGTTGGACCAGAGCTGGATTGTTCCAGCCTGTGACTTGAAAAGGTTGCCTGCTTCAGTGTATCACATTGAGCTTCAATTTAGCTTACTGTCACAGACAGTGAAGTTGCCATTATCTGATCTGGACTATAAGTGTCTAGGTGTTGCAACAAGTTGTTCTGCTGAATCACATGCAGTGTGATAAGTAATTCTAGCTAGTGATCCACGTAGTATGTGGATTACGTTGGAAGGAAACATAGCACATAAGCACATCATCACTTATGTGACTGAAATATTTAAGCTACGTATCATATACTAAATGCCATAAATACCTGAGATATCACCAACTTCCTATCTCCAGGAAGTTGCAGGGAAACAAACAAGGGAATGGTCTCAATATGACTGGCAGAAACTAATACTCAGCCAAATCAATATAGGAAAGAAGACATGACATGGAGCACTAGTGCATTATCAGAACAGATAAAATTTTGCCTGTGAAATGGAATGGTGGTTGCATCAACCTGTTCAGTTAACTGTTACATTGCTTTGTTCATGCTGAGCATGTTTCCTATTAGTTGTTGTCATGGAGAAATAAGATGTTTATGTATTATTCATTTATTAGGTACTGTGATTTTTTAAAGTTAATTTTTTAATCTAAATTTTGCTAGAATTCCAAAGGTTCTGCCCTTCATTATTTTACAGCCAAATTGAAAACAACAGCATTAGGTTATTGAAAGAGCAAGACCTGTTAAGATTCACTTTTCTTTGAGAAGTGGGCTCTTGCACAAAAGTTCATTCTATTCAGAACTTACCTTGTGCAGGTGTAATGTCGCACTCTTTCTTTAAGAAGTCTGGTGTTTATTTTTTGTTTTGTAGCCTACTAATGCTCGGGCTGCACATAATTACAGTGACTTGGATCCATTTAAATTTCGTTGGCTGATTCCTTTATCTGCTCTTCAAGTCCGACTGGGGAATACAGCAGGTAATTGTATATCACCGAATACCTTGGGACTAAATAGATTTCTGGTCCTCTTTAATATTCTTTAGTTCCATACATTGCTTCCTGTGGTCTTGCAAATAAGTAGGCATTTCTACCTATGATGAGCAATGCAACATCAACTATATATACACAGTATAGTCTGAACTTTCCAGGGGCATAGTCTTGCTACTCTAATAGATATTTTCCATGTAATCTTTTGGTTTTACACATTTCATTTATATCCCCTCCTATAATGATAATAATAATAATAATAATAATAATAAAAAAAAAAGAAAGCAAAACTCCCAACTATTTGACATTAAGCAGCAGGAAGTGTGAATGAACCTGAAGCTTGCCTTACAAAGAGAAAGTTGCTGGGCTTTTTGAGGTTGTGCAGACTATAGCTGCAACTAGAAGTTAGGATTTAACAAGCGGCAGAACAGAAAGCCCACAACAAAAGGATGAGGGTAAAATCTAAAGAGCCTGCTTCAGTCAACCAAGTAACAAGGTTATAACCTGGGCCAAATTATGCCCTATTTGACTATCTGTGGCACTCCGCAGCTTTCAGTGAATTTGTATAGCGGTCACTGGACACTACACAACAGGAGCAGTTAGGATTCTAACTAGAAATTTGGGTTCTATTTTCAGCTCTGCTGGACTTTGGCCATGATCCAGTCATGTGGGTTTTACATATTCAAAAGTATTTAGGCACCTCTAACCCCCAACCCCATTAATTTCAGTGGAGGTCAGGTGGCTAAATATGAAGATCTGATGCTTAGAGCTAGATCCACTAAATGCTGTTAGCCCAGCATTACAATAGTTAAATAATCTTAGTGGTTCTGCCCCCTAGTGGAATTCAGAGCCCAATACATGGGGAAAATTATGTGCCTAAGAGGGATCTATAAAAACCAGCCAGCTGGGTAGGGAAGCCATCTAAGATAGCCAGCAGAATTATAGAAAGACGGGACTGGAGGGGATCTCAGAGGTCATCTAGTCCAATCTTATGGTCAAGGCAAAATGTAAAACTGCTTAAACCATCAGAAACAAATGTTTGTCTAAGGAAGTTGTGGGACCTGCCAAAACTCATGATCAGACTAGGCATCTAGAGATCTTCAGGACAACATTCTGAATGGAGCTACTTCAACAACAGGCATAGGAAAAGCCAAGGGGCGGACCCATTCTGTCAGAGATTTAAGCACATCTCTTCACTTGGGATTCAAGAGATTCAAGTACATGTTCTCCTGAAACGAAGTGCAGAACATTAAGAAAATAAGACAGAACATTTTTTTTTCTCATATAAAACACAGCCAGTTCTTTTCCTCCTCCTCTTCCTCCTTTCTCCCACGCCAACTTTGACTCTATCCAGGAGACCTATATCTGGGACTCTCACTTGGGATGTTGAGACCCAAATTTAAAGGTTTTCCATGCTTGATTTGGAGCAGGGATTTCTAAATGTCTTTTTTTCCACTAAAGTGCCCTGAAGGGCTATTTGGAAATGGGCATCTCTCATGTTAAATACTCCACTTTAAGCAAATAGATATCCCTTAAGCCAAACAAAGTGACAAACTGACTCTATAGCCTAGTGTTTAGGACACTCATGTAGATGCGAATCCTTGCTCCAACATTTAAATATTTATACAAAGTGGAAAACCTTTACCAAGAGAGACTGACTGGTATGTCCCTCAGAATCCTCTATAGCCAGTTGTTAGGACACTTTTCTGTGAGGTGACTAACAGGGTTTAAATCCCTATTCTTAATTAGGCAGAGATTGAACCCTGGCTTCCCACATCCCAAGTGAATGCTATAACTCCTGGACTATTGGCATAAGAGAAGGGGAGGTAGAGTTGTACTACCAGCTCCTTCTGAATAATTTGCTTGTGTGCAAAGGCTACCTAGTCCAGTAGGCCTTTCTGAACATACCTACCAGATCAGGGCCTGCACCCAAGCCAACAGAATTAGTGTGTACATCACTCCAGAGTATAGACAATGAATGGCTCATTCCTGTTGGGACGTGTGTGGTTGTGCATATGGTTGTGCAGAAATGTAGGCACTTCTAAATTCAGGCAACAGTTGAGCAGGCTAAAGGGAACTACATTTTGGACTTAAGCATCTAAAGCTGCAATTAAGCACTAAATCTCTTGATGTATCTAGCTTTCAGGTTCCCCATCTATAGGTTTCATTAGGGTACATTAATAATTGTGAGTTACTCTGATACCCGATGATGGGTGCCATAAAAGTGACAGAGTCCTTATATGGGGAGTACCTTTTAGATATTAGATCTACGTAATCTTACAAATACCTGAGTTTACATAATGGAGCTTAACTGGATAATGTGATGAGCTCAAGGTTGTTCAGGAGGGGAAATAAAGCCCAGAGAAAGGAGAAGTCTGTCCGGATTATTCCTTGTAAAAATTATTGCCCCTGGGGATTCAAGATAAGAGTTTCTGTACGTCTGGTGAGAGGAATCTTAATGATCAGAACCTGTAGGGCTGCAAGGCTAAACTTCAAGGTTGTGAAAGGTAGTGATAAGAATATTAGTTCTGAAAGTAAGTTTGTTTCTGGAAGAGAAGTTGAGTTCTTAAAGGGAAAAGTGGAAATCTTACTCTGGTTCCCAGCTCCTCTTGATGTCATCATGCAAATTCCTATGAATGTTATCCTGTGTGATGCTGAGAGCTCTGTTGCACTTTCTATGCAACTTGCAGGCTCCATGAAATTTTCACACAAAAATAAAATGTCTTCCCACACACAGGAACAGAAAACAACTGCATCTGGGAATTGATTCATACGAAGTCAGAAATAGAAGGCAGACCTGAAACAATTTTCCAGTTGTGCAGCAGGTAAACTTGACGACAATTTTTTTTGAAAAGTTACAGTAACAGAATGAAAAAAGTGAGAACATTGTATTCAGGTGACCATCTCTCTTCCTCTCTCTCAAACCTTCTAATACACCTTTTTCTTCTCAAATTCAGACACTGAGCCACTGTTTAGGTGGATGGAGTTTATTGCTCAGCAGATGATAAAATCAGAATAAATTTGGCTTGGTCTGAAATAACCAAGGGTCTACCAAAATTGACTGCTTAGTACAAGTGGTCTGATAAAGGTCAATCAGAATTATAATTATGTTGGTGAATTCATGGGGTTGTCCTTTAGCGCGAGAAGCAGCCTTTAAGCATGGGCTCTTGTAAAAAGATTTGGGCTTCATTTCGAAAAGAAAAATGACTTTTAAAAAATGCAAGAATAATCATGAAGAAACCCCAGGAAAATGTAAAGATCCTATTAGGAAAAGCATGAGATCGAAAAGATAATGGCACCTATCTGCGGCAGAAAGGAGGAGGCAGCCTCTGACAGTATTGGGATGGGGGGGGGAGGACAAAAAGTTCCATTGACTTGAAATCTGGAGCCATTGCTTTTTGCTTAATCTCTGCAGTGACTGTGAGAGCAAGACTAACATTGTGAAGGTGATCCGTTCCATTTTGCGGGAGAACTTCAGACGTCACATAAAATGTGAGTCTCCGCTGGAGAAAGCTTGCAAGGATCGCCTAGTTCCTCTCAAGAACCGTGTGCCTGTTTCTGCCAAATTGGGTAAGAATCCGTTTGCTGGACTAGGAAATCTAGACCCTGTAAACATTTTTTGCAAAAATCTTGTCAGGCTAATAAAAGATATCACCTCTACTATGAGCCCTGATTGCTTAGATCCTGTATCTGTCATTTTATCAGTTTGCGTGGAAAGTGATTTCCTTCCATCACCAGCATCCAAAGCACAAGTGACAAAACAGATGAACGTGAGGTACAACGGAAAAGTCTCGTTCCATTCCATGCACTGATTCTGTAGCTTAGCAGATTGTCTAGTTAACTACAGGCCTTCCTTTGGAGCACAGCTTTCTAGCTAAGCTGGCCCATAGAGTTGCCAGTACTACAGACAGTTACATTTGCATTTTTTCCTGGCATCACAGGAAGCAAAACCTGACGTTAATTTGGCCCTACAACACATCAGATCTGCAAGGCAGCCCTATTCTAAAGTTCAGGTTTGCTGTCCTGCAAATGTATGTAACTCATACATCTTTCTGAAGGTTTTTCTATATACTATATAAGGAGGCAACTTGATAACCTTGTGGTATGTAGAGCACTAAGAAATCAGAGATCAGAATGCCCATAACGGGAGACTGATCTCAAAGACGATACATTTCACAGACTGAACAGGACTAAGTGCAGCGTAAGAATCAGAAAACAAACTCTTATGATTTTGCTACTGAGAAATGTTGCATAATTCCTTTATGTTGCATGACTTTTGAAATGCAGAAGTAAGACAGTCTCTTGTATTTGCAGCTTCCACAAGATCCTTAAAGGTACTGAAGAATTCACCCAGTAATGAGTGGAACAGTGATCTAGGAAAAGGAAACTTACTGGATTCTGATGAATGCAGTCTGAGTAGCAGTACTCAGAGTAGCAGTTGCCATACCACAGAAAGCATACAGGAATCTAAGAATTCATCTCCTGTGAAACGTTTGCCGAGCTGTGCATCAGATTTTTCAAACAGCCACGTCAAGGAATCAGATATTCTCAGTGACGACGACGACTATGATCAGAGCCTCAAGAAAGGCAGTCCTACTAAGGACATTGAAATACAGTTTCAGCAACTAAAGATTTCTGAGGGGCCCAGTGATGACACAGAGCAAGAGCAGCCCAGTGAAAATGAAGCTGGGAATGGTTATAACACGGGGAAGCATCCAAAGCTGGTGCGTGGACATTTCTGTCCAATTAAACGAAAAGTGAACAGCACAAAACATGGTAAGGGAACTTTACTGGCAATGCAAGAACATCATCAGTCTCTTGATGGTCATTCTGATAATGGAAATTTGGATCTCAACTCTATTTTAGAGAGGGAATTTAGTGTCCAGAGTTTAACTTCTGTAGTTAATGAGGACTGTTTTTATGAAACAGTGGAAAAGCATGGAAAATCTTAGCTAGCTGAGCACTATATGGTTTAAAAAGTTAATTTTAAGGCCAAATAAACTGAACTTGTTTTGCTTTAAAACTAGTTATTACATGGAAGTTGCTGAAAAGCTACTTTTTTATTTATGCACTAATACATTTCCATAAAAACAGCTGTAAAGGATTCTTAAGTTATTTTAATTTATTGTGGATCAGAAAACATAGATTAAGTTGGCCAGAGTGTATAAATAAGTTTATCCCTTTTGAGCAGATATTAAAATTACGTAGCATCCTTATGGGAAACATTTCTAATTATTTTAAATTATGTGGGAAAATGTATGGAAACCGGGAGGGTGAATTCTGTTTTATAGGTATAAAAAAAATCAAAACAACTTTAATTCTTTGGGCATTTTCTTTCAGCAGTTTTAATTTTTGCTTTATTTAAAGCAGGATTAAATTATTTTCATGTTTTAGTGCACAATTGTGCAAATGTTTCATTTTTGTAAGTTGCAAGATGCTGTTTATACTTTAAATATATAAAGATATAAATATATACATATGTAAATATAAAAACCAAGCTTGTACTGTAATCTCTTATTTGATTGTATTTTTATTTTCTCTACCGACTTGTACAGTAAAGGAAAATGAGTATTATATTCAGTAATGGTTCTTGCCTTTATTCTTCTGTCTTTTCCTACTGGAGTTTTAAAACCATGAGCTCTTGGTTTTAGGAACTGCTAATGCTCTTTTTACTTACGGCAAAGTAATCCGTGCACTTTGAGCCAGTCAACGGAGCACAAAGTTTTTGCTTCTCCTTTTTTACTTTTGAGGCGGCAAAGTTTTCTTGCATAGTCTTCACCCTGGAAAATCCTATTTTAAATGGATCAAAATATGCTTCTTACGACTTCAGTTTAACAAACTGGTAATGATATTTAAGGGCTTTCACTTTTCATTCTTAAAAAGCTTCAGAGACAGGCCTACTCAGCCAGGTAGCCAAGCATGTTCCTAGCTTCAGGTATGTGAATTGTCTCACTGAAGTCAATAGGACAACTGAGATCTAAATTAAGGTTAAGCTCTTTACCTAAACATTTAGGTCTCAGTTTAGCAGAGTATGGAGGCGCAGGCAGCTGCAGCCCCAAACCAAATAAGGGCCCTGTACTTACAGTGCACATCCGTTCTTTCTGTAGGACCGAATGGAATAACTAAGAAAATGGGTGCATTTGTGTTTTTTTCAGTCTTTCCACAAAACTCTGGTGTCAATGGGTATGTCTGTATGCAGGCACACGTATAGGTCTTCAGTCTACTAAAGCAACAGTTGTAAACTATACTGAATAAACAAAAGTTGCCTGCTTTACTAAAATTGTTATAGCTCATCTTCCTCTTCCAGTTGCTTTAAATGTCTGTCTCTTTTGGACCTCATCTTCTCCTTTAATTCATCTCTGTAATTGTAAGCAAAAAGACTTGAGTCTTCATCGCACATTTTCCTATATGCATCACACAGGCCTTTAAAATGTAACATAGTGAGTTGAGTTGGACGCAGAGTAGGGTCCACATCTGCTGTCTGCATCATCTGTTCAGTTTTTTTCAAACGATCAGCCTCTGGGAACAGAATTCTAAAAATGAAATAAGATAGAAGAGGTTCAGCTCTAACTTCATAAAAAAGTTGCTCCTCAAACAGATTTCTGGTTCTCCTACTAAACCAATGCATTTGTCCATCTTTTTCCAAATCCTACATATATGGTAATAAGGTAGTTCTAAATTAAGTGATTTATTTCTCTTAATGCAACTGTAAGTTTCATTGTACAGCAGTAAAAGTTACTTCAAGCAACAAAGCAGTATGCTTTTATTTTAGCTTTTTACTTAACTTATTTTAATCCCTGTTTTATAATTATTATCCCTAATAGTTAAAGGTTTGGAAAGAACAGGACAACAATTTCTGAAATTTGGATCGGAGGCTTGTAACAGTATTCAGGATAATGGGAGTCATATTTCTAGTGAAAAAGTTTCCTAGATTGCAACAAGCAATCTAAGCCAAGGAAGAACGGGGCCATAGAGGCTAAACATAGTGTTGTTTAGTAACTACAATGTGGGCCTGGCAGCCAGAATTACTGGATCCTATCTTCAACTTTGTTGAGGTGCTGAATGTGACAGTCAGCATGTCAACCCCTCAGTGCTGTACTTACCTCAAAGGGGCACTGAACATTTATTAATGATAGTCATGAAAATCATCTGAACACCCCTCCAATCAAACCAACAGAAATGTTCATCCAACTGACCTTTTCATCACAAATGCCTTTGACATTTCTGAGGCATAATAGGGGCATGGAGAGACAGGGAAGGAAACTTTACAGCACCATTTATGCACTTCCTCTATGTGAAAATGTACTATTCAGTTTCAAATTATCTGTTCCCTCTGTGCATGTGCCACACTACCGCTCAGAAGAGCCAAAGAGCAGACAGCACACACATAGGCAGGGCCATGCCATGGCTACAACAGAACAAACCTCTACAGCATTATGATTAATATAAAAGGATTGCACTGTTATTTAAGACTTTAAACATATGTGGTCCTTTAGCAACAATCAAAACCTGTCCCAAAACCATAGGCCCCTCATTCCAAGGAGTCATCAACAGAAGCATCATCAAGTGTGCTGCATAAAAAAAATGGCCCTGTGCTCCAGAAAGCTGAAATGCATTGCTGATCAGGTTGCTTTCAGGAAGTTTTTGAAAACAAGGATGGACCCAGAGCAAGAATTAGTGTCAAGAGTGTCACAGGAGACAAAGAGGGGAAAAAACCCCAAACAATTGATCTTGTAACAATTTTCAATTGGAAGCAGGGAGGACCCAGCTTTAACCACTGAACACACCTTGCCTACTTGCAAAAAGATGCAGGCACCCACTCAGAGCAAGCACTATGCATCCTTTAAAAACCTGACTAGGACCAAATACATAGAGGCTCATTTCTAGTGGCTTTAGGCAGGCACTGCAGGTTGCTGTGAAAAGGTAGGTTATATATTGTTGAGTGAAGTTTTGATCAGGACTTCTGAAGACAGCAACTCCTGGTGTGAACTGCCTCCCACTACTTGACTATCTCCTCCATCTCCCAGCCAGACATTTTCCTGACAGCTACCCCTCCCAGTGCTCGACTCAGTATCTGTCCCTTGCTGAATCCGTAAAAGCATCCAGGGAGCACCATGATGTTTACCTATAGCAAAAAGCCAGGGAACACAACATGAAGCCCAGAGAAGTTTTGGGCTATCGAGGATAAGAGTATAGTAGAAACAAATGGTTAGGGCTGCCAGGCTTTGGAATGGGCTCCCAAGGGAGGTGGTGCTCTCCCCTACCTTGAGGGTCTTTAAGAGGAGGTTGAACAGATATCTGGCTGGGGTATTATGCTCCCAGCACTCATTCCTGCCCAGGGCAGGGGGTTGGACTCAATGATCTGTTCAGGTCCCTTCTGACCCTAGAAACTATAAAGAGGTCTCTACATTAGAGGAAAGTATTTATTGGAAAGGGAAGAAATTGTATAAGGGACACAGACTACTTTTCTTGGGGGTATGAGCTACTCAAGGTGCCTAGGTCAAATATTCTTGCTACCTCAGTATATTATTTGGCAGGATCTTCTCCCAGAGCAGTATTCCTCCTCAAACAATAGCACTCTCACATGTCACTTTAAGGGAGAAAATGCCCTGGTTTAACAATAATACTGCAGTTTGAGCTACTCGTGTTAGATAGTTGAACCTCTAAACTGAAACCTAAAGAATTCTGGCCAACTTATAAAAGGAACTGAACAGTAACTCAAATCATTCTTCATTAATAACTTTTTCTGTTTACCTTGCCTGTAAGTATCTTGTGCACCAAGTTTTCTTCATACCTTCATACAAACACATTAACTCCTGCTACCTTGCTTTCATATAACCATGTAAAATATCGTCTCATTGGGACCTGTTGAGCTGTACACTAGAATTTGCTAATTTCTTTTGGTCAGCTAAATCATAAGAGGATTGTTTCCCTAATTACATACTAGGGACAGGGCTACAGCATGTTAAGCTGCAGCTGAAACAAAAAATGCAGATTCCCCCCCCCCCCCTTTAAAAGTCTGTAAAGCAGTGTCAGAAATTAGATACTGAACAAGAAATGCTGATTTTTAAGTCTTTTCACAGGACCTGGAGAGATGTATACTGAGATGTATACTTTAAATGCTCCAAATCTGTTCCAACTTAGAGCACTTCAGGGCCATACATACCAGATCTATTGCCCTCACCTGAGCCCTCCTGCCCAGAGCACTTCAGGCCTCTGGTCTCCCAATTTCAGAGAGGGAAAGACCAACAATGAACTGCTATTTTCAGCCCTTGAGCTGCAGTGAATAATTTCTTGCATATGGCACTCTGCCTGTGGAGACTGCTGAGGATGGCCAAGCACCCTCCTGATGGGAGCAAGGAAAGCAGAGGCTTTGCACCTCCCCACCCGAACCAGCAGATAGAGGAGCAGAGGCGTTAAGCAATTCCTGCTCTCAGACCTCATAATAGCCAAGCCACAAGGAGAACACTTGTTGGCGCTCAGTTCATCGGTCTGCTCTCCTGATAGTGTTGTACGCAGATAAAAACAGAGAAGTGGCAAGTCTACTGGTTCTGTAATTAAATCCAATAATACAGAATTGAAGCTCTTGGTACTATAACATTCAACTTGTCAGCTTTTTAAAAAATAAAGCCAAGAACTTTCTAATAAAGATCTAAGAATGTAAGCAATGGATCCAGATACTGTTAAAATATATTATGAGCAGCAGTATGTGTTGGCTGAGTCCAAGAGGAAAGTTCTAACGTTCCAAGGGGAGGTGAGGAAAATTGTTTTTTGTTCTTGTCAATGTTTTTTATATGGGGTGATGGCATAGCGTGAGGTTATGGGACCCACTATTCAAATGGGTAAAATAAATAAATAAATAAATGGGTAACTTAGGCTAGAAACAGACATTGCCAAATGGAGTGATTCAGCTGTGCCAAGATGTCCCGCAGCATTGCTGATTTGTTGCACTGGATGAAACATGCCTTACCCTTTGTCCCGCCCTTGGGACAAGGATAAGGCATGATGTGATCTCCCCACTTTCCTCACTGCCCCAGACGCATGCTGTATGTCTAGGACAGGGGGGGAAGTGCTTCCCCCCTCGGCCAACCCTGTGGGTCCGAGGCAGTGGGGAATGCCAGGTGTTACCCCAACCCAGCCAGCCTCACAGAGCTGCCTGAGTGGGGAAGCACTTTCCTCCCTGCTCCAGATCCACACTGCAGGTCTGGGGCGGCATGGAAAGAGGCACAGAATTGGCTGAGCGGGGAAAGCACCACAAGGCAACAGACGTCCGCTGCAATAAAGTGGCAGAGTCTATTACTATCTTTATTGCTCCACTGATTTTCCTGTCATGTGGTGCAAAGGGTAGTAAGGTCTTATTTGCTCTGAATTTGTGCTACTGTCTGTTTCCACCCTTAGAGACCTTCTAAAAGCCTGAGATCTGGCTAGAGAATTGTCTGGTTAAAGAACTGAAGAAAACAGCTAGATGCTGCCTTTGTGATTCAACCCCCAGCCTTAACATGAGAGCCACGTATGAAGCAGTGCAGATATTTTCCACGGTGATGTTGTCTGTCAGAACTGGGAGTTGCCGCTGTAATCTGGGCAACCCTGTATCTGGGTCATTTACTAATATTCTTAAAATCTCTAGTAGCAAGTTGTTTTAAAGAAGCTGACAAATTTCTATGTTTTTGCCTTCATGCAACATTATTGGGACCTGATGAACTGTGAGCAGAACAAATGTATACAGTGGACAAACTCAAAAATATTTTCCAAGGGATGTATTTATTAGTCCTCTCAGCAGCTGTTACTACAAATAACAGTGATATTGTTCTAAAAAGAAATTTTTGTAAAAGCCATTTCTTACCCCACTCCTCGCCAGCAAAATTTTCTTCTGAAGTGGAAAACACTTCGAACAACCTTTTCCACCAGTTTAAAGGGCTGCAGTATCTTTGGCTCCACCAAAGGGGTAAAACGCACAACTGCCACATCCACCTATACACGCATACAAAATATAAGATATCAGGACCTAGGGCATGTATTTGGAGCCTCTTCCTTCTTCTCTTTTCCACTGTACATTCTTACTGTTCCAAAACCAGTGGATTAGGTGATGGGAATCAGAGGGCCCTGCTACACGTTCAAATTAAAGGTGGGTAGAAACCAGCTATAGAGTTGTTACACATTTTCACGCACTAACTTTGTAGCTGGATAGTCATTTTTATGGTGTGATAATTACTTTGCACATGTGGTTTGTTTAAAATTTATTGTGCAATTAACCAGTTAATTGTGTGGTAATTACTAGGCACTTGTGACCAGTCTAAATTTATTCTGTGATTACATATATTATGCAATTATCTGGTCAATGTATAGCAGGGGCCAGAGAGAGATTCATATCTTTTTGCCATAATATAAGGGAAGATACATGAATGGCTGAAAGACTCATTAGTGGTTAATGATATCACAGTGAAATAACACATTTTCATTATTAAAATTCCAGTGTGAAATTTCATCTCAAAATGTCTTGCCTTAATCTTCAAGGCTATTCACAAATGTACCTTTCCATATTAATCCACTGGTCTCTTACTGCATCACAGTAAGACCAGGAAAGAGAGGCTGCTTTTGATATATCCTTGAGTAACATAGTGGTGGTTGTTAAAAAAATAACAGCAAGAGAATAAGCACTATTAAATGCAACAATAAATGTAAAACATTCCTGTGGGGAAGACAAGGCTAAAAAATGGTACTGAATTAGTATGATATTTTAACAACAAATAGGCCAAGCTGTAAAAACACCTAATCTTTCACTAAAAGCATACTCCAAACAGGGCACTTGTACACCTTACTTTGCCTCTAAAAGAGGAAGAAAACCAAAATAAAACGAAACCATGAGAAGTAATAGCGGGGTTTAAAAATAGTCTCTTTTCAACATTATATAAATTAACTGAAAAAAAATGTTTGAGAGTTATAAAATAACTAGATGAGGAAGATGTGACGAGAACATACAAACACGTTCTGTAAACAGCAGTGCTGCGGCCTGTTATAATTCTCATTAAGAATTAACAATAAGAATATTTAAAGGAACTAAGGGCCAGGTCTACACAGCTTTTGGACTGGTATAACCATTTTGGTTAGGAGAACCAAAGAGAGACCAAGAGAGTTGTATAAGACCCAATTACATTATTATAAAGGTACCTTATAACAGAATAGCTTGTTCTAATATAGAAAAAACATAAATGGAAGGAGCATCTTCATATCAGTATGCCTGCTTCCATACTTGGGGTACTGTATTATTGCTTTAATTATGGTGGTATGTGTAAAACAATCATAGAATCATAGACAAGGAGGGCTGGAAGGGACCTCCACAGGTCACTTAGTCCAACCCCCTGCCCGAGGCAGGATCAACCCAATCCAAACCATCCTATACAAACCATAAGCTAAACTCTATGCAAGACTACAGGCAACCCTAACACAGCAGAGACGTGGCAACCTAACCTGTTACAGGTAAAGCAGTGGAACTATGGCAGCTAACATCTTGCTTTTATGAAACGTTGTCAATACACCTCTCAAGATATCTCGGGTGGAGGGCCACAGTCCATACCAATCTGACCATGGGATAAAATTCCTTCCTGATCTCAAATACAACAATTGGTCTGACCCTGAGCGGATAGGCAAGGCCCTTAGTTTTGGTCCCAGCAGAAGCACTGGCACAGTCAAAGCCCAAATACAACGCATGTGTGTGTAGGCAAGGTTCAAGCAGTAAAGGGGTGAGGTAAAATGTTGTTTATACCACAGAAAAAAAAGAGACCGTTAAAGTTTTGTCAATTAGTTCTTGAAAGAGGTTAACAGCAAGGGACCAAAAGATCTCCATTAGTAATATGCCTATTAATTTTCTGCAAGTAAGGGTGGACAGTAAGGCCACAAAATTATTTGAGTCAAGAGTACAATGGATTATGAAGAGCTTCAGAAGGACTTTTTAAAACCAGCTTATAAGAAAACCAATATAAACAAATACAAGGATAAGCACACCCAAAGGGAATAGTTGAATTACTCAAATGCTACCTTGTTCTCTATTAACAAGTACAGCTCAATTAAAATTATGCTAAGAATGCAGGGTCACATAACACTTCAGACTGATAAAGGTTATAAAACAACACTGAAAATATAATTCCATATTATGGGCAGTGTTATGCCTGGAACTTCAACACCATTGAATTTTACTTGCTCTACTTCAAAAAGCTGTAACAGCTGGAAAAGGTAACACAGAGGGTTATAGAAAAATGCAGTGCAGTTCTGTGAATGCAACCTGGGATGTGATGCTGGATAGACACTTTGGATTCCGGTCTGGCTCTCCCACTAACCTACTATATGATGATGTGCAGAGGCCTGCACTCTGAGTTGTTCAAGATATCAAAGGTGCAGCTCAAACCATCACATAAACTTGTTTAGAAGAAAGAAAAAGACTATATTAGTGTGCAAATGCACATGTGCATGTTTTAAAAACAAACAACAGGTCCAAACCATCTCAACTAACTTTCCCCACCCCTTCCTCAAAATGGACTGCTAACAAACATCTTTAATATTAAAAAGAAAAAAACAACAGAAGTTTTCCACAAAAAAAGCCCTGTACAGCTAAAAAAGAAAGGAAATGGGGATTATTAAACTGGAACACATATTCACTGCTTTATATTTCTAATACTTTAACTGTATTTAACTATTTGTGTATTTAGAAAGATTTCTAATGGTAATTGTTGCCACAGACTAAGCAGGCTGAGGACACTACTCAAAATCTTGAACCTTGCCTATTTATTTAGCGTGTGCACCAATAGAGTTATAGCATCCCCTGTAACACACTGGGTCTATTTATTCCACCGTCATTAATGGTGGTTATCTTGAGTAGGTCACACCACTTTTTCACTGTCTCCATTTCTACTCATACCTTTTATCCATCTTTTCTATTTACATATTCAAGAAACAGACAATCATGAACCCACACAAGACAGCAAATAGAGCCCTGATCTTCACTGGGGCCTCTAGGCACTAATGTCCAAATCCAATTCTGTCTCAGAGGCACATGCATCTAGGTATTCACATGCTTAAGTCTAGGGATTTGACCTGTGAGCGAGGCAAGTCTGACTGCTTTAAGGCATCTAGGATCCCTATACTGTACAGTCTATGGGGAGACTTAGGTGCCTCTGAAAATCGATCTACCAGTCACTTGAGTCACTAAGAGTGCCTAAGTGCTCTCTGCAGAGAATGGGGAGCCATATATATGTTTTACATCTGTTTCTGTAGTATTTAATACAGGTCTACACATCAGAGACTAGATGGACCACTGTTCTGAGCTGGCAGTTATTTTTATATAAATATACAAATGTACATTCAGAAAAGAATTCATTGCTCAAGATTTTTTTCCATTTAAATTCCCGACAGTGCAACTCAGGGGCGGACAATTATTTTGGGCAAAGGGCCGCTTACTGAGTTTTGGCAAGCCATCGAGGGCCGCATGACAGGCAGCCCAGGGCAGATTATTAATTTTCTAAATGTTTTAGGGACTCCGCAGGCCAGACAGAATGGTCCGGCAGGCCGCATCTGGCCCCTGGGCCGCATTTTGCCCACCCCTGGTGTAACTGGTCCCAAGACTTCATGCTTCAGCCAAAAACTGTGAGTGCAACAACAACCTAGACAGGCAAGTGTCTTTTTTGCATACTCCAATACCTGCTTTATATGCATCATCAGCTGTCTAAATAGATTTAGTGAGGGCTCAAATTAGATGTCTGCTTAAAACTGAATTTAGGACATAAACCAGACTAGACAATTTCAGGGGTGGGGAGGTGGGGAAGATGCAAGTTCCAAATTCGGGGAAAATTGGCTCTTTACACAGGGAGAACACTTAGCATCTTAAGGCTAACCAACAATGTTTTTTCCAAAACAGAAAAAATAAAGCACTTTTCAGCATTCACTCCATTACAGTCACCGTTTTCTTTAGAACCCCAGGAAAGCTGCCTCGTTACTATGGCAACAGATATCGGAAAATGCTTTTCGCTTGTAATTGGACACTCCTTTAAAATTACATACGTTATTATCCTGTTCCTTCTGTTTCGTGCATATTTTTAAAAGGCTGGAATTATGAAAACCAGTATAGTGTACACAAGTGCACTTAGAATGCACTACCTTATTTCTTGACATTATTGTCTTTTTTCTTATTTTCCAAGCGTTACAGTACGAGAAATAATTACTAACAGTACCACAAATAAATTATAATAGTAATAAAAGCTGAAAATGGTTGGCTGAAATAAAAGTAATTGTTATTAAGAAGATTAAAACCATTTATGAGCATCCCTAGCTCTTTAAGAGTGCTTCTAACTCAGAGATCCTGTCCCTACCATAACTTAGAGGTCACAAGCACAAAATGTAGCGTAGGTCAATGTATTACTTTCCTGATAAAAACAAAGAAATGAAAGCAAAAAAGGAATAGAGTTTTCACTATTCTGCCACTTAGGGCAAGCACCAACACCACCACCAATCACACAATGGGCAACACACCTATCTTGAAGCACAGCAGCATTAACCGTGACCTTAGAAAACCCTTTCAGATCCTTCAGCTTGCTCAACCATAAACAGAAATGTAGGCATAATTTGTCAAAACTTGGCTAAAATTAACTGCCCCACTCTAAATAAGCCAGCAAGCCAACTTTCCTCTAAGTTTTGGGGTTTTTTTAATTGGTCTACCACACAGCTAGAAGCCAGCTAAATATTTAGGAACTCTCCAGGTTTCTCAAAACTAGGTATGTTCCAATGCAGAGGTGTCATTCAGGTTCAGCCACCATGGCAACTCCCAGCTGTGACATCCCACTAACACCAAGGATCCTCGCTAAGCTACAACACCAGCTCTGTATTCATGTGACTCCACTGACATCAATGTGGTCAAGAACAAGCTCAGCCCAGAAAAACGTACTGTTTTTTGTCCCTCTTCTGCCTTCTGGAAATTAATTTCCTCCGATTACTTCCTAAGACAGTAGCATAACACTAAGCCTCTCTCAAGTAAGTTGATGCATTTTGATATATGCTATAACTCATCCCAAAACATTTAAAACTGGGTTTAATTGCAGTAAATTAGGAATAATACAAAAGGACAGCAATATATCTAGACAATCAAGAAACAAAATGGTCCAGCTTTAATTAAATCTTAAGCATAAGAAGGTCACTGATTTATGGATCAATACATGCTGAGTTTTCACATGATAGCTCATACTCTAATACAGTGGTTTCTCACAGGTAAAAAGTACCTCCTGTGCCTTGTCCACAGCCAAATGAGGGAGGGCTATAGCATGTACACATAGAAACAACCTGCCTCTTTTGGGTGCTCTGACAAGCCTAAAGCAAGCAGACCTCATGTGCCTCTGTTACTGGGCCACATTATGCAGAGAAGGGCTGTGGCATACAGCTCTCATGCCTGCGCTGGGCCCATCACAGAACTAGCTAACGAGCCAGGACACTGCACGCATGCTGCAGCCCATCCCAGTTTGGCTGTACACTAGGCACACAGAGTACTTTTACCTGGAGGCAGTGGCACGTGGCTGAGAACCACTGAGGTAAGCCAAGGCACCACAACAGTGGTTCTCAACCGAGGATGCCACCAAATTGAAAAAGCTGGGGAGGGGTGCCTTGCCTCTATGAAAGCGAGAACCAGCGCTTCAACAGAAGTTGTGCCAACTTCCAAGTTATAGAGTAATGATAGTGTTGTGGTCCAACCTTTGAGTAATACTTTATTAAACTTCACTGCAATAGAAAGCATCTTAGGTTATGACAACCCCTGATGTTCTTTTTAACCATTGAGAATGAAAAAGCACTTTAAGCTTTCCAAAAATCTCATGACAAACAAGCCCTGCACAGCACTGAAATTATATGGATAACCTGTATTTATTGCATTGTAGAATCAGCAAGGTTTTCTTCTTGGAACGTTCTTTGCTGCATTGATTTGTTCAGGCCATTTTGCCAGTATTGTCTGCGTTCGCTATATAAACATCCTTACCATGCTTTCCTTCTCCAGTCATTTATCTGAATTCATGGAATGACAACCCACCAAAAGAAGTTCTAAAGACAGTTAAAAGTTATCAATGAGAGGTATGTAAAACTTGTAAGTCACAGAACTATGTGCTAGTTTTCAAGCATTTAATTCAAATGCACTGAAAACTTACTAGGAAATGCAAATTCTTTATAAAATTATCTATGATATAATACTCCTTTATTCTGTCTCTCAGTTCCATTAAACCTATTCTAAACCCTCCTTTTACTAATACACATCTCTAAACTTCCTAGTTTAAAGATTTTCCTGCATGTACCAATCTTTGTTATTTTCATCATGGGATCTGGATATCATTATGTATTTAGGACTAAGGGCTTACATGTGTTTTTCCTATAATCTCTCTGAGTTGCCTCACTAACAGAGTGTTTCTCCAATACAAGTCATTAAACAAAGTCGTCCTTTATTCTCTGCTAGATGGAACTAAGAGAGGGAATGAGCAGTAATACTGCATTGTAGAAGACAGGGGAAAAATACTCAAAACAATTTTTGTTTAATAAAACACCAATGCTGGTTTCTATGAAGAACAGAGATCTTTCCATTAAAGAGAAAATATATTTCTCCAGGGCATCTACAGTGAAGAAAACATCCCAGACCTCACGTTCAGCAGTAAGTGCTACACAAACAGAAATTTAAGATGAAAGTATTTTTATTACAGCTTATAGTGTTTGTACTAAGTTTTATCATGCCTATAACTGAGTGTACGCCTATTAATTAAAATGTGCAACTACTGTTAGCAGCACTTTGCAATGATGTTTGCAAGTTTGATAGGTCAGAAAACAAAATGAATAAAAAAAGGTTTGTAGCTCTAGATCCTAATCTGTTGATCACGATGCAACTAAAAAATGAGAGCTTTGATTCAGCTATGCAAATCAGCTCTGCAAATGGAAGCTAAGCCATTGAAGGTTCTGACACAGCAAGCATACAATGTCATTTGCTGGAATAAGTCTTGACAGTTTGAGCAAAGAGAAGAGATTCTACAACAGGGAAGTTTTTCTGTGATGGCTTGAATTATGGACACTGGCTTGTTTTGAGAAGTATTGTAAACTGCCTGTAACTGCTTGGTTAAATGCATCTGCTATATGGATGAAGAGATGAAAATACCCTGTAAAAGGACTAAAATTGTGCCAGGAGCCATGCAGATTTTTACTATCTAATCCCATATATTGCAAAAACTAGAGGATTCATGCATAGCAGTCTTTAATGGGAGTCTCAACAAAGGCAGGTACTGATCTAAATTGATTTAACTGGGCACATCTACATGTGCATTTAATGCAACTGAATATACTCTGGGCCAATATGAGCTAGAGTAAACTAATCCCAATGTCGCTGTCTACACGTGTATTTAGGCACAGTAATTTACTGTGCTGCTAGATTCCACTTTTATCTGATGGGACTATCTGGAAGCCCAGTAAATTAGTTTACTGCACCCTAGTTGCCATGCATGTATAGATGGTGATGCTTTACTGTGCAACAAATTAATCTGCTGAGCATCATGTAGACACACCCTCTTTGTAGCATAGAAAAAAAATAAGAGCATTTTATTTCAGAAAGTGGTGTTACCTCCATATTATTACTGTACATTTTTTCCCCCAAACCTGTTATATTTAAAAGTCAGATGTTATGGTTAGTCTTTTGATGTACATAGTGAAAAAATAAAACAAAACATTACCAGTGGCTGTAAGTTTGAGAAGCAGGTAGGAGGCCATTCTTTCTCTTCTGCTTTGATAAAGGGCCCCAACCAGCCTATTTCATAGGGCAAGTTTCCTTTAGCTTATCCCAGCTTCCCTCAGAGACTCTGAGACTTCTCTATAAACTCCAAACTGTTTTACTAGGGATGACTGATAGAAGCAGATGCCACCTCTTTTTCTGTCATCCAGATGATTCAACTGTTTTAAGTATACTTGTGTCTGTCCACATGGGCACATTCCCATGGCATTACATTACTTTTGAGTGTTCTAGTTTTGGGGACTGTAGTTTGCCCCTCTATCTTAAATATGAATGAAAAACACTCCTCACTATCAGCATAACTTTAAAACCCAGAGTACCAGAACATTCAGCAAATATGTGTATGGTCAGTCAGAAAAATGACACATCCCTGAACAGCAGAACCATTCCCTGCATGTGTCCAAAATGATACAGTCTCTCTTTAATGTAAAACGTTGGTGATTTTTATTACTATTTTTGTGAGATCAGTTTGCACTGCTACCATAGATATAGGAGCTTGAACTGGATTCTGTTCCAACTCATCCATCAAAAGAACTAGGGTTCCTGACTTCAGGAAGCATCCTTAATTAGGACAGCATGTGTTTAAATGTATGCCAATGGAATTTAAGCACCAAGAATCATAGAAAACTAGGGTTCAAAGACTCTCACAAGCTTAGGGCTGGAAAGGACCTTGTGAGATCATCGGGTCCAGCCGCCCTGCTCCGGGCAGGAAAGACTGCTGGGGTCAAATAACCCCAGTAAGGTGTGCATCCAGTCTCCTTCTAAAGATCTCCAGGGTTGGAAGGGACCTCAGGAGGTCTTCTAGTCCAACCCCCTGCTCAAAACAGGACCATCCCCAACTAGAGCTTCCCAGCTAAAGCTTTGTCTAGCCATGTCTTAAAAACCTCCAAGGATGGAGATTCCAGAACCTCTCTGGGTAACCCATTCCAGTGTTTTACTACCCTCCTACTGAGAAAATTTTTCCTAATATCTACCCTAAACTTCCCTTATTGCACATGAGGAAGTGCTGTCCAGAATACAGACACCTGAGTGCCCAAGAAATATATACTTGAATTGGAATGAAGATGTAACTATAGCTTCTTTACTGCTGTGGATTTTGAGCAACCCATAGAACAAGATTTGGTATTCAGATCCAAAGCTGAATTTTCAATGTTGCCAAGTTAGGAAAAATAATTTTACTTGAGGAAAAAAGCAAATTTTCTGTTGAAGATAAACACTGAAAATGAAAACCTATTGCAACCCCTTTTTATGGTATGACATCTCTTCACTAATTACTTAACTGCTTTAAAGTATTTATGAAATACTATAGAATATGTAGTATCTATCAAAATAGCTAAAAACATATTTCAAAATTGTTTCACTTGAGTATACATGACTTTCTCCCCCCATGATAGTCTCTCTCCCATAAAAGACAGCTTTTAATCTGCAACATAATTAGTCTGCATAACATACAGTTTGATGCGCATAGGCTCCCTTGTAAAAACATATATTTTCGTTCATAAACCATGGAGTCCTTCATAAAGTACAAACAGAGCTTTCTTAAAGGGGAAAAAAAGATTTGCAAAGAAGTCTCAGCTCAGCAAGACAAGAAATAAGTCTGTCCCAGCAAACAAAAATTTTAATTGTTTTTAATGCTGACAACACATGCTGATCTTTCCCCATCCTCTCCCTGGATAACATTTGAGAAAACGGCAGATTCTGTTATTTTTCTGGACAAACTACACTGCGTTTTGAATATTCTTTTTAATTATAGGATGTGTCCACTGGCATTGTTAGCAGAACTGCCAACAGGAGTAACATGCATTTACTGTATGTTAAAAAAAGTAATGTAATTTCTGCTGAATACACATGGAATCCCAAATACCCAAGAGATCTTTGCCACCCGCATTTCTACTAAAGTCAGTGAAAGCCTTACTGCAGGGCACAGCATTCGGCTTCTTGTACAAAACCTTAACGAGTGCAGTCACCATAGAAGTAACCCATAATGGGCATAAATCCAATCTAAAAGTTATATTGTAAACTGTGTCAGATTTCATTGTTTTCCCTCTAAAACAGAATGATTTGAGATCAGTAAATTAAAAACTTAGTACGAATCAGTTGTTCTTATGGGATTTTCTTTCCGTTACAACTAAAATTACAATTTATAGTTGTTAAGTAACTAAGAAAAGTATTTATTTTCAGGCTAAAACTCAAGCTGGACTTCAAGCCTCAGAGTTGTGTAAAGTACTAAACAGCCTCAGCTCTCCTGTCAGTGGCTACTGAAGGTAGGTAGCAGTTCACACCAGCACTTAGAACCTCACAGGCTAGATTTAAGAGAATTGACTGGAGTCCTTAAATACCAGAGACCCCGCAACAAAAGCGGCTATATAAAATCCGAAGAATGACAAGACATGTAGGCTGAATGACAAAGCAATTATTCTTTGGTTTGTGGGACTATCGCTAAAAGCCTCTTCGCTCTTTCTTCTGAAAATTAGACATTGGGTGACAGTATTATTAGCTAGAAGAATACCTATTATTACTGTTAAACAGCCTAGCTAGAGGCCATTTTTAATTGATGTTTTGGGGGGGGTGGGTATAGTGTGTGTGTGTGTGTGTGTGTGTGTGTGTGTGTGTGTGTGTGTGTGTATATTTTTTTTTTAAAAGACTGCTTGCTAATTCCCCTTGCATAATTAAGGTCAAGTACTCGATGCATAAAATATATTTTCCCTATGTACCATTGTTTATAATCTGCTTGCATAATCATACAATTTAATTTACAACATTTATTCTGCCTAATATGCTAAGCATCTGCTTGTTACTTTAAACATGACCGAGGAACCAATTTACAGCTGATGGATCAGTCATGTAAAAAAAGGCAGCTTCTTCCAGTGATCAATCTCTAAAATGCTGTCCATTTGTAATCATTTATGTTCAATGCCTTGTGTACAGCTGCTCAGCTGTTTTGTAGGCTTCTCATCTGCTGCAGGGTCACGTCCAGATATTCATTCACACAGCTCTAATTTCAAATGCAAGCTTTTTTGTTTCCTGATTTCTTCTCTTTTCTCCTGTCCTTCTCTTCCCCCCTCCTCTTTTCAATTACAGACAGACTGCTACAGCCTTGGTTGGGAAGCTATCAGCCAGTTACACATATTTACAACGAGAGAAACGGGCAGACAAAAGGTGACAGCATATCATCATCATGGCATCAGGAGGTCTACAGTTCTTTGCTTTTATTCTAGCCCTGTTCGGTGTTTTTGGAGTCATTACAGCCACTTTACTACCCACTTGGAAGGTGAATGCCGATGTGGGTTCAAATATCATAACAGCTGTAACACAGACGCAAGGGCTCTGGATGGACTGCACATGGTATAGCACCGGGATGTTTAGCTGTACCCTGAAATATTCAATACTCTCTCTCCCTGTCTACATTCAGGCTGCACGGACCACCATGGTACTGTCTTCTATCCTCTCAGTTTTGGGGATTTGCATCTCTACAATTGGAATGAAATGCACAAAGTTGGGAGGGGACAAGGACACCAAAAACCACACTTCTTTTGCTGGAGGGATCTGCTTCATCCTTGCAGGAATCTTTGGATTAGTACCAACATCCTGGTACACAAGAGAGATCATTTTAAATTTTATGGACCCTACAATACCAGAGAGCAGTAAAAATGAACCAGGAGGAGCTGTTTACCTAGGATTCATTTCAGCAGGGCTTCTGTTCATCGCAGGTGCGATCTTCTGCACTTCCTGTTTTAAAAAGCAGCAGGGACCATGGATTTACCCCACCAAACAACAGCACCTCCCGTGCACACAGCAAGAGAACAATGCAGGCTATAACCTAAAAGACTACGTGTAAATAGAGTTATGTCTATCAGCTGCAGCTTTTTTGTGCCAAGTTTGGCTTTGTTTGTTTTAGATTAAAGGATATCTCAAAACAATACTTAACTTTTCTTATGTCAGGGCTGCAATTACTTTTTTGCAAGGTACTTTTATTTTTAACAAAATCAGCAGAGAGAAAAACTGTAGGAAATAAGTGTATGGTTCAGAGTTTATTTCTGCTGATTTTTCAAATCAAGTTTTCTTTGGTTTCCAAACTGAAATTTACTGAAGAGAAAGGAATCATTTAAAACAGGGTAATACAATTAACCTGAAGGCTAGGTACAGCAAATATGCTTGAAAAAAATCTATTCAGCAAAATCAAGGCACTAGTAATGTACCCACATGGGTATTTTTTTCCCCTCAGAACCTTGTTTAAATTATAGTGAAAACAAAACCAATTCTCCTTTTATGCGAGCACAATTTATTGTTCTTAACAGCCACATCTGCATTTCATTTCCAGTTTTTAACTGCCATGGTAACTGGCTTTCTTAGAAAGCTTAGCCACACTGTATATCTGCATATCAGTGGCTGAAGAACTAACATTGCCATTCAGATATTGCCAAAAATACCTCCTCTCCCCCCAAAACTCCACCTGCTGTGGGTCCCATTTTTTATTTTAAAAGAAATGGGTGCTGGGCAGTCTCCAACTGTTGTTAAGCTTTCACCAAACAAATAAATGTTAGGTCTAAGGAGGAACATGACAACAGAAGTGTCCTCACAACTAAGGAAATGCTTGGAACATTTATGTTCAAGATCCTTCCTTTCAATTACTGTTATTTACTTGATAAGTATTCAAAATCCAAATCCAAAGGCCATTGAAAGACTCCTACTAAGCTCAGTGGAATCTGGATCAGGCCCATTGTCACTAGTAAATTTGTCACATACAGCACTAGCAAATATCATGTTAATTTACAAGTATTTTGTCATCTTAATTTGATCTATGCTGCTGTATCTTCAGAACTTTCTTTCCAGCATGCAGAAACTGTTTCTCGCAATTAACTCAAGTCCTACGATGCATCTTATTTATCCATATTCAGTTTTTTAGTGCTTGAAGTTCACTAAATACAACTGCAATACTGTGCCATAACATAGATTAATTTAGTATGCATCACATATGACAAGATCTGAATGACAAGGAAGGAGTGAAGCTTCCTCTTTTATTATAGACTTTTATAGAGAATGAGATGGTTTTGTACACCTCGACAGTCTGTCTTAAATCCATTAGCAAGGAACTGGAGGTACAGACTTCATGTTGTATTATATGCTATTACTCAGAATTAATTATTTGAGTTTCCTGCCTACATTAATCAAAAATCACTGATAACAGTGCTAGATCAGCAGTTACAGTAGTGCAGACTTAGCCATGAGCAAAGTCAAAGTTATTTAAATAATAGAGCAGTATTATAAACTATTCTAAAACAGCTGTATTAAAATGTATGTAAACCTTCAGGGGTGTACAGGTTGGGTTTTTTTGAGGCACTAAGGTGTTTTTTTTCTGAAGGAGCAACATTTCTGAAAGATATTATTTTAATAAATATCTGCAATGCCTATTCAAATCACAAGCATCTCTGCCTTGAATTAAAAAAAAAATATCAGTACTCTTTAAAAAAAAAGTCTCTAGAGAAAACAAAAATAAAGGAAACCTTAAGAGAAAGGCAGAAGAAAAAAATATTTGTCCACTGTATGTATACATGAAGTCCAATAATTGCATAGGAAAATAATTGCTCAGAAAGACTCCTTCCTAATGCCACCTGAAAAGCACCTGAAGTTCCTTGTTTACCAATGTAAAGTTTAAGCTCATGAATTAAAGATAAAAGTTCAAGAAACTCAACAGCTTTCTGAGAAAATAAAGGTCCTCCACAAACAATGTGCATACCTAATTCAGGCCACGTGCTAATCAACTTTTCCTGGGGGGGGGACAGAGGGGATTAAAAGAAAAAAAGGAAGGAGGGAGTAAAAACAGAAAAGTAAAAAAATATGGTGAAAAGTTTGCACTGAATGATTTCTATGCTGCTTTTACTTTTGCAATACAGTCAACATTCAATAAAGTCAGCATTTGCTTTAGAGAGAAATATTCAATAAATAAAAAAGCTTAACTTCAAGAATTTTGCATTTTTAAGGGTCTTCAAGAGAGCCAGGTCATCACAAGACTGGATTCTGCTAAAAGCTAACTGCCTGGCAGCAGTCTATGGGCCAGATTCTCTCATGCACTTGAGCTGTTTGGCACAGGAAAGACTGGAAGATGAGGGAGCTGGCTGCTTACACATGCCCAATTCTAAGGGTCCTCACAGGGCTCTGACTACTTTGGCTCCACCATGCCACCCACTTGCCTCAATCAATGGAGAAGAGGGACCACATGACAAAAAGGTGACAACAAGGTCCTAAGTCTATTTGTTTCCTAGAGGTTATCGTTCACACATTTATATATGAAAAAGGGAGTTAGGACACATTAAATTTACTTTTTAAACATGGGCAATGAAACAAACTGATCTTTTAAAGAAAGACTTTAGATTTTTGATGCTTCCTACAGATCCACCGTTTTTATCCTGTGCTGACAAGAAATGTCCCAGGTAGTTCTGAATGGAGTTTGCAATGAGACGAAGTTGAGATACATGGTGATGTAGGGCAGAAGGAGCAACTATGTTGGTCAAAGACTCTACAAACATTAAGAGGCTAAAAGAGAAGTAATGTAGCCCAGCTGGAAGGGAAAAAAGCAGGTGGGTGGGAACTACAATAAAAGATTGGCTAAGAGAAGGAAAACAGAGTTTGAGAAGCTCAGCAGGTCAGTTACAGAAAAGCTGGTTACTAAGAAGAGACAGAGAAGAACAATGTTAGAAAGAGACACTGCCCTGGCACACTTTTTTTTGGGCAGCCTATGGGATCTCCCAGTGACAGGAAGGCGAAAAGAGGAAGAGTGCAGAGGTTGTGTCCTGCCAGCAATCCTAAGCAATTTATACTAGCTGTTTGTCTGCAGGCTGCATACACTGTTTCCTAAGCTGCTTCTAGTGACACACAAAACTACAGAAAAAGGTAAAGTGGAAAAAAAAAATAGTCCGACTTGCACAACACTACTCGTTTGGGGGGG
>NW_005842033.1:2508058-2525126 GCF_000455745.1 Alligator sinensis | reverse complement strand
GAAGGGATGGCTTTAGGATTCCAAGTTTATTAATGAAGGTTTTCAGGTCAAAATTGTTCAATTTAGAGCTGGTATCTTGGTCTCTCTCACCTTTCACTATCTCTCCACCTTCCACACATACTCACCAAAAACTGAGGTTTTGTTAAAACAAACATTTCCTTGAGTTCATGAAATAGTTTTATCTGGAAAAAAAAATGGTGGCTAGAGGGAAATATGTAACCTGAAGGAGACATTGTCTCCTTTTATAGAACAGTCCACTGTGTAGGCCAGGAGTGTTCAACCTCCAGCCCATATGATCTGTGTGATCCAGCCCAATGTGGTGGGCACCAGCGGTAGCGTTAACTGCCATTCCCATGCTGCCAAATTTCAGACCCATGGAGAGTCCTGCAGGCCAGATACCATGGCCTTGCATGCTGGACTGTGCCAGCGCATGGCTTGATCCTGGTGCGCAGGCTGGCACGTTGGATCACACCCATGGACCAACCCCATATATCAACCCTACACAGGGTCTGGCCCACAGACTGACCCCATAGCACTCATCCAGCCCACAGGGCCAGAAGGTTGGGTGCCACTGGATTAGGACATTTACTCGGGATATGAAGAAAATCAGGTTCAATTCCTCTCTCTCAACTCACTTACCACTTCTCACAAGAGTACCCTATCTAAGCTATTCTGGGATAGCAGATGTTTCATGGTTCCTGTTGAAGCTCTTCCTCCTGTATTACACAAGGCCAGAAAGTGAAAGTGTCTCCCCAGATGGTGTTTGGCAAGACTAATTGGAAGAAAGGAAGGAGGCGATTCAGCTGGTAATCCAGAGGGCAGTAACTTCATGGAAGCCAGAAGTCACTATGTATTCATTTTAAAAAAATGACAAACAAAAAAATAACAAAAAACCTCAAAAAACAAACAAATCATGTAGCTAACCACTTGACCCTTTTTTGGTATTATCTTCTTTGTGCATTTATTATTTTGCATATATTGACCCAGTTTCCTCTTACTCATCTCCTTTCTAAACAAATCCAAAGCTTTTCATACACTTCATCTTGGATGTCTTTCCATATATCTTGTTAATATATTATTCAATTTACCGCATTGTTATATAATTCAACTCTAAGCCCCTTCTCTATTCCTCCAATATTTTATTCAGGGGTAGGCCCACACTGCTCTTTGGCTTGGTCCTGCAAAGCACTGTTCGCCTCGCAGCTTCCACTGAGATTGGACGTACAAGCACTTGGCACATACCAGGATCTATCCTCTTTGTAAACCTTTTCAGGTTTTCACATGTTGGTGTTATTCTAAAGAATCAGATGAACCTATATTCACAGTTGTCCAGTGTCACAACCCAATTAACTTGTGCCCATGCCACTGAGCAAGAGATACCATTCAAATCATCTTCATTTGACTATTAAGGGTTAAAAGACTTCCCTGCCAAGAAATTCCTTGAAACAAAACGCTGGTGGTGTACTACAGATAATTGGTCAGCTGAAATAAAATGCTAGGGGAAACTATATATAATTGGTCAAAGATAAGCGTAAGCTCCTCACACGTAGCACACACGTAACAGGTAGAGAAACCTAACCCACTACCTTGTAACTTGAGGAGACAAAGAGCTGCCACCTGCCAAAAAATTAAAGATTCCATATAACGGTTCACGATTGTTAAAGATTCCATATAACGGTTCACCATTGGGCATTCCTGTAAAACACCTCTGCCTATAAATAGTTTAACAGTTTCCGCCCAAGTCGGAGAGCTCTGGGGATTTCACAGGAAACACCTGTGCTTGTCACCAGAGAATTGGGAAATTGATCAGTTCCTAATTCATCACCCCGTCAGCGTAAAATATTGACATAGAAAGTCTTGCAAGCACGACTGTCTGCTTTCGGCGCCACGTCCGTCATTATCTCGCCGTCATTTAACTGCGTGCGTATATTTGACTCTGTAACCGAAGCGGTAACGGAACAAAGGCTCGCCTGCGTCGTCCATCACTATCTAGGCGACGTAAGTAAACAAACTCCTGTAACCTACACGCGTCTGTGCCTGGTTAATTCCACTCCATCCATCACTACCCGCCTGCCGAGTTCTAAATCTAAACCCTCCGGTGTGAGTCAGGCAGCTGCCGGCGGCTGCTCTGATTCACGACATCCAGTTAGCAAAGTTGATGGACAAAGAAGACTTACCTTTGGTTTTGGAATAAAGGCGTGACCTGGAATTACGAAACAGTTTTGAACAGTGCAGAGGTGTTGAGACATGATGGACAGTCTACTGCGTTGCTTGCTTCCTGTGCTAGCTATGAGCCTCTGTGGGAGGATTAAAATATGAATCAATGAACCAGGCTGATCAAATAGAAACAATATTAAAGCTTTATTGACTTTTGGCTTAATATTAAGGTAAGATTATTTAAAAATCAGAGTAAAAGATTTTCTTCCTGTTGCTTGGCCCCAGCTCACTTCCCCACTGGCTGGAAGCTGCACCCATGCAGTAACCAGGGAGCAGGGGGTTTAGAGGAGCAAGGAGAAGCAGCAGTGGCATGGGCACAGCCAGGGAGCTGGAGGCTTGGGAGAGCAGTGGTAGTGTGGACTCAGCTCCCAGCTGCCTAATCTTGGCACAGATAACTTCCTCTCCTCCGCTGATGCACTGCAAAAGCTACCCAACCCATGACAAACTGGGCCTGGGATGGTCCAACCCACAGCTTGCCAGCCCCCCCCCAGTATAAAAGAAAGCTCTACCAATTTCCTGCTATTTTTGATAAATGTGATAAAAACACAAAATGCTTAGACACAGGAGTAGAGGTGAATGTCATTTTCTTGGACTTTAGCAAGGCCTTCAATGCGGTATCTCATCCTGTTCTCATAAATAAATTAAGAGGCTGCAAAACAGATGTTTACATGGTCCGGTGGGTGGCAAATTGGCTTAGTGGTTGCACCCAGAGTGGTAGTAGACGGGTCATTATCGACCTGGAAGGATGTGGGTAGCGGGGTCCCGAAGGGTTCGGTCCTTGGACCTGTACTCTTCCAATATCTTCATCAGTGACTTGGATGTGGGTGTGAAGTGTACTTTGTCCAAGTTTGCGGATGATACTAAATTGTGGAGAGAAGTGCACACTCCGGAAGGTAGGGAATGACTGCAAGCAGACCTGTACAGGTTAGAAGGTTATGGTGTACTGCCCACTGCCTGTGGGCAGTACACAATAGGATGCAGTACAACAAGGACAAGTGCAGAGGGCTGCACCTAGGGCACAAAAATATACGTCACACCTACTGGCTGGGAAGTGACCCTGTCAGCAGCACAGAAGCAGAAAGGGATCTTGGAGTCCTAGTGGACTCCAAGATGAACATGAGTCAGTGTGACGAAATCATCAGCAAAGCTAACCACACTTTATGATGCATCAGCAAATGCATGGCAAATAGATCCAAGGAGGTGATACTTCCCTCTATGCAGCATTGGTCAGACCGCAGTTAGAGTACTGCGTCCAATTTTGGGTGTCGTACTTCGAAAGGGATGTTGATAGACTTGAGAGGGTCCAGAGGTTAGGGGCTTACAGGACAAGCCCTATGAGGAGAGACTGAGGGACCTGGACCTCTTCATCCTCTGCAAGAGAAGGCTGAGAGGTGATCTTGTGGCCACCTACAAATTAATTAGGGAGACACAGCTAGGGATCAGAGATGTTCTGTTCACCAGGGCGCCTCTTAGGGTAACAAGGAACAATGGTCACAAACTGACAGAAAGCAGATTTAGGCTGGACATCAGAAAGAACTTCACGGTAAGGGTGGCCAGAATTTGGAATGGGCTTCCAAGGGAGATGGTGCTCTCCCCTACCTTGTTGGTCTTTAAGAGAAGGCTGGATAGGGGGTCATCTGACCCCAGCAGTCTTTCCTGCCTAGGCAAGGGGTCGGACTTGATGATCTGTCGAGTTCCTTCCGACCCTAGCATCTATGAATCTATGAATCAGGAGAGATGCCAAAGCTGTGTGTATTCCATGAACTATAAATTCCATGAACTGGCACTGGCAGGAAATGCTTCTTTTTGTTTTAATAAATATTTTGCCAGTATAGATGAGACCTCAATGTTTTTGCACAAAAAGAAATACAGCAACAGGCTTCAGAAAGCACTCCAGTGCCAATAAAGACTGGCACATGAAAACAACATTTGTATCGTCATTCACTGTAACAATGTTTTCACTATGAAGAGAGAAAAAAAAAAAAAAGATTACATTGATATCCGATGGTAAAAACATAGTCTCCAACTAAAACACTATCTCTATAAAGCTGCCATGGTCTCTGATGGCTCATGTAAATAAAGCAACTGAACTGTGGCTGTTTATATGAAAATGATTTTTAAGTTCCTATTAAATTAACACTTAGGGTGATTTAAGTGCCAGAGGAGGATGCTCAATTGTTTTCAGTGTTATTTCAGGAAGAAAGCTCAAGCCTTGGTTTTGCCATGTATACACCAACATCTTCAGTACTAGTTCATGGGAAACTGCTGTTAAAAAATCCCTTCAGCAATGGGTCAATTTCTTTGAAAAATAATAAGGGTAGAGTCTTTCAGATACATGGTATATTAATAAAATTTGTACAAAGACCTTTTACCTTTCAAATCTGTATCAGTTGTTCCTCTTTACTCATTACTGGCCTTTTATATCCTTCTAGCATTTCTTCATACCCACTTCAAACCATACCTGGACAACCTTGGATTCTGTACCCAACCATCTAAGTGACATTGCAGAGATGTATTATTTTTCCCCAGGTAATTTACTCAACATTTGTACTTTCTCAAGGTATAAATTACCATGTAACAAATGTCACATTTCTCCTGAGATAAAACATTTTGTCCCAGGATCCTAGAGATATACAAGTCATAGGAAACTAGGGCTTGAAGAGACCTCACAAGGTCATCCAGTCCAGTCCCATACTCAAGGCAGGATCATCCCCGACTAAACCATCTCAGTCAGGTGTCTGTCCAAACTGATTTTGAACACTTCAAAGGATGGAGATTCCACAATTTATGTAGCCTGTTCCAATGACTAACTACTCTCATCATCAGAAAGCTCTTCTTAATCTCCAACCTAAAATTTCCTCTGCTGCAGCTTGAGGTCATTGCTCCTAGTCTAGTCCCCTACAGCCACAGAGCAAAACCCATCTCCATCCTCTCTATGAATGCTGGATCTAATTCAATGGATCTAATTCAATGCATGAATGGATCTAATTCAAGGGTAATGCTGAACACCTCTGAAGTACAGAATATTCTCAATGCTTTGTAACTTCAAATGGAAAAGGTTTATCACTAACTTTTTTCTTTGAAAACGATCATATATTTCTCCTAAAAAGATATTAAAAATAACAGTACTATTATGGGAGGTATCACACTAAAAATCAGTATGGCATAGCTGACCACCTGGACACGTACTAAAATTGTAAGGTATACAGGGTGGATACAAATCAATGATTTAAAAAATAAATAAATAAATAAACAAATCGGATTTTTTAAACAATCTGATTTTTATTCAATTGTATTTTTTGATTTTTTTAAGATGCTTTTTTAAAAAACACCCTATATAAAGAAAGTTTTAATTTAAGATATGTTAAAACTCAAAGATTCAATAAGGATTATAACTTCTAATGATATATTATTTGAGAAAATATATTCATGTAACCTTTTTAGAAATGTTTTATAAACAGATCACAAGAGGACATGGACTATATTAGAGACCCAATCTTATGAGGTTCTCAGAGGCTCCTCCATAGATTAGTAAAGATTAAAGAAAACCACTCTACCCAATGGGACTTATTGCTCAGTCTAGCACAGGGGTCTTCAACATTTTTTAAACATGTACACCCCTTCTGCCTCAAAAGTTTCAGCTCATATACCCCTTTATATTTTTTTTCCTCATTTTTAAAGGGGTGAGGGCAGACAACAGATCTAGGTACTCGTGGTAAGGGAGGGAGTGGGGCTGGGGCAGGCACTGCACAGCTGGGGCAGAGTGTGGGAAAGAGCCATGAGAGTGGTTCATCTGGTTTGGGGGGCGGCTCCTGCTGCTGTGCACACCCCAGTGGAGGCCCAGGGGTCACATGCCCTCCAGATCTGTGCATAGGGCGGAAGCAGCTGCAGCAGCAGGCTGGACTCTGCACCCTGCTACTCCTGTCCCAAGAGCTGCGCTATGCCATGTACCTGCTGCCGCCAAGCGGACAGGGGACAGACAGACACATGCACACAGGCAGATGCAGACACACAGACACCCCCTGACCAGCAGGTAAGTGTGTGTGTGTAAGGGGGAAGGGGCAAGGCAGGGGAGAGGGAACAGGTGGGGGGAGGAGGGGGACCCTGTTTGTGCCTACTCCCAGGAGCAGGGCCAGGGGGCTGAGGGCAGCAGTGCCCCTCCGTGGGCTGCACACGCCACCTGGCCAGCCGGGTAGGGGGGAGGGAGGGAGACTTGCACATGGTGGCCGCCTTGCAACACCTTGCGCTACTGCTGCCACACCCCGCACTGCTTCCCCACAGCAGGTTGCATGTGAGGCTCTGTGGGCTGCTGACAAGTCTTGCATCCAGCCAATTGCGCGTTGCTTGCCAGCAGCCCACGGAACCTGACGTACGACCTGCAGTGGGAAAGTGGCACAGGGCGGGGCAGCTGTAGCGCAGGGTGGTGGTGGTGGCCCCCACATCTGGCTGGTCGGGCAGTGCGTGTGCAGCCTGCAGAAGGGCACCACTGCCCTCGTGCCGCCCCGGCCTGGGAGTGGGCACAGATAGCAGGCAGAGAGAGTGAGCTAGAAAGGCCGTGGGGAGCAGGGAGGTGCTACGGTGTGCCACATGGGGCTGGCAGCACCTGGCGCGCCCCTCCCCCTCCCCCAGGTAAGAAGCAAAGTATGGGAACATGCTGGGGAAGACGCTGCTGCTGCGCCCTAGGGCATGCTCCATCCCTGCCCACCTGTCCACCCACGCATACTCCCTATGGCCTTTCTAAGTACCCCCTGGTCTAGCAGATCCCATTAAGCATCTCTGCAATGCTTAGTTTCAGTTCTCAAACTGTCAATTTGTCTCTCCAGAGATAACATCTTTGTTAACATCAGGAGCTTGGTAAACAGCTGTTCACTAGGGCGCCCCTGGGGAAGACCAGGACCAATGGATACAAACTCCTGGAAGGCCAATTCAGGCTTAATACCAGGAAAAAGTCCTTCACAGTCAGGGTGTCCAGACTTTGGAATAAACTCCCTCCAGAGGTGGTGCAGTCACCTACCCTGGAGGTTTTCCAAGAGGAGACTGGACAGTCACCTCACTGGGGTCACTTGATCGTTACGTCTTCCTGCCTAGAGTGGAGGGGTTGGACCCAATGATCTGTGAGTGTACGTTCTAAAAATGAAACTACATCTATTTCTAAGTTATGAATAATATGTATTAAGATTATAGCAAACAAAAAGAAAGTGCTGATTTGTAGAAAACAATGATTAAATTGATGGCTTTTGACTAGCAATTTAAATCATGTTTAAATCAAACTCACCCTGAAGGTATATACACAAGCTGCTCTCAAACAATTAAAATCTGTTAAAACAAGAACACACTTATCTTCCTTCCACTTATATTTAAATGTGTATTGCTTGCTGGAAAAAGAATGGCATACTTTCCTTTTCCTTTTTGCTTCAAACAGAAGTAGAATAAACTGCTATTTCACTAGCATTTTTCATTCAATGATCTAAAAAGCATTTATCTAGATACCTGCAGGAAATGGCTATTATCCCCATTCTTCTATCCAATAGATACTATAAATACTTAAAATGCAACTGCCGTTTTTTATGAACAGCTAACCCGCTGCATAAAAAGGAGGCAAACTGATTTGCCCAAGACCGCACAGACAGCCAAAATGGTGTAACTTGAGCGTAGTAACTCAAAATACTGATTCCAGGGAAGAAGAATATTCAAGAGGACAAAATTCAGGGAAGGTTGTTCTTACAGTTAAAGAGGACTGGATGTCAAACTAGTCATAGTGGAAAATACAGATTCACACCCAAACAAGCATGTGATTAGCTCAGAAAATATGAACTGAACCACTGAATAACTTAGTATTCTGTCTTACAAAAGATGCATTTTGTGTGTTTAAATAAAAAAGGAAAGATAACCAAAAGATCTTAAAACAGATCCTGTGACCTTGAACACATCCCCCCACTTCTTAACGTTTTGGTCTTTTCAACTTTTTAAATACTGGGAACTTAGTGTGCATGCTGTTTTGCATCTCATTTGTGCTATGTTGGGTGCAAAAACACTATAATCTGCACATCACATTGAAAGAAATGCTAATGGCATGTACAGCTGGCTATAGCTATATGAAGTATGCGGGGCATTTATGTTTTCCAACTGCCTTTATATTTATTTCTCATTACCATCACAGCATTCCATATTCTTCCCGTCCTTTCACCTTTATGTTTTAAAGCCTAGTTAGTTAACCAAATGTTCATGTTTAAGATAATGCCTCTTACAGAATCAAGTGTTTCAAGAAAATAAACTAGACCTTTTGTGCCAGAATCATACCAACTCAAAAATTAACAAAAAACACGCTCTTTATTTCAAAGTTACAATATATCAAATGATTTTCCCTAGTGTTCTCTACAGCCACCTAGTGGAACCAATTCAGTACTTATCTGAAACCCTGTTCCCACAAACACCGTGGTAACTGTAGCAGACCAATAGCAGCAATACAGTAAGCCACTGGGAAGGAAAATAATAGCAGAGCTCTCAGCAGTGCCATACAATTTATTACACTATAACTTAAACAATTTAGAAAATTCCTTCTAGGTAAAACTTAACATCTAAGTGTATCTTCTGGAAACAACAACTTTATCCTTTCAAGAGCAACATCTACTTAAGGGACATACAAATCTGAATACAATCACACAACACTGAACAGAAAAAAACTAATTTAGTTCTCTCAAACTGATACTGTATCATCACCTTCTTAAAGTGTTGACATTACAGCAAGTTAGATATATTACAAGTCAGAAGTTTCCTTGTGAACAAATTAAATTCCAACTTATTTGCAGTTACACCTTGTGGTAGCTTTCAGGACGGGCAATATAAAGAAATGTCTTAAGATCCTCTAGAGTTAGTCATCTGGTATGTCTGTCAACTGACTCAGATTTGATGGTGGGTAGGCTGTACAGTTAATTTTTACAGAATTCAGTTATTACAAGTGTAACCAGTCACAAATCTGCTCAAGGAGCTATTCTTAGAGCCAGAAACTGATTTGATGCCACCCACCAATTTTATTCTGACCAGGGTCAGGATGTGGCGAGCAGACTGGCAGAAGCTCTACTAAGAACTCTTAATTTCAAGATTTAATACAGGGAAGCCAAGGCCAGTGACTAGAAGGCTTCACAGAAAAAATTCCCTCCTTTTGAAGATTTTAATTAATTATTGGTGGAATGCAGTATTATGACTGTTTCAAAATTGCAACCACTGTTTGAAAGGGAGCCCTGGAATAAAGGTCCCTTTTACGCATGCATGTAAAGACACAATGGGATCTAATGCACAACACACACAATCACACCTCCCGTGATGCTATATGTACATGGCAGGAAGAATGATTGTGGGATTGCACATTAGATCCTAGTGTGCCTTACTGCTGGTACAGGGGCAGCCAAACCCTAGGCTCCCCATGCATCAGCAAGAAGCAAGGTCCTGCAGCTGGGGGCCCAAGAGGCTTCCACAATCTCCCCACCTCAGGTGCGTGTGAAACCCGAGGGCTGGAAAACCACACCTGCCACAGTCTCCCAGCCCTGGGGATTCCACATATTCCCTGGGCTGGGAGATTGCAACTGCACCCTGTGGCTTCCAGGACCCAGCTGGGTCCCAGCACCAGGAGGCATTCTGCCAGAACCCAGTGCCTAAAGCTGCAGGATTCTGGGCAGCAGCCTTGGGGTGCTACCAGAGCTCAAAGTTGGTGTTCCCCTCCAGCAGGGAGCCTGGCCACCTGCTAGGGCTCCCAGCTACAGGGGAGATCCTGCTACATGTGCCAGTTAAAGCTGGTTACCAGCCAGTTATTGAGATCTAACTTTATAGATGTTGGACCTTTTCATGGCATGATAGGTACTTTGCACATGTAGCTGGTTTCAGTTAATTGTGTAATGAACCAGTTAATTGTGCAACATCAATAATGAGTAGAGGGGACCAAAGAAAGGTAAAAGGCATAACTCCTCATTTGATTTTTGAGGTACTTGAAGAAAAAAAAAAAAAATCAAGCAAAAAATCAGATGAGTTGATAACTGGAGACTTCACACTACTTGATACAAGAAGGAAATAGTCAAAGACAGAAGATAAGTTGTTATGAAATCCACTCAGAGATCTGTGGATAAAACTGTAAGTATCTTAATACCTTCAAGAGATGTGCTCCACATAGGAAGAAACTTTATTGCATGTAATGAAAGGAAGTGAACTGATTTTTAAATTAATATTAATTAAATTCTTTGTAGCTAAACACACAAGCTTAAGCACTTTGCAAGGGCTGATTCCCCAATTTGCAATTTACAAGTATAGAATATTAGGCACCTTAAAAACTCTATAGTCAAACAAAATCTCTTGGATATTTGTCATGTGCCACTGCAATATTTTGACATATTTTAAGCATTAAATCATAATGGTCCCTTCCAGCCCCTAACAACTATGAAATCTTACCTCTCCTACTTCTTTCTGAAAAGTCAAAGTCATCTGAGTCCTGCCATAAATAAAAGGTCCATCTCTATTAGAAACATTTTCAAGCCACTTGATGATTAGAGGAGTTGAAACACTGAAGGGCAGATTCCCAATGATATGTATATTTGGTGGATCTGTTAGAATTAAAAACAAAATAAAAAGTCTTTTGTAAAAATCTTACTATATCCCTCTCTCCCTATATATGCCTTTTGATATTTAGGAGTACAATTATGTTGCACATAAACTATACATTATTACCCTACCTCTCTTACATACACACTCTAGACAGGGATAGCCAGCCAGCAGCAAGAGTGCCACAAATGGCATACGTAGCTTCTGCATGTTTAGGGAAGATCAGGGAGGGGGCTGGCAGCACAACAGTCGGCAGTGCTGGAAGCAGAAACAGAGAGACAGATTGATGGGGTTCAGAAAGCAGTGCAGAACATCAGGTAGAAGAGGATTAAAAAGGTACTAAAGGGAGAGCAGGGGACTTAATTTGTGGCACTCCTGCCTAACAGCTACCCCCAAAGCTCTAGACAATACTGTTACATAGGGCGCGTCTACTCGTGCAATTATGATGCATGAATAAACTGCAGAGTTTATTGTTCTGGAGTTAATTGCTCCCAGATGTGCCTTTGAATGTGCGCTTGGAAGCGATTTACTTGAGCAATAAGCTTCACAGTTTATTCATATGCAGCACATGGAGCTGAGGCAGAGCAGCTCTGAATGGCAAGGGGTCCTGTGGGTCAGCCTGCCAGCCCAGCGCTGCTCCTCTCTGACTCAACATACTGCGGAGGGACTGGCTGGGGCACAAGGGATCTTCAGTGTGGAGCTAGCCAGCAGGCAGCCCCTGCACTGAAGCATCCTTGTTCCCCAACCAGCATCTACAGATGTGGTGCTGCAGAGTAAATTAATTTATCCCAGCCTAATAGGGGTGCACGTGTAGACGTGGAGACATTTACCGAATAGCCAATTAGTCAACTGTGCAGTAAACGTTTCATGTAGACGCACCCATTGTGGGTTACTTTTCTCCCATTGCTACAGGAACAGGGCTAGGTTTTCATTTAAGTTACTTCAGAGTAGCTAAATTTCAATAGTTCCTGCAGGTCTACATAGGTGTAGCTAAGAACATAATTTAAATGAGAGTTGAGCATAAATGCCCAAGTGGTCACCAGACTGGCTAAATACTGGGGTCAAGCATTGTCAAATCCCTGCAAAAACTGGTCAAATATTTTAAAACATTAAATTTATTATAACAAGAACACTAACAGACTTTATTTTCATCAGATTATATATTTATGCCTAATTACAAAAACAAATTACTTCATTAAGTGAAATTCTAAAAACCTTTTCAGCAATGTTAGGTTAGTATTTTAAAAGTAAACATTACTGAAGACTGAACAGATACAAAAGAAATATGAAATTCAACAGAAATAAAACAAACACAAAAAATATAAAGGTAAAAAAAAGTCTTAAATGTAGCTATAGATAGGCTATACCTTCTCAAGCCTTTTGTTTTGTGTGATCTTCATTTTCTTTATCAGCTTCAATTCCTTTACCCATATTTTTGTCATCAAATTTTTTAGCATCTCTTCCTTCCTCTTGATCTGAATAAACACTTAACTGTGTCATTCTTTCCCTCTAGTCATACAATGAAGTTATTTGGTTTATTTTTGTTTTGAATGGATAATTCCTCGAATCAACCACTTTGACTCAGCACTTGCTATAGTTCAAGGAAGTATTAAAAGAATTTCTGACACTGCAGCCACTGTGCAAGGAGGATACAATCATTTCCATGAGGAATAAGCTCTTTCAATTCAACTGATAGGATTGCACTCTAGTTTTATGACCAAATACAGTGATTCTTGGTTTTTAACTTGCTACCTGTAACAGTCTTTAGAATTTGCAACAGTCAGTATAATGTCACTAACTCAAAGCCATCATCAAAAAGGTCTTGGCATTGAAAATCTGACTCAAAGGCAAGCAGCATTACATGGAGGCGCAATCACTTACTTTTTTTTCTGTGCTATTATTCTATTATCTTTTTCTCTTAGGCTTTTTAAGTGGACTGTTTAATATTCTCACAAATGTTTCTTAGTATTCAGCAACTCATTCAGGGCAAACAATGTAGAACTATCATTTTCCATATTCTGAATGAACTAAGATACTGGTTCAAGCAGTGAATTAAATTTGAGGTCTGCAATCTCTTTTGCAGAATACCTGGGTGGGAAGCAGCAGTGGTCAATCCCAGAGTGGCAGCACGGGGTGGTGAATGGCAGTGGCAGCCGCTGCATGCAAGCTTCCCCATTTGGATCTGGGAGGGCGGAGGGAGCGGCAGCGGGTCCCAGAGTTGCGGTGGGGGAAGTGCCAGATTTTTTATAATACCAGATTTTTGGCATCTGGGTTTATGAGGTTATACTGTATCAAAGCTCAAAGAGCTTTCATATTAGCTGCAGAGGTCAGTCAGATCAGAGAATCTCCTGCAGAGCCAATTTACTGATTATTTTTTCAAACCAGCCAGGAATCTCTATCTAACTCAGTTGTGGAGTTGCATCTTTAGGACCTTTTGATTCTCAGATCAATACCCATCACTGTGATGGGTTGCATTAATGCTCCCAGAAAGGGCGTCCCAGTCAGCCTTGCTCTATGGACTCAGTGTGCTCACACGGTTAAAACTTGTTTCTGATGTTGTAAAAGAACAGATCTAAAAGCTGGCCAAGAAAAGTCCAAGTTCATCAGAAAATTGGTGTTTTGTCACTGGCAACAACATTTTGAGGGTCCTTAAATCCAAAGGATTTCCCCCATACTTTAATTAATGATCAGAAAAATGTTCCATTGTTTCCTATATGCTGGTATTGGTGGTGGAGGAGTTCAGAATAAAATAGTAATAATATGAAGGAAGGTTCGAATTCTGAGAGGCTCCACATAAATCTTAAGCAGCATTAACAGGCACTGCAAGCTTGTGAAGAGTATCTGTACCTCCACACATGCCACAGGTATCCGGCAAACTGATCCAAGGGCTTGGTATTCTATAAATGTCAAAAGTGAAAAATATGCAGATATTCAAAAAAATATGCATCTAGGTAGCCCGCTTACACAGTATAAAGAGTAAATGACAAAAACAAGGTAGATTACACATCTATAAGCAGGGATCTGGGTTTTTTGTTTCCCAAAGAAAAAAGGAATAAACCATGGATTTTACCTTTTACTGGAGGCAAATGTGGATTTCTTATTTTACTAGAAAAACCCTCAGATTTTGCAACAAGTTCCCTGCAGGCTGGCAGAGCTCCAGCCTGTAGTGGGCTGGGAGGGAGGAGGAGGAGGGCAGTCAAGCAGGGGGTGCCACGTGTATTGGGGCTATACGAAACAGATCCGGAGCTGGGCACAGATCCAGGGGCTCGCACCCCTCGGGAGGGTTGCTGACCTGAGCCGGACTCCTCCTGGGGGGTGAGAGCCCCTGTATCTGTGTGCTGGATGAGAGGAGGCTACCGCCTGGGACCAGTGCTAAAGCCAAGTAAGCCCAGCTTTGAAAGTCGAAACATTGAGTGCCCTCGTTTCATTTTAAAGCTGTTTCGAATCCTTTTGTTTTGTGTCAATTTCGCTGCCTTGAGCTTGAAATGTGTCGAAACAGCTTCAAAATGGAACACCCCACAAAATTTCACACAGCCCTAATGTGCATGTACATGGAAAGCAGCTCCTGCAGGTAAGTTGGGGGAGGGGTGACTGAGACCCCCAAAGGGAGGGAGGGAGTTGGGCAGAGCTGGGGCTGCTGTCCAATTAGGCACTGCCTGGGGCTTGGGACTGCAATGATTAAAAGGAAGCTCCGTCCTTTTAACTGAGCCTCCATCTTTAACTAAGAATTTAGCTTTTGAAAAAGAAACTTGTAAGCTTATCTCCAAGTTTACTGAGTACTATCAGATGATCCTAGAAGAAAAAGGTGAGATCTGGCCCTAAGAAACTACAAGATCTGATAAGAAGTTATGACTGGAACTTATACTTTCACAAAACATGGTTGAAGCTACAGAAGTAAGAAATGAAATTTGCAAGACATTTCAAGTACAAAAATTCTACAAGTTTCAAAAGAGGACTCACCAGGAATCTTTGGGGAAGAAAGGGCGGAGCAGAATTTAATTAGCGGAGTTTTACTGCACAAAAGGAAGGATAAAAATTACTATTTGCTTTATCTCTGTGCTCTGCAGGAGTGGTGAAGCTGCAAAGTTTTCTTTTTTTTTTTTTTTTAAACACAATATGGATAAGGCAGCAGTCCTCAGCCTTTTTAGATTCAAGGCAGTCCTTGGAAAATGTCAGCTCTTTTTTTTTTTTTTTTTTTAAACTACAGAAAAATAGAGCAATTCCTTTGTTGCAAAGAAATGAGAAAGACCACAACAGGTCAGAATATTTCTGGCACTATAAATTTCTGTTTAAAATCTCTGGATTTTTCTTGTGGATACTGTTTGCATACTGAACATTGCTAACATTTTATGGTAACTCACAGCACCCTTAAAAGGATCTCAAGACACCCACAGGTTACTGAAACACCCTGGTTGAGGATCATGGACCTAAGGCAACTTTTTAAAGTCCAACAATTTTAACTCAGGTGAGTGTTTTAAAAGAATTTAAGCTTCTGCATCTTTACCTTAACATGCCTCCATATTGATTTTCTCTTTTTTTTTTGTTGTTTTCTTTTCCTTTTCTTTTTTGTTACACAGGAGATGTAAAGTGAGCCATTTTACCTAGGTTTATCATTCAGGAGAAATCATTCTGAAGGATCACACAGAGTGAGAGGAAATGCAAGTCACGACCAGGTATGATATGGTAAAACTCCAAATATCTTGTCAAACAAACAATCTCATTTCACAGCAACTTACAAATGAAACTAGTATGCCATGAACAAATACCAACCATCTTGCCACATTTTTCGAAGGTGTTCTGGAAAAGCTCTGTTCATCCTGTAAGTCAAAACGTCCCCATGAACAATGCACACTTTTCCTGGAGCTGCTTCAGATAGCATCTATTTGTTGGTAAGCAAGAAGAATTAATTTAGTTAGTACCTACACATTTTGGCAAAGTTCTAAACATACTGATGATACTCTCCCCTAGCCTTAGCGGAGTTAAACCAGGCATGAACCTGAACTAACATTTTTATCCTCAAATCGAGGAGGCATAAATGGGTGCTTGAACACCCTAGATGGCAGCCACATACACAGCAATGTCAGTAACTGTGCTGACACTAGTGCAGCAGTAGCAATGCCTGCAGCACATAAAGGTGAGTATTTTCTCTGTCCTGTATAAACATCTAACTCACTAGCGTGTACTGCAAAATCAGAGATAAGTCTTTTTAATATGTAGGGTCAAATTTTACTCTTGTATATTCATATAGTCTACCAACGTATAGCAATGGTATTTGCATGTTCACATTCGATTTGAGGACAATTTTTGCTCTTATCCTCTATTGTTGTCTTTCAGGCTTGTAATGTTGCCAGAACCCAGCTTCAGTTTTATGATGCAGATATCACAGACAGAGCCTAAAAAGAATTTAGTAAAAATGCAGAGCACTTTAAATGTCAGTAATTTTACACATACATAAAAAGCTCATTTAAATAACAGTCCCCAATTGTTATTTTAATAGCTGACATTTTCCATTGTTCAAATTCCAATCTTTTTATGTACATCTATTCTAGATTGAGACTGAGAACTTTTAATGGAAAGCTAGAGAAAAATAGATGTTATGACCCATATTATCAAAGAAGAATGTAATCTATAATTCATTGTATTATTGGGGAAATAGTATTCAAAACTAAAATTAATACTAATATATGCAATACACTGTTTGTTTATTAATACTCCGCTTTTGAATGGCAACAAAGTGAATAGCTGGGATAGGGGCATATTGATTTCTGCTGTGAAGGGCTTGCTAATGAAAAACAATGACTTGTTTTGCTAGAATGAAAAATAGAAATCAGTATGTCTAAAGTATATTATCAGAATTATGTAAATGCATCCTTTCAGGATCAGGAATCTGTGTTGGTGCTTTTTTTGGCTATCGAAGTCAAGTGTCCTCCAAATTTTAAAAATATTTTGATTAAATAAAACCAGTGTTTTCTCCATTTATTTCCAATGGTAATACAATTCTTAAAACTGTAAATAATATGGGCAAACATCATGACAGAAAGATTAAATGGACCTGAGCAGGTTGTCAAGATCTCCCTGGGCAATGGGTCAGATCTGGACCACAGGGACCCCTCCTGAGTGGATCCATGGGGCTGGCAGCAACTGCAGTGGGGCCACGTTCAGAAGGCACCACAGACTGGGGGCCTGCCACCAATGTCCATCAGACCCCAAGGACTTCAAGTTCTGCAGAAGACCACCCTCCTCTCAACTTCCAGCACCCTGC
>NW_005842033.1:2498187-2507694 GCF_000455745.1 Alligator sinensis | reverse complement strand
CTGCTGAACTACTGGTGGGCCAGATCTTATAGTTCCACAGGCTGAACACAGCCCGTGGGCCATGTTTGACATCCCTGTTATACAGCATTAGGCTGTGATTATGCACAAATGCTATTACATTCTAACAGGGAGCCAGAGGGGTCCTATTACTTTAACAGAAGACTGTAGTAAGCTGAGCTTGCTCTGGGAGAGCTAGCAGCAAGAACCAAGGCTCACTGCAAGTAAGCCAACCACGAAATAGGCTGACCTGTAGCCACACAGGTAGCAGCTACCCCTGGGGGAATAACTCTCCCAGAAGACAGTTGCAGAGCAGTAAGCTGCAACAGGGCACACACAAAGGCAGCTCAGAAGCACAGAGCTGCAGGCATCTGGGCTAAGCCACAACAGAGAAAGCAGACTGGTTATCAAGTCCTGAATGGAAACCCCTGTGAGTGGAAAGCTCCCTGACAGGAAGGGGCAGGGCTTAGGAAGCACAAAGCCAGTGCCTAAGAACAGGCAAGCAGTTTGGCTCCACAGGCAGCAATAAGAGCTCTGCAACTGACTTACCTGAGCTGCACTGGAAACTATAAGCAAAGAGCTGAGAGCTTGTAGGGAGCCTGGACCTGGGATGAGAAGGGTTTGTTATACAGCCAGCAGGCTTAGAGTTTTGTTTCAGCCAGTGTGCTTGTATCTTTTGTTATGATTTAGACCAGTGGACTAGAAGTGACTAACAGGGGAGGGGGAGCTCACAAGGTGCTCAAGGAATATGTGGGATTTTGAGCCCTGCCAGGGGCCAGGCTCAAGGCAATGACAGGGAGCAACTGTAAAGCATTAAAAGCCTAAGCCTGGGAAAGTGGTAGAGGGGGCCTGAAGCTGGGAGGGTTAAGGCCATAACCCAAGAGGATGAGAACCAGGGGTAGGGGCCCAAAGCCCAAGATGGGTGAAACTAGAGCCTGAGGGGGCAAGACTAGGGCTAGAGTCCAGAAGCCAGGTGCAGTGGACCTAGGCAAAAGGGGCCAATTAGAGCAGAAAGGTGGAAGCTGGGGAAGTCAAGGCCCTAACAAGGGTGTAGAGGCCTGAGGAGGCTTGGCATTAGTTTGGAGCAAAGTGGAAGGACAGGGATAAGTGGCATTTGGGAGGAACCCATAGATGGATAGCAGACATAGGCTCACTCTGAGACCCTGTGGGCAGCCTCCCTTTTTCCCCACTCAGTTATCAGCAAGGCACAGTAGGAGGGGGGAAAAAAATGGGAGGGTACCTGGTGAGCCAAAGCAGGACTGGAATTGTGAGGCCACCAGCAGGTGTCATGACCACCCTTGCAGCTCAGTCCTACTACATACATATTTAACTCTGCAGTTTTGCGGTCACAATGATGTCCTACAGATTAGCGGTCAAAAGGCCTGCAGAGAGATGTCAAAGGTCCTTAAATGGGGAATAAAGGTTGCTGTTGACTCACTGTTGGAGATGTAACTTGTTAAATCTAATCTTTAAGAGAGGTGAAAGAATTCTCTGAACACAGAGAATCAAAACGTGGTTCCATGAAGTCCTAAAAGAGAGAGAACCAAGTCTGAAGAACACTTGTTCAAAATTCCATATGCTGTTAGATTGGATTACTTTGTGACTAAGGTCAAATTCCACGGAAGAGGCAAGTTTAACCTCCTAAATCATCTGAGTACCCTGCTTAAGGGGACCACCTACTTGCGCATCTCAGCATCTCTTAAAGGCTGCTTGCAGACACAGGCAGGGCATGGGGGTGTGTGTAGAAGACCCCCAAAATAGCACTTTACTTACTTTAAACTCAGTGTGTTCCCAAGTCCAGCCCTGTGCATGCCCAGAAGAGGCATCGCTTCAGTTGGAACCAGCACACCTGACTTCTGTAAAGATCAGGTACTTTAGTGGGCCTTTTTTTGGGTGCTTTTTTCTAATAGCCAATTGAATAAGCTTTAGCTAAAGGTGCCAGAAAGCCTCTCTGAAGTGCCTGATCTTTACAGATGCTTCAGACCCAGGTTCAACTAGTGCACTGCTGCTTCTGGTAAAGTGTATTTTGGCTTCTGCTCCTACCTGCAAGCAGCCTAAGTCAGTCTAGACCTGAATTATAGATTACAAACTGAATACACACCTGAAAATGTTAAATGCATGCCTTCAAGCTATACTTAGAATTTTCTTTGAACTTGAGATCAAAAAATATATTTTGTAAATTATTAAAAATGAATGTATGCTAAAAATTTCCATGGACATAAAAATACACAATTCTTACAAATGTAAAGTGGGATCATTATTGTTAAAATTCAAAATAAATGTTAACAGGAATGGAAGAAATAAGGCCTTAATGCTACATATGAATCTTCCTACACCAGTGGTCTCCAAACTTTTTGGGCAGATCACTTTCTGAATTAAAAAGCAACCCAAGAGCTACTGTGTGCCACCACCTGCTGCCCTGCCCCCGCCCAGGTCAGTGTGGGGAGGGAAGGGGGGAGCAGATTGAGAAAAAAAAATCATTTGGGGGCATGCCCCCCCCGCAGCTAAATCTGTGGGGAAGAGGCAGGGGAGAGAGGAAAGGGGGCAGGGCAGATTGAGGCCAGAAGTGAGGCCAGAAGTGAGGCCAGAAGTGAGGCTTCAGCAGTGAGGGAGAGAGTGGGGCACAAGCAAGAGCAGGGGCTGGGGAGAGTGGGGCCCTGGCCGGGCTGGGTAGTGGCGCTTGCCCACCAGGCCTCTGCTTGTCTCCCAACTTCCCCCAGCCCCTGTTCCTGCCTGTGCCCTGCTCCCTCCTTCCCTGCAGCCTTCCAGCCCCAGCCCGCAGCAGCAGCCCACACTCCCCACAGTCCCTCTGGGGGGGAAGGGATGGGGGAGGGGAATGCTGTGCCAGGATCTTCCCAGTGGCACTTGGGCTGTGCTGCACTTGGGGCAGGCGGCGGCCGCACTGGGAGGGGGAGCTACGGCAAATTTTTTGGGTGGCTGCAGCCCCCACCCCGCAGTCCTGCTTCCAGTGCTGCTGCCCAGCCCAAGCGCAGCATGGCCTAATACCCACACTGGGAAGAGCCCAGCGCTGCCCTGGCACCAGCCCACCTCACCTGCAGATCTGAAAATATGCACCCTCCATGCTCCCCCAGGCTGCATGCCTCCCCTTCCCATTCGCCCCCCCAGATGAGCTACTTGCAGCTCCTTCCTGCACCCTGCCTTGGCTGTGCAGGGCCTGCCCCTGCCCCCCTCCCTCTGCTGCTGCTGCAGCTGCCTGTGCTGGCCTGCAGTTTGGGGGGGGGGCGGGAGAAGAAGGGAGGGGGCACGCTGGAGGCAGCTGCCATTGAGGCCTGGGCTTTGCAAACCAAGCCCTGTTGCAGCTGGCCCAGAAGCGGTCTGACACCAACATGCATCCGCCGCCAGGCATGCAGGGGATGAGGCTCAGCCCAGCAGCAGGAAACACTTGGCAGCAAGCCGCTCCCAGGCCACCTGCAGCCGGTCTTGGGGCGCAAAGCCCAGCTCAACAGCAGCCACTTCTGCCATGCACAGATTAGTGGAGCATGTGCCCCATGGGGCCTCTGCCAGGGTGTGCACAGCAGCAGGAGCCCCCTGTGCCCCTGGATTAGCTGCCTGGTCTCAATCCTCTCATCACCCACCCTGCTGGGGTCCCAATCATCTTACCCCTGCTCCTGCCTCTGCTACAGGGGCCTTGGTCTGTCCCTCACTGACGGGCAGGTGCCTTGATCTGGCCCCCACCCCTTCCTACCCCATGGATTGACTTGCTGGGGTGGGGGGAGATGTGCACATACACATGTGCTCAGCGCCGCCCAGCCTCAGATCGACTGCAAGAGGTTCCCCAATTGACTGGGATCGACCAGTTGCTGACCACAAATTATTTTCTGGGTATAGGACAGTGGATTCACGTGGATTAATTTATGGATTAATCTGGATTAATTATCCACACCTAGTTAATCTAACAAGATACATACAATGAGTTAACTACACCATGCACTTTATTTGGTTTAAATAATGGTGCATTGTGTGTCAGAGAGACAAATACATTTACAGATGTCCATGGAAAATGTTTAGATTCAACAGTCCTGCCGCATGCAATTGTAACAGTACTCAACTATCCCGGACCTCTTTTTTTTTTTGCTAATACAGGATGGTTCTTATCTAGCTGCTCTTATCTGAATAAAGCTGCAGCATCAAACTCTGTGTTTTGATCTTTGCAAAATGATTAGATGCACAGCAATGTCATTACAATGCCAATTAGAGGCAAAGGATACCATCTGATATGACGTATGAAGTAGCTTTTAAATCTCAAATTCTTAAAAGGATATCTGTATAAGTCAGTATTACAATTAATAGGTAGTACATCCAATCAAACAATCAGATAAATTAATGTGCTCCAGCCAGCCAGCAAAGCTAAGTCAGATAAAAGAACAATAGGAAAAAGTATGTGTGATGTAAATTGCCCAATTACAAACAGTTTTATAGATGTGGATGATTTCTTCAACTATGTAAGATCAAAAAGAAACACTTAACTACTTAAAAGTGTTTTAGCATCTTAAATGTTTTTCATATATGTTAATTACATGCAAATTATTCCGTGTTTGATACCTGCAGTCCTGGAATAAAGCGAGTATCTTTTTCCACCAGCAAGAGCTGTGCAACATTGGCATTAAGAATGGATCTCGTAATCCCACCTGGTCCAGGGCCCACTTCACACACATGGGCATCTTTCAAATTGCCAGCCTGTCTCACTATCTTATCTGTCAGTGACAAAAAAAAAAAAAATACACACACATAAAAAGCATTTTAAAAGGCATCCAGCACACCAATATGGGGACAGCTGCATCTTTAACAATAAACAATTATTTCAGAATATAAATAAACAATGACATCTTAGTTAAATGAGCAGATTATTGCTGTGTATGGAAGCTGCTAGATTTCACAGAATTCAATTTCACTTTAGGATTATCAAATAAACGCAGAACTTCTACACTAAGTCCTCACCATATGTTGTTAGTTGCAGAGTCAATTTTAAAATGTTAAGAGAAAATTTTCCTTTATAATCAAATAATACTGTCTTATTTTTTTAGTATGTATTCAATATGGCACTATTCCAGAATGTGCCAAACTTCATTAAACTGAGCCTGTTCCAACAAAATTTAAGGGAAAAGGACTGAGAGGTGAGTAGCCAGGGAAGATATCCAGAAAGCTTTGACTTCAGAGAACTCTAAGGGACAACAGAGGCCTGGAAGAGTTAGGGCAGAAGGGACTGATGGCCACTAGGAACAGGAGTCAGACTAATTCAGACAGGCAAAAACTTTTGTAAACAAGAGTTTACTTCATTAGATGCTATAAAAGGACTTGAAGGGTTAACAAGGTTACAGTTAACTCACTAAATGGAGAAGTCACAAGCAGGAGAGAGATTATGCAGGTGATAAAAAACCATCAGATTTTTAGGGCTTGTTTACCAATGCAGCTGTTACTGATTAACAATATATGTTGACATTCTTATTCCAGATAGTTATTTAAAGAGCTACTTCATTTTTAATTCACACCCTCCCTTAAAATGCTCTATTTTCAGATGTAAACAAGCCCTTAACATTTTCACACCTGCTTTATGCAACCGTAGAAAATTATCACCACTTCTGCAGGGGGAGGTGGGAAGCATACATACAAACTGGAACCAGCAACCATGGCCACCTGACCCAAGACTGAGATGAAGCTAGAAACAGTACAATCTAACCAGGGTAATAAACGGGCTCAGAACACCAGGACATTTACAAACTGGTATAGACCATCTTCCTATTAAAACTACGCTGTCAGGTAAACTGTAAATGAAAACACAGTACTGTCTCCCCTGCATGGAAAAATAAAATGCCTTCATGTTAACACCCATGTTTGCCTTAATAGTAAGTTATCTGATTACTTGCCTCCCTCTAGACTTTATGATAATTTTAAAGCGAGATTATATTCCTCCTTTCAGGTACACAGACTTTCCTACTCTACTCTGTTCAACTCCTTTAAAAACTGTTCTACCACTTACTGCTTTTTGTGATTCATTCGTCAGGGTAAAATCACAATGTGTTACAAAAATCAGTGTATTAATGCATTTTCAGGACTTGAACGAGGTGAAACATAATTATAATGATAGATAGATCCGCTAACATGCCTAATAGTTAGTCTGGGGCAGGCAAGGTAATAATAGTTGGGCTGGGCTGGAGTCCAGCCCCAAATACAGCTAGTATTATGGAGGGTCTGGTCACAGCTCCACACTTAACTTTGAGCTGAATTCAATTTATTCATTATGTATGGATACATAGTTTCTTCCCCTTTCCGCCCCAAATCAAAGCATTTATTCTGCATACAAAGAATTTACAAGTCCATTACCTTGTTTAAAAAATATTTTTTAACAAGTTCTTAAAATATTTACCAGGGTGCTGTTGAGAGAGAGAGATTAAATGTCCCCATACAAACATAACACAGGCAAAGACTGGTCTGTGATGACAACTATAGGGCAGTTTAGGACTAAACATTTAACACAAGAGAAAATTCCCCACCTGCTAATTTCAAATCCAGCAGAAAATTCTGAGAGAGCTGCTTGTTTGCCCGAAGGCGAAAGAGTTTAATAATCTCTCCAATAGTTGGCAGAGGTGGTAGATGGAGAGCAGCCACCATTCCTGAAGCAGTCATTGGTCAAAACTGTTACTTCTTCTCCCTAATCAGTGAAATAGGGCTGGCTGTGAACAAGCATCTAGTAGCCTAAAATTAAAACTTTTAGGGAAAATTAATTTGTTTTTTATTAAAGGAAACTATTGCTCTAGAAACATATAACATAATAAAAATAAGTACATTTTTTCAAGTAAAACTTTGATCCTGCATATTTATGTAGGCCAGTAGGGTAAATTCACTTGGTCCTGTGGAGACATTCCTGTGAGCTGGATCTAGACATGGCAGTGGGGCAAGTGACAACAGCAGGGTAAGCAGCAGCAGCAAACACAGACCTCGCCCATCCTCTCTGCAGTCAACACACTCCCCTGAAGGGGCTGTATACCCCAGGTTTTGGCAGCAGGCTCTACCCATGCTCACCCTGACCCTGAATTCACAACCCCTTCAAAAACCCCATGGATCATATGTATAATACCCATGTTTAAAATGAAGTGTCTACAGGAATTGCTTCATTAACTGTAGAAACTCTCCTGACTTGTTAAAGCTAAACATTTTGGTGCTCCCAGATATAAAACAAACAAACAAACAAACAAACCCACACTTTATACTCTGTGTGCTTCTGCACCAAGCTCAGCGTATGCTCAGAAAAGGCACTGCATTAGTTGGACCTAGCTCACCCGTCCATATAGATCAGGTGCTTTTGTGGGACTTTTTCCACACTTTTATCTAATAGATGAATCGGCTTTAGATACAAGCACCAAAAAGCCCTGCTGAAGTGCCAGATCTATACAGATGCTGAGGAGCCAGGTTGAACTAATGAACTGATTCTTCCGGTAAAGTGCGATGTGTTTGTTTGTTTTTAACACCTGTAAGCAGCCATTATGCATTTGCAGGATTGAAGCATTAGCCTCATGTGGGCTGGTCAAACAACAGAATTTAAACTGAAGTCCTCTTATCTCCCCCCCCCACCTCCCAAATCTATTAAGACTGATTTATACTGTTTAATTCCAACCTTTTTTTGAATTGTTGCGAGTTAGATTGAAGGGTACAGTTGTCCTAAATTTACAAAAGTTGTATACAGCAGGAGTATGTATTTGTATTAATTTCCCTAATGATTATTAAAAGGAGGCCTATTTTCTCTTCTTCCTAGAGCATCAAGTGTAGTGATGAATGAGACGGAAAGAAAAGTCCAATTACCATATTTCACATGTGGCTAATATTGTGCTCTTTCCTCTCATCCTAAGGATGATGCAAGGAAAGACTCCAGTCATCACCCCTTTCATGACTGTCACAAACTACAGATTCCAGTACAAAAAGTACAATATTGTGGGCTGAGGCCTTGCACTCCAAGCATGCAATGAGCCTTTTCAATTTGAAGGATCATAGGGAACAAAGAGGTCCCAGGGGGCAACAGCCCATCAGGAGGCAGGCAGCTGGATGCATTATGGTGGGACCCGCAGCCTCCAAGCAGAATACTTGCCTCCATACTGATGGCATCTGTAGCAATTTGCTTCAGTGGCCCCTGACAGATGTTAAAATTATGTCTCATGGGATCTGATCCCCTGGAGCTTTAGCGACCAACACTATAACTGCCTTGCCCTGCAATTCCTATGCAGCAAATGTGTCAGGTTTCCTTAAGATGCCAGGTACATAGATTGCAAGGTCCCCATCAGCAGGGTAGGAGAGGGATCTCCCTTGCAACCCATGTGCCCAGCACCCCATTGTCAGTGTCAGGACTGCGCAGCCCCCAGCCAGGTTCCAGGTCCCCCAAGTCCCAAGACTGAGAATCAGCTGATTGCCAGCACTGGGATGGGGCAGCCCTGGGTCAGGGACATGCCCTATGTGCCATTTCTAACACCCTGTAAACTAGCCACAGAGACTGCGCATGATGTGCGGCACGGCACATCTTTGTGGTTGGTTTGCCGGTTCCTGGCAGATGCCATGGCATGTTGGCCATTTGTGGCACCATTATCCCAGCAACTGTGCCATAGATGCAATGTCTCCCAGGGGCCATCCTGCAACGAGCCTCGGGCCTGAGAAGCACAAGGAGGAAGGATCTCTGTTCCTTATGGCCTCACTCAGTCACCAGGGCTTTTCTTCAGGAACCAGCCAGGTGCTGCCACAGCCAGCCCTGGACCAGCATTGCCAGGTCTTACATATGAAATCATTATATTGGAAGCTCAAATTATCATATTTGCTGAAAAACTATTGTACACTGAAAAAAAAAGGTATGCAAATAAGTCGTCTTACTTTATATTGCTCATTGTAAGACTCCAGTGAGCGAGGGAGAGCTGGGGCAAAGTTGAGACATTTATTTTGAGGCAAGCAGTCATAAAAAAGTGCTGACAGCAACCCCAGAAGCCAGTTAAGACTCCCTTTGCATTTGCTGCGGCAATTAACTGCCTCAAAAAATATTAGCAGACAAGGTTCTTTGGGTAGACATTACATCTGTTATTAGGCCAACTAAATAATTGGAAAAAAAAATTGTTCTTTGCAAGCTTTTGGGCACAAACACCCTTCTTCGGGCTGAAGGAGGGCGTTTGTGCCCAAAAGCTTTCAAAGAACAATTTTTCCCCCAGCTATTTAGTTGGCTTAATAACAGATATCACATCTACCCAAAGGACCTTGTCTGCTTGCATCCCAAGACCAACACAGCTACAACCAACAACCCTCAAAACGATTGTACATTTTGAACACTTTTAGTATTATCTATCATATAATGTGCAAGGGTTACAATTATCGTACAAATATGATAAATGCTGTACACATGGCATCGCTGGCCCGGATCCCAGAGCTTCTTAGCTCAAAGAGGGGCCTGGGGAGGAGCAGGGCGGGAAATGGCAGCACTGGGGCACAAGGCTCCCCCCCCCCGCGCGCAGGCGCTCATTA
>NW_005842033.1:2491865-2498156 GCF_000455745.1 Alligator sinensis | reverse complement strand
CCCCCCCTGCCCCTAGAGGTGTGGGGGGGGGGGGGGGGTTACCTCTGCGCACACGCAGAACTCGCCAGGTCGGAGGAGCGCGCACGTGGGCACTTATGCGCTGAAGTCAGCCGCCCCACGCAGCAGTCGGGTGGAAACAGCGCGCGCGCGGGACGTGGACAACCGTCTCTTCAAGGCAAGCTTAGTCAGCCAGAAAATCCATTAATGAATTCACTCAATAAATAACCCCCCCGCCAAGGGCAGGCGCCATCCAAGATCACCACCCACCGCACTCCCGGCATCCGGATGTAGATGGAAGTCAACCGGAAGAAGAAAGCGTTCTCCTGTCCCTAGAGCTGTGCAAAAAGATTTAGCTTTAACTTCCGGATCTTCAAAGCACATGCGCAGCAGCTCCCCTCCCCCCATTGCTACCCCGTTGTCATAAGGCGCATGCGTCACCCAGCCCCGAGTGTGGGGATTGGTAACGCTACTGCGCACGTGAGGTGTGGGTGGGTCGGTCGGTCTCTAGTGCGCATGCGTCTTTGTTCCTTTCGTTCTTCTAGCCTGCCCGTGGTTATGGACCGGCTGCTGCGCATGTGTACTGTGGGCGGCCGTGCTGCGTGGGAGGTGCAGCTACGCACGTGTCGCGAGACGGGAGGGGCACGGGGGACACTGAAGCTACGTGGGGGGTTGGGGTGGGCTGTAGCATGTAGGCTGGCCCGGTACAGCGTGGATACTGCTCTGCACTGGTTCTGTTTCGAAAGCAGAGTGGCAGACAGGAGCCCGCCCGGCTGCCCCGTCTGCAAAGCAGGAGAGCCACTGGCCTGACCCAAGTAGATAGATAGTTGGGGGTGGGGTATAGGGGGATTGTATGTGTGTGCATGTATCAGTGTATATGTATACATTTGTGGATAGGCATGCGTTTGTCTAAATGTATGCATACATATGTGTTTGTGTGCATATGTGTGTGTGTATTGCATATATAGACAAACGTGTATATAGGTATGCATGTGTAGGTATATACACACACACACACACACACACAGATATACAAACATATGCATACCTATACGCATTTGTGTGTGTATATATATACACATGCTTACCTATACACACACATGCACACCTATATGCATGCATGCAGCCAGCCCATCAGCTTGGAGAGTGATGTCCAGCTGGTAAGTCTGTTGGGGATGGGGCGGGGCAAGGGGAAGGAAGGGATGTGGAGGGGAGGGGCAGACTGATGCCCCTGGGGTTAGTGGGGCTGCTGCAGGGACTGCCCAGCTTGGGTAGGGCGCGGCGCTGGATGAAGCTGCAAGTGTCTCCTCCAGGCAGTATGGGGTTGGGATGGATCCCACTGCTACCTGCACCCCTGAGGGAGCTATGGGGGGCACGTGCCCCTGGATCTGTGTGGGGTGAGGCCAGGCTGCTGCCATGGGCTGGGGCCAGGGTTAGCAGAAGGCTCTTCCCAGTATGGGGGATGGGCCAGGGCTGCGCTCAGGTCAGGTGGTGGAGCTGGGAGGGGGCTACAGTGAATTTTGGGGTGGCTGTAGCGCCCCCCCCCCAGTGCTGCCACCACCTGCCCCAAGCACAGCCCCCACCCCTGCTAGGAAGAGCCTGGCCCTAGCCTGCTTTTACCTCACACACAGAGCCAGGGGGCACATGCCCCCATGGCTCCCCCAGGGTGGGGGTGTAGCTGCAGGATCCAGTCCCTGTGCCCCCCAGACAAGCCACTTGCGGCTCTGTCCTACTCCCCACCCCAGCTAGGCAGCCCCTACCCCAGCCACACTCCCTTCCTCATGGTAGGGGCCTCAAACTGTGCCGCTATGCCTCTTCCCTCCCCCTGCCAATGTCCCCCCAACAGACTTACCAGCTGGATGCTGCTTATACATAGCTGCTGGGCTGCATATCAGCAATCAAATTGGTGTTGACTGATATGGCTCATTACCAATGACTCATTATTATCAGCCCAAAAAACTCGTATCGGTGCACCCCAAGCTAGGATTCAGAGTGACCTAGACAAATTGGATGATTGGGCCAAAAGAGATTTCATGAGGTTCAACAAGGACATGTACAAAGTCCTGCACTGAAGATTGTACAATCCCATGCACCAGTACAGGCTGGGGGCTGGCTGGCTGGCTGGGCAGCAGCTCTGCAGAAAAGGTCCAGGGGGTTAGAGTGGACAATGAGTCAGCGATGTGCCCCAGTTTTAAAGAAGGCTAATGGCATACTGGGCTGCATTGGTAGGTTTGTTGCCAGTTGGTCATGGGAAGTAATTATTCCTCTCTACTCAGCCACATCTGGAGTACCGTGTCCAGTTTTGGGCCCCCCACTACAGAAAGGATGCAGACAGATTAGAGAGAGTCTAGCAGAGAGCAATGAAAGTGGTTTTGGGGCTGGGACACATGACTTCTGAGGAGAGGTTGAGGGAGCTGGGCTTATTTGGTTTGGAGAAGAGAAGGGGTGGGGGAAAGGGATTTGATAGCAGCCTTCAACTACCTGAAGGGTGGTTCCAAAGAAGATGGAGCTAGACTGTTTTCCATGGTGACTTGACAGAACAAGAAGCAACAGTCTCAAGTTGCAGCAACGGAGGTTTAGGATGGAAACTCTAGGAGGGTGGTGAGCACCAATACAGGTTACCTAGCGAGGCAGTGGAATCTCTGTCCTTGGAGATTTAAGGCCTGGCTTGACAAAGTTGTGGCTGGAATGATTTAGTTGGGCATGGCCCTGCTTTGAGCAGGGGTAGGAAACCCAGTGTCAAAGCCATTCTACCCTGCTGTGGTCTCCTTGAGTTCATCACAACAGGAGAATCACTATTATTTTTCCATAGTTAAGAAATGAGTGACTGTTACGACGTTCTCCAAGAGCGGGGAATGGAGTCTTAGCAAGGGGCCCAGGTTGAGAGCTGCTGCACTAACACGAAAGGGAGAAAGGAAGTGCAAAGATTGGGGGGGGGCGGTCAGGTAGGATATCTATAAATAGGTTTTTATGCTGGCTTGTAAAGAACAGGTAGGTTGGACCTATGTTAGGCAGGAGTGGAAGAAAGGTATTGCCTCCCAGCATCTGCAGGTTTCACAGCATTCAGACCCTTCTCAAATGAGTCCCCAACCTCCCTTGACTGCTGCATGGGGATGCCATACCAGTTGGCCATCTTTCCTGCAGTACCCACGTGTGCTGTGTTTTCACCATACTAAGAGCAGAAGCTTACTTAGGTTTTGTCTACATACACAACTCTTGTCTTAGCTTTACCTGCATAGTAACAGGTTTACAAGTGTGAATCTCTTTTTTGGCAACAAGAATGTGCTTTAAACTGATGCAGTTATTTCCATATAGTGGGGGTAGGGGGGAACTATTGAAAAATGACACCATGTTCATGTTACAGGCTTTACCTGTCTAAAAGAGGTGCTGAAGGCCATATCCAGCTTACAGGGCTCCCCAAGCATCTGGAAATTTGGCGGTGGTGGGGCATGGTAGCAACTAATGCTACCACCACTCCTCCCACCACCAAATTTCCAAGCCCTGTGGGCCAGATGACCCAGTCCTGCATGTGGTATCCAGCCAGGTCTGGGGAGCCATGGCTGGGACAGTGGGCCCACCCCGGTGCACATGGGTCAGGGAAGCAGGGCCCAATGCAGCATGTGCAAGGGTCCAAGTCTGAGGCCAGGGCCTGGGCAGCAGATCTAATACAGTATGCATGGAGCTGGGGCCACATTCACAATATGGCAGGCTTGCACTGGATCAGGCCCTGGTTCTATGTGTACTGGATCCAGCCCTGCACCACTCATCTAGCCCACAGGGCCAAAAGGTTGGGCACCACTGATTTAAAAGAATCAACCCTCTAACTGAAACAGTAATACAATATATACCTAATCTTTGTTTATTATAAGCCCTAGATGCTAGTCCCTAATGATGCTGCTAAGGACCTAAGGGGATTAGACTTTGTCTCAGGAAGGTGCAAGGTGTCTCCTAAGACTTTATTAAAGGGAAGGTGAGCAGTGAACTTCCTAATAATCATAAGAGAAACTCTCCAGCTGCAGACTTCACCAAGTCTGCAGAAAGAAGGGCAAGTCTCCTGAGCTTCCCATCCATTCTTTCTACAGCTTCCAGCCCTTTCATTCCATTATTGGTCTGTAGCAGGGTCCTCCCCAGGAGTGGCCATGAAGCCCCTGGAGCTCTCTTAGCCCCAAAGAAAGCAGAGGTGACAAGGGCTATCTCCCCTTCAGCTTACCTGCCACAACTTGCTGTAATTATACTTTTGCAAAAGGAGGCTGCCCCAGAGCTTCCCAAGCCAGATCTTATGCTCGTGAGTATAGCCCTACTTATCACTTTAAGGGTGAATTACATGTCCTCTTCCTCCTCTCCCCTTTTAGCCATGCCCAGCATCACAGATGTAATCAATCACTCACTAGTTCAGGCCTGTGTCCTGTGCCCCACCTGGGCTTAAGCCTCTATCTCAGGGGTGGGCAAAATGTGGCCCAGGGGCTGGATGCAGCCCACCAGGCCATTCTATCTGGCCGGCAGGGCCCCTAAAAATGTAGAAAATTAATATTTATCTGCCCTGGGTTGCCTGTCATGCGGCCCTCGATAGTTTGCCAAAACTCAGTAAGTGGCCCTCTGCCCAAAATAATTGCCTGCCCCTGTTCTATCTCCTGCCCATGCCTGAGCACTTTGTCCATCTTGTCTACTCCCAGGCCCTGGGTCCCTGACTCTGTTTCCGCCTCTCAGAGGCACTGGGCCCCTGGGCTGTGGGTCCTTGCCCTTGTCAGTGCCCAGCTGTGACCCTTCCTTGATCTTTGACCCCCTGCTCCTGGGCCGTGGCCCCACTCCTGTTGAGACCACCACCCCTACAGTTTCAATCCATGTATCACCAGGCTTGCTTACCCCAGCTCAGTATTAATCAGGAGCCCTGCTGCTCAAAAGTTCTTCCTTCCACAGCTCTCGGGGATAGACTACCTGTTCATCTCAAGCCCTGGATTTATCTCCTGCTGGCCCAGGGGCTTTGGGTTATGTGGCTCCTCGTTGCCCTCTGCCACACCTGCAGGCAGCCTACCTTCTCACCAGGGATCCTGGTTTTCTCTGATTTAAAAAAAAAAAAATCCTAATTTTCAGTTAAAAAAGGAATCCCAAATCCATGTTTTTCCATAATTTAAATGAAATACCACTAATATATAGATATATATCTCTATATAGACAGAGATATATTATAAAAGTTTAAGTCTATCTGTCTAGCTGTCATGCTTTATTTGCATTCTGATTGCCTGGCTAACAGCCAATCAGAGTGCAAACAAGTGTTCAAACTATGGCTCCATTGTTTGGAGTTGCAACCTAAGTTGCAACATATTAAGTTGCAACCTTAATAGCAGAAGACCTGCTTCTATCTTATAACGTACTAATATACAGTGAATATTTTCCATTAAAATGATGAGGTTTCTGTGGTATTTCCAATTGTTACCATAGTATCTTGTAGTCTCTAAACCCAAAAGGATATAAGCTTGTTTTTCTTTTACTTCTCTTTTTATGACTGCTGATGGCATTTTCCTTCTACACATTTCACCTGAGTTTAGTAATTGGCATATTAACTATTTACGCTGTGGTGCTATATTTATGGACATTCATGATTTCACAACTTAAGAATTACTGCAAGAATGAAAATATGATTGCACTGTCCAAAAGCTAATGTAATTGCTTGGAGTTTCTATTATTAGGTTGTAAACATATTGATATTGCAGAAAATAAGCTGAAACACCAGAGCCCTTGAAATAGTATCATAGTACGTTAGGATGTTATGGCTTGCAGCCTAGGAGAGCAAGTTATTTTACACCAATAAAGGTAAATTAAAAGACAAAAAAAGAAATTGGCTACATTATATTTTTCAAATCACTGGGCAATACAAGACTTAAGATTAAATTTAGAAAATCTGGGACTCTATTCTACTGTTTGGTCCTGAAAGTGCTGCTTTCCATTGCCCCTTGTATTATGTATTTTTAATATTTAATACCATTAAGAATATTTATTATTTCTGTTGTGCTGGTTCATAAGATCTCCAAAGATTAGGGTCATTGCATGTGGTACTGTACAAAAACAGTGACTTTCTCTGAGCCACATAGGGCACTGACAGATGTGCAGGCCCCTGCTCTAACTCATGATGCTTTACATAAAGTGTCATGAGTTAGAGCACTGCACCCCTGCTCCCTGACCCAGAAGGCATTTGCCTGTTGGATGGGGGGAGATTGAGCCTGCCTGCAGGAGCCCAGGGAGCTGCTTCTCTCCCCCAGCCCTGTCCCCCCTCCAGTTTTGGGGCTGTCAGCAGGA
>NW_005842033.1:2490360-2491837 GCF_000455745.1 Alligator sinensis | reverse complement strand
GCAGGAAGGGAAGGGGGATGGGAAACAAGCTGCCAGCTGAGCTTTGCCAGCCTGAACTGGAGGTAGTGGGGGGCTCTGATCCATGCTCCCCTCCACCTCAGGCTGGGCAAACACCAGTCAGCAGCTCACTCATCCTCCCCCCTGCCTTCCTCCTGACAGCCCCTGGGGTGGGGGAGGCAGGGGATAAGCAGCATCAGCCCAGCCCTGATTAACCCTAGGGAACACAGGTTTCCTAAGGTGCTCAAAAGTGGAGCACCTTCATCTAATATCTCATTTGATGAGAGTTAATTTGTTGCATGATAAGCTACTTTAAAAATACTCTGCAGCTGGGCGTCAGGGGGGTGATTATGTGAAAAATGTAACTTTTTTGTCTGGGCCTGTAGAGCTCAGGATATGGATCTTAGACACAGTATAAATGGGGACATATGGAGACAAAGTAGCAGATAAGATGACAAGGTTCCTTGGGTGACTTTGATATCTTTTATTAGACCAACCCAAATAGTTGGAGAATAGTTATTAAGCAAGCTTTCGAGTTCAAAAACCCTTCATCAGGCTCAGGAAGCTGCAGCAGTTGGTGTGTGCTCTTCCTGGATGGAATGAAAAGTAAAGAAGCCAGGGGCTGGGCTGGGGAGTCAGTTGCCAGGCAGATTATAATGTATCAAAAATCCAGTGTCTATGTTTAGTCCATGATCTCTAGTATCCAGGAGGTTGATGAAATGGAGCTCATAGGCTCGTCTCTGGGAAGTGTTGTGTAAGTTTCCCTTGAGGATCAGGACTGAGAGATTAGAGAGAGAGTGGCCCTCCTGTGAGAAATGTGCCCCCACCAGTAATTGGGTATTTCTGTCTTTGATAGATTACCGGTGTGCGTTCATTCTGGTGCGCAGTTGTTGTTTGGTCTCTCCTACGTATTTTCCATCAGGGCATTTGGTGCAGTGGATGAGGTATATTACATTTCTGGAGGTGCAGCTGTAAGATCCAGGGATGCTCTGTTGTGGGGTGTAGTAATAGTGGGGGTGGTGGAGATGTGTTGGCAGGTTTTGCATTTCTTGTCCTGGCATGGTCTGGATCCTTTTGGTGTGTTCTGGGCTTGAGGAAGTTTGCTTCTGGTGATGAGGTTGGTTAGGTTCGGTGCCAGAAGCAAACTTCTTCAAGCCCAGAAGAGGTCCAGGTGCCCCATTCTCTCCTCATAGGGCTTGGCCTGCAAGCCCTTAAGCATACGAGTGGCCCTTCTCTGGACCCTCACCAGGTTATCCACATCCCTCTTGAAGTGCGGCGCCCAAAATTGCACGCAGTACTCCAACTGCGGTCTGACCAGCGCCCGATAGAGGGGAAGTATCACCTCCTTGGATCTGTTCGTCATGCATCTGCTAATGCATGATAAAGTGCAATTAGCTTTTCTGATGGCTTCGTCACACTGCCGACTCATGTTCATCGTGGAGTCCACTAGGACTCCAAGATCCCTTTCCGCTTCCGTGCC
>NW_005842033.1:2480428-2488270 GCF_000455745.1 Alligator sinensis | reverse complement strand
CCTTACATACTGGGGGGGGTGGGGGGGAGGGCTGGGGCTTGGGGGCAGGAGGCAGCAGGTCAGGAGTGAGGGGTACCAACAGGACCAGGGGACTGTGGCTTGGGAGTGAGTGATTAAAAAAACCCCAAAATCAAATGCCAAAATATATAGGCATTTAGAATTTATTTTATAATAATGATTGAGGCACTGGTAGGCTGCTAAATTGCTTTAAAATTGTAAACCTATCAATAAAACATTGTGTTTAACTGATACCTATATATATAGTGATGTTTCATTTTAATAATGGAAAAATGTGGATTTTGGGGGGTTTTAATCAGAGAATTTGGGATTTTTAAACAGAAAGCCAGGTTCCCTGGCAATGATGCACCACACCATCTGCACCCCTCTTTTCAAAATCCTAGAGTTGTCCATGGGTTCAGCAATGGGGTCATCTGCAGGGCATTTGACCCCCAACCACTTAGGAAATTGGATAGCCCTGGTATGTAGTACTGCTGATAGGAAATGTCCAAAAACTGTGGTATTTGCTTTAAAAAATAGATTTTTTCAAATGTTGGGTTCTATTCGTTTGCTTATGATTTCTGAACCGTTGAATGCATTCCAATCACATTTATTGCTTTTTCCCATGGCCATGAGGACTAAAAACTTTTACTTAATGAAAACTGAAATTTTAACATAATCCTGGGATTTGAGAAACTGAATTGTAAATAAGAAAACAATTAATTACTGTCAGACTCGAGATAAAATTGCAAGAGTTGGATGGATTGGGAATTACACTGCCCAGTATTACCCTTGAGCTTGTGTAAAAACTGTCTTTTGCATATGAGGGGAAGTCTGAAAAAACAGGTCTGTCACTGGAAATTATTATTACTGTTTATTCAGGATTATCAACACTTCTGAAACATATATATTTTAGCAAGAGTTTGGTATTGCTCAGGCCTCAGAACATGGGGGCTTCTTTCTCTTTAATTGTTTTCATTGTGATAAGACATTCTGCCATCCCCCCCCCCCCCCCAAAAAAAAAACATCTTCACCCCCCCCCCCCCCCCCCCCCAAAAAAAAAAGTTCCTTGTTTGCATAAGAAAAAGTAAATACAAGTGCCTAAAGTCTCCTTTTACATACCTCTTCATTTTCCATATACAATTACTCTGTCTTTCTTTCTTCTAAATGTAGCACACAAAAATGATTCCATGCACCTTGCAAGGATTTTATGGTAGTATCTTTTATTTGACCAACTGTATAGTTGGGAGAGATGTTAGACAAGCTTTTAAGCACAAAAGTACTTTGCAAGTATCTCAGTTGACTGAAAAAGGGCCTACGATGGCAAAGGCAGACAAGGTTCTTTGGGTAGATGTGACATCTTTAAGATATTTTAGATGGGGAAGGGAATATAGCACCTAAGGTAACTCATCTGCCCACTAGGTGCCACTCTTGTTCCACACACTAAGTAAACTTACAGTGAACAAAAAGTTTACTAGCTCCATTGAAATGTAGTTATTAAGAGTCAGAGTGCCAGGGCCTGAATTCTGTACCTGGAAATAAAAGCAAAAGGTCAATGAAGCAAACCTTCAGTGAAGAATGAAATGAATCAAGAAAAAAAACAGGGTATAAAACTTGGCTAGCAAACCTGAGAAATATACCCAAATAAGTGCCCGGGTAAATTGTTACTGAGCGCCACTCCATTTTATGGATGGTTTTTGGCTAAAAGCCAGTGGTAGTGATGTATAGAAGACCTAATATAGGTAGTAATAACTTAATAATTTTAAAGTTTTGATCACAAATTGTTGGGATTTTTGTTCTGTTTTGTTTTGGTGGGGGGGGGGGCGTTAAATTAAGTATCACATAGTTTTAGAATCTCAAACATCAGCATTGTACCAGTGGCAAGAATTAGAGAGTAAAACTGGCTAATTTCATTTTGCTGTCTAAATCAAGTGAAGTACAAAAACTAAGCAAACATCATAAACAGTGAAAAATTACCCAGGACATGACAACTATGGGTTCTAGACCCTCTCCTTCTGACCGCATAACTCTTGTACTTTTGGTTGCCCAGTAGCCCCTCTTTAACAAGACAGGAGAGGTGTGCTCATATGCAGTTTATTCTGTAGCTTGGTAGTAAGACAGTCACCTAGGTTGTAGAAGATGTGGATTAATAATACTGGAAGGGTGAGGAGGGTCTGGAAATCAGGTCTTTATCAAGTATCTATCCACATATGTAGGAAGAGGCATAGGTGAATGAAGGTGCCTCCTCCTCAGGCCTTGCCATGTGCCAAGGCTCCGGAGTGTAAAACTTTAGACACAGCCCTATGCTTAGCATTTCCTATTGGCTACCTTCAGATACCTTGGGTATTTTAGAATTATCCTTTGGAGGCACCTATATCTCTCCTATCCCTGAATAGGGATCTTAGGCACTTAAACTTGGTTGAATTGGATTACTGTCCTGAGCTGAGATGTTAGGTGTTGGAACAGCTAAATATTGGTATCTTTGAGATCTAACTTCATCTGGCCAGTTGAGCCAGGTCCTCAGATAACATAAATTGGTAGTGTTCCACTTAAGTCATTGAAGGGATACTGATTTAAACCAGGTGTGTCTCTGGCCTATTTTTGCTTTTTTTAATCTTGACAGGTTTTTTAATATTAGCAAGATATTCTAAAACCACTGAAATTATTATGAAAGTTTGCCTAACATGTCTCCCAACTATACAGTTGGTCCAATAAAATATATCAGCCCCAAATCCTTTCCTCTTGGAAATTATTACTATAGTTGACATGCTAACATCTTAAATTTGGATTACTGCTGTACTTAACATGCTGACATCTTAATGATGCATTTAGGTGGGAATAAACTGGTCTAAAATGTTGGCCTTTCCCCAAAGGAAACTTGTTTGAAAACTGTTTAAATGTGTAGCTCCCCTGAAACCACTTGTGGACATGGCTGGTCAGCCTTCTGGGCTCTGTTAACACTGTTTAATATTGTGTTCCAAACCTAGTGTATGGTTTTATTATGTCTATTACCATGTTACTGTAGCACAGGTGTGTCAAACATGGCTTGCAAGCCAGATGCAGCTCATGGAGCCATTTTCTCTGGCCCGTGAGACTTCTTGTTGACCCTGGGGATTTGAAGGCAGGGTGAGTGGGAGCAGGCTTTGCAGCACAATTAAGGGCTATAGGGCCCAATTTAGGATTGCCTTCATTGGCAGCAGGGCAAGCTACAGCTGTGCCAACTCCTATCACTGCTTGTACCACCTTCACTTGTCCCACTGCCAATGCCAGGCCCTGGTGCAGCCTCTGATGAGCTTCATAGTCTGGACCTGGTTCATGGGGTGAGGCAAGTTTGATACCCCAGGTAAAGCAGAAGCTCCAGTCATGTACCAGGATCCCACTGTGCTGGCACAATACATACAGAGAAAAAGTGGCTGTTCCAAACAGCCTACAATACAATCTAAATATTAAACAAGATAAAATTGATCAATACAGGTGGATGGAGGAGTATAAGGGACAACAAAACAGTATTGATCAGCATGATAGGCAATGGTGTCAGTACTCCGGTAGCCTAATAGTTGTCATGTATCCTGTAGGCATCACGGGAAAGGAGAATGTTAAGGAAAGTTAAGATGAATAATGAAGTTGCATGATGGTTGCTTATCAGGGACATCTTCCAAGCGTGAGGGGCACTGTGGGAGAAAGGATGGAAGCACTGTTTGCAAGGGTGACTGGTGTGTGCCCCCTCAGTGTCCGGGGAGGGACCCCCCCACAACCAATGGGGGTGGGAGGGGTTCCCCACAGCAAAACTCACTGACTGGGCAGTAGCTATGCTGCTCCTGGAAGTGGCTGTGGTGCTATATCCGGTGCTCCCACTCCCCGGCTGGTGCTCACAAGGGGGGCTGGCATCCCTGCCTGTCCTCCTGCTCATCACCTAGGCAGAGAGTGAGGCTGGTCAGGGGGTGCACATGTACCCCCGTGCATCCCCTACGCATCGCCACTGCCTATTTGAAAAGTTAAACTGTTGGGTTAAAGTTAAGAGTTAAACAGTTAAGCATTATGGGCTGATCAGAGGCAAGAATCAGTGTCTCAGTAATGAATGAGAGATAGTAGGCAGAGTAATAATAGCTGATGGAAGACCTTAAAAGTGAAGACAAGTAGCTTATGTTTGGTGAATCCAAAGCGGGGGGGAGCCAATGGAAGGATGCAAAGAGAAGGGCAACTTGTTCAAAGCAATAAGATAGGAAAATGAAATTTGCAACATTGTTCTGAATGGACATGAATGGACAAAGCTGCTTTTGTTACAGCTTGACAGAAGGATGTTGCGGTAGCTGAGAACCTACATGATGAAACGTTAGGTTGGAGTTTCAGTTGCATAGATGGACAGGGAAGGCTGTTTCCTAGAGATGTTATAACTTGCACCTCCAGGGAGCAGCCTGTAGCAGGAGACTGGACCTTGGGGCCCATGCACACCTACCACCATGCCTGTGTCAGCCTTCAAGCCATTTAAAACTAGGAGCTGGGTGCTTCACTGTAGTCATATGCCCTACAAGAGATGGCTTTTAAGTTTCCCTGCTCCAGGACACAGCCATAAGAGCAACAGAATCATGAAAGAACCTACAAGGAGGCTTTTTTGGACCTACTATGTAGTAGGCCTGCAAGGAAAACACATGCAGGGCACAGTTTTTGGCTGGGGGGCCCTCCCATGGGAAATTGCTGTGAAGACTGTAAAGCCCTGAAGACAAGGGCTGAGCTAGATCCCAAGGGACAGAAAGACTGAGTTGTGGTATATATCTTTGAACCTTTGTTTCTATACTTTCAAAAAACTGATAACTCTTGGGCAACAAGGCTGTATATTTAGGGTATTGAAAAGGATATAGGGAAAAAACATGAGGGGTCTTTGTCCACACCATGTTTTTTGCCCCTTCTTGTGCTGCAACGGTGTGACTGTTTGCACGAGTGGGTTTTCTGGACGCTTTAAAAGTCATTCTGGCTCATTAAAGTAAAACTCCTTGGACATAGTTTAGTTTGGCTTGCCGCAAATTAAAGCATTGCATTCATGGATTTGTTGCATTCAAGCAAAAAGGCACTCAGACATGTAATGAGCCTCTTTGACTTTCCCTTTCGAAATACTTCCACTTTCAAATTGCTTCCACTTTTTTTTTTCTTGTGCTGTTTGCCAGCTCCCTGCTCCCACAGCTGCATGGCAGGGCATGGGGTGGGGTGCCCTGGAGGAGGGGCAGCAGTGCTGGACCATCTCACTCTCCCATGGTGCCAGCCAGGGACTAGGTTTAATTCATTCAAAAACCAAGTGCATGCAAACACAGATGTGACACTGCAAAGCTTAATTCGTTTGAAAACCTAGTGTGTGCAAACACTGATGCAATGCTTCAGAATAACAAGTTTAAATTTTATAAACCTATTTAGTTTAATGAGGATTAAACCCTGTGGTATATACAGGTGCCTAGAGAGAGTAATACCAAAGCTCTTGATAGTTTCTGTGTTACATACAACTAGAAGAATTGTCTTATTCTTCCTCTGATCTAAACCAGCAGCTTGACTCTATCACATGGGGAGCCTCCTCCAAGAAGCTACGCTTTATCATACACACCTCCATGCAGGCTCTCCACATCCAGTCCTGCCCCAATATCACTCCATAGTAGACAGAGCTTTCAGTACTGACATCATAGACAGGATTTTCCCACCTGACTGGCCCAAGAAACATACAGTAGAACCAAGATCTTCTGATTCTCAGATCTCTATTTTAATCACAAGACCGTGCACCTTCTCAGATACCACTGCTTTCCTTTTACAAATAGAAATAGATTCCATTTTAAGGTCAAAGCTCTGGTTTGCATTGCTTTGACTTCCTATGTTGCTTTGCTTCCTTGATTTTGGTCAGTCTTCTAGGTGTTCAAAAGAGCCTGTCTTGCAAACATAGAAACGACAAAGAGCATGCTATATACATTCAATAAAATGATATTGTTTTAGCTAGTTATTTGTGCTTTATATAAATGTCTGTGGGTGCATCCAGATGAGAGGGAGTGTGCGTTTCCCAGGGACAAGTATCAGCGGTGCATCTTGTGCCACTGCTGCTTGTACCTGGGGAACACCCATGCCATGCATTCTGGTGCACAGCAGATTACCCTGGGTGGGGTAGTAGAGGCTGGGGCCAGGAATGCAGCAGCCTTACCTGGGATTCTGGGGGCCTCTGGGAGCTGCAACCATGGTGCTCCTGCAGCAGGAAGCCTGGCCAGCAGCTGGAATGTGACTCCGGCCAGCTGGGCTCTGGTTTTGGGTGGCATGTGCTGCCACCACGTGCACCACCCCACTTTTTTTGGCATGCATTATTTTTTATCCTGGGATCTCCCCGCCCTGCAAAGTAGCAGTGTAGTGAATGCCTGCATGTGCAGTGTGTGGCACTGTAGACAGGTCTATGGTGCCACATACTGAACGTCCACATTTGTCTGGACATACCATATGAATTTAAACAATAAAAGCAATCTATATGGATACAAAAAATAGATACCAATTTTTACCAAAAAAAAGTCAGAAATTACTGTATAGCTTCCCCTCAATGCCCCTCCCCTCCTTGCAAGGAGTGTCACATGCCATTTTATTTTAACACGTGTCTTTTCTTTTGGGTAAATAATCATGTGTTCTCACATCGAATGAAATTGACAATGTTGTTCTTTACCTTATCAACAAGATGTTAGTATCAGGGATCCTAGTTTTCCCTGATAAAAAATTGCAAATTATCTGATTAAAACCCCAAAATCCATGATTAAAATGAAAGGCTGTTTATATATATATATATATAGGTAACAGTTGAATACAATGTTTTCTTGATATATTTACAATTTTAAAGGAATCTGGAAGCCTACCAGTGACTCAATCACTTAATATAAACTCTAAAGAAATATAAATTATGGTATTTGATTTTGGATTTTTTATCATGGAAAATCAGAGCTCCCCCTGCCCCCTTAACTCACAGAATGCAGATCCAGACCCGTCACTTCCAAGCCACAGCCCTCATCCCTGCTGGTGCCCTTCACTCTCCCCATGCACACCCCTGCCCTGCCAGTGCCCCACACCCCCCACCCACAGCCTCCTGCCTCCCCCAGCCCTACTAGAGGGGGCCCCCAGCTGCCAGGGCTATGGGGCCAGGGACCTGGGTCCACAGTCCCCTGCCCACCACAGCAGTGCTAGAGCCCTGGCTACCACTTCCAGGTGGCAGCAGCTGCTGCAGTGGAGCAAAACATGGAGCCTGGCTCCCCACCACCACTGCGGGCTTGGGCAGGGGGGTGGGGCTGGCTCCCCTCTGCTGCATGTACTCCTGGGGGAGCAAGAGGGGACCTGTGCCCCCCAGATCTATGTTTGGGGCAGGTGTGGGCTGCCTATTGTGTGCTCAGGCTCTTTGCCCTGCTGCCCTATCCCAGGACCCCTGTAGCCCAGCGGTTGCGACCCAGCGGGTGTGACCCAGCACAGCAGAGCAGAGTGAGACTGAGCAGGAAGCTCCTTGATGCTGTGAGCTCTGCACTGCCCTGGAAAGGTTTCTCCTGCCTGTGTGGCAGCAGTGGGGGCAGTAGCACTGGGTTGTGCCTCTCTCTGCAGCCACATGTGCAGGGGACACCTTGCTAGGGCAGCATGGAGCTCACAGAGGCAAGGAGCTTCCCACATGGCCCCTCTCTGCCCTGCTGTGCTAGGTCACACCTGCCGGGCTGTGGAGGTTCTGGGGGAGGGCAGCAGGGTGGGGATCCCAAGCCCACAGCAGGAAGCCTGCACCCACCCCATGCACAGATCTGGGGGACAGTTTCCCCCTGTTCCCTGGGTCTGTGTGCAGCGGCAGAGAGCCAGCCTCTCCCC
>NW_005842033.1:2468214-2480397 GCF_000455745.1 Alligator sinensis | reverse complement strand
GTCCGCCGCAGGGAGCCCCCCCCCCCCCCCCCCCCCCATCCCCCAGACAAGCTGCCCATGGCCCCATCCCACTGCCCACCATGGCCCTACAGCCGCACATTATGGCCCCAGGCCACAAGCTCCATGCACTGCCTGGCTGGGCAGCAGTCACAGCCCTGCTCAACTCCCTTTCTCCCTCCCTATGGGGGCCTCTATCCCCCTCTCCCTCCCCAACCAGACTTACCTGTGGGAGCTGCTCTCCAGGCTATCTGGCGGCCATATACATGTACGTGCACATGGTGCCCCGTGCCTGACAGCCCTCCTCCAGCTCCCCCCAGCCCCTGCAGGCTGGAACTCTGGGAGAGCTCTTTGCAAAGGTGCAAAATCTGCGCATTTCTCCATTAAAATTACAAATTCACATTTTCCTTGGCTAAAAGGGAAAATACACATTTTCTCTGTTTTTCTGTAGGAAACAGAAATCCTGGATCCCTGGCTGTTATGAAAGGTTTCTGCCATGTTAATATCCCAAAGTTTTAAAATCAAAGCAGCAGAGATTTTCCCACCTGTTACAGATCAATTTATTTGTCAACTGCAGCAAAAGACTTTTGGTAATATTTTCAAAAGTGCCTTAATCACCTAGGAATCTAAGTCTTAATGGGACTTTAGGCAACAAACTCACATAGGCCCCTTTGAAAAAAATGTTATCATTTGTCATCTCAAGTATTTGATGGCAAGTCGCTAACAAATACAATTTTGACTTAGTTGATAACTTAGTGTAGATGTGTCAAATATTCAGTGGTGGTTCATGCAGTCCACTGTCTTGTCCCAGCGCCAGAAGGTAGGAGCAGGGTTGCCCGCTCATCTGGTTTATGTTCTCTCACCAGCCTCACACTGCTTCAGGAGTTATCAATGTGGCACCTACTGTAGCCACCACCAAATTTACAGTTCCCTATTGCGAGTGGCCCAGGGAATTGGCAGCGCTCAGCAGCAGGGGTGAGCGGCAGCAGCTACTGTAGCATGAGGCTGTGAAGTGTATACAAATTTATGTTAACCCTCCTGCTGCTGGCTGGACCAATACTTCCCCTCAGCAGCAGCTGCTCTGATCATGATGTTGGCACTTGTCATGACTGCCTGGTAACAACTGGACCTTTGGCAACCCTGGCCACAACTCAGACAGAATCTGCTTGAGGCATTGAGGGTGTGGCCTGCAGGTACCTGCAGAGCACTGAATATATCCCGTGGACCAGTTGACTTTGATGCCCCTGACTTAATCCAATAACTAGACCGCCACCAGCACCATGGCAAGGAAGTTTGGTGCCTGGGGCAAGCCCCGCAGCTACAGCCCACCCTCACCCTATGCACAATTCCAGTGGGCACATGCCCCCCACTTGCTTTCCCAAGAGTGCACACAGTGATGGGAGCCACCCTCCCCCTGTCCCCGTTCCCCCACCCATGAGACGCTTGCAGCTCTGTCCCACAGCCTGCCCTCACTGGGCTGTTGGTGTCCCTTCACTTCGGTACCCGGGGCAATCACCCTGCTCGCATCCCCTTGTTACGGCACTGATGGCCACATTCACATGTGTGTGCATGTGCATTTGTGGTGCCTCAAAGGCTTTTGAATTTGTGTTGCTGCTTTTTTCCCTGCAGCAACCTCATGCCCCTGCTTGTGGAGACGCAGCCTATGATTCTTAACAGTTGTAATTTCTTTTACAGTTACTATCTTATAGTGCCTTCAGTCAAATATATTTGATTCTTGTCTCTCAGTTAAATTATATGTTTACCTCTGGTTCCTGTTTCTTTTTTGGAAAAGCAAAATACACAGCTAAGATCAGATAGGAATAGAAAAAAACTGAAGTTGTATGGAATCACAGTTGTTAATTGTTTCCCAAATTAAAACTATTTTTCAAAGATATAAATATACCCTGTAAACACTCCAGATCTGTATCCTCTATAGAAAGAATCTTTGTTGTTTCCTATTCCTCCTGGTAAAGACATCTACTCCCACTTTTTAACATTGTTCCAGATGGCTGTATGATAATATAACTTTGTTAAAAAAATTGTTTGGTTTATTCTCCCATATCTATATTTTTTTGTTATTCTTTAATATTGGGATATTCAACCTTTTCATGAGGGCAACTATCCAGGATTTAACTGGCAGAGATGCCATTTGTAGAGCTTGTGCACCAGAAGTGGCTCAGTAGGTAAAATAAAAAAATGCATTTGTGAAATGTATTTTGCAGTATAATTATATTTTTAAGCATGTGGTCACTATTGTTATGAGAAGGTAATTTTGCTCTATTAGTTCTTGGTCTTTTCCTGCCCTAGTGAAGATTTTAATCACGTGCTGTGTCCTTTTAAAGTGACTGGGTGGAATTTTAAGTGGCAGGATACTAAAAAAAATAAATTATTCAGCTCTAGAGCTGCCATCATTTTGATGATTTGGGTTCAACCCCACAATGAGAGCATTAATTAGCTCCGGCTCATGAAGCAAGCTTTCAATGACTGTGTTCCTAGAATGATTTTGTCTCTTAGTTTAGCTTCTGTTCCTCTGTTTAACAATATGCCCAAGTATCTCATGCCTTGAACAAGAAATATAATTTTAATTTACATATTAAAGTATGAGGGCAGAATTGGGACAAGGGGAGTATGTTCCCTTTTTTTTTTTTTTGCAAATGTATCTTAATACAAAGAGAATTTTGAAAATGCATTGATCCATTTTCTCAGATGGGCTCTGGATTTTTCTGTGTTAATTAACACCAGTCCAGAGAAACAGGATAGCACTGTCATAATAAAATACCTTATGTTCCATCTCTCATAATATAACAGCCAACATTCCCAAATGTTTTTTGATTATTTTGGCAAGAAGCAGAATGTAGTAAGCTCCTCACTCCTGGTTAATTTCATAGATAATATTAGTGAATGGCCTGAGAACAGCTGAATTTACCCATGTACATAAGTATTTTCCAGACATAACTATAAATGTACCTTCAAGACAGGGTAGTAACCAAATGCTATCCGATAGTAGTTGTATACCCACTAGCCTGGATTATTTCAGAGCCAATAACACAGGGGTGATAAAGAACCAGGATGAAGACTTCAAATCTGGTTCAGATAGGATTTATCTTAAGCTGTTAAAGGAGCCTAGACAAGTAATGAACAGATCCCATCTGCAATTGGAAAAAAATCTCTAAGTACAAGTGAGGTAGCAAAAGTCTGAAAGCAAGCAAATGCAATGCAGTATCAACAGTCATAAAGGGATAAGTGCATCCCAGGAAACTGAAGCAGAACATTATTTATTTACCTAACTCTGTTCTTTGTTATTGTATATTCTCTGCATGAAATATTTAAAGGGAAGCTTTCATACTGTTAAAAACATTCTGATACAAATAGAAGAATTAGATCTCAGCTATCTCAATAGCCCATTGCTGCACTCTGAATCTGATCTTGCTATAATAAGCCAATGAGTGTTTTTCTCTGCACTTTACTGGGAGTGGAATTAGTCCCCAAGTCTTGTTTCTTTCCTCTCTTTCTGTAGTCAAGAGTACCAGCAAGAAAATCCATGCTCAGCTACTTGGATAATACTGTTTATTAAATACTTCACATAAAGGAAAAGCCATATCTGAATTTTCCCATATCAGTTGTTCATTTTGTAACCTATTCCAAATATATTTCTCTATACACCTTTAAAAAAAAAAGATAGCCCCACCTAGATGTCAGCAAACTTTTTATTTCCTTGTTTTATTTCCTTGTTATTTCCTTATTTTATTTCCACAAGTCTTTAAAAGTTCTTTATCTATCTTTCTCTCATCTGCCACTTTGTCAAAGAAATTGCTTCATTGCATGTCACAGCATGTATTTATCACAGAAGCTCTTTGTCATATATCCAAATGCAGACAGTAGGTATGTGGCGTAATTAATATGCTTACCAAGATTCCATAGCATTTGCCATTAAAAAATGTGTTGCTGGTAGCATCATTAACATTTACCACCAATAATGAACTGGTTAATTTTATGTCCTTTCAGAGAGTTCATAGTTATTACCAAGCCCATGCCAATATTAGAATAACTGGACAGAGGGTCTTCTGAGCATGCATGGAAATGATTCAATTTGAACCTGCAGATGCCTCTCCCGTCTAAGCTCCATTTCAGTCCAGATTCTTGATGAGAAGGTGCCTAAATCTAGGGGCGCATCTATACATGCTCTTTACTGCAGAGTTGACTAATTATCTCTGCAGTAGAGTGTTACAGTCTACACATGCACCCATATTAGGGCACAATAAACTAATTAACTCTGCCATAGGACAGTGCTGCCTGACACAAATACTCTCCTATGGAAGAGTACTTGTGTGCACTTAAGTGCTCATATAGACTGTGGCCGGGGCTGGCTGAGGCATGAGGGTGCTACAGTGTGCGGGCTACCTGTAACACCCTTATACCTGAGCCAGCCCCTCCACCACTCAGCACCACCTCCAGAGCCTGGGGCTGGCCTTCCCCCCTGGCCCCTTGCTCCAGCTCAGCTGCTCCTGGCGCAGCATCAGAGTTTATTCAGGTGCATTAATATCATGTGTAGCTGCGTCCACAGAATGTTTGAAGTTCAACTAAACAATGATTGCAATCTAATAGTCTGGTAGCTAGGCCACTTGCCCAAGAAGTGGAATATTGGACATTATATCTTCTGTAGCACATCTCTTACTTCCTAGAAGAGTACCTAATAGTAGCCTATGGAACAGGTTGAGTGGTGTGATGGGGTAACCTACGTACTTTTGTTGAAGCTGAGCCACTGGGAAGTTAAAGAGTTTAAGAGTTAAGGTGCCAGAATGAGAGTAAGCAAGAGGGAATCTTCCTTTGTAGTCTAGTGAGTAGGATATTTTGTGTGGAGTGGGCAGTCCTTGTTTTGGTCCCTTCCAGGTTTATTTCTATGTTTTGAGCCATAGCTGTCAAATGTAAAATGCATAAGCAGCCTTGCAAACAGGACTTTTGGATAGGGGTACACTGATAAAGATTTTCTTGGTTTATACCGATAGCCAATGATTAACCCACCATATTGGTTGATGCCGATCTGATAACCAATATTTAGTAATAGTGCAAGGCATTTTAAGCTACTGACATAAATAAACCTGTTGTTTGTTTTGCATTTATAACACACACACGCTTGCTGCCTGCTCTGGTCCTTGATGAGGAAGGCGGTGACCACCTTATTTTAATGCACGTTGCCCTCTTGCTGACAGCTCCCTGTGCTGCCATCCTGGGTGAGCGGGGTGGACCCTTGCGTGGACTGTGGCGCTGGACATGTTCGGAGCCCAAGAGCAAGTTGCTACCTCAGTACCAGTGGGCTTCACACAGCTGAGCTCCCACGGCTGCTGGGGAGAAGCCACTTTTGCAAAGATGCCAGCGAAGCAGAATGTCCCTTGCGTGGTGCCTTACCCTGCCCGTGTGCAGCCCAATGTTTCTGCAGCAGCCCCAGTGCTCAGGCCTCTGCTGTGCATACAGCACTACCATGGCAGCAGCAGTGACAGTAGCAGCAGCAGCAGGAGGAACTGGTAACAGGAGACCCTCACCATTCGCGGGGGATAGGTTCCTTCTGGTCCCTCTGTTGCTGAGTGTGGTGTCCTGTGACTGTCCCCCAGTGCCCTCCTGCTGCTCACTGGGACTTGAAGTTTGCTGAGGGCTTGGGCCAGCCCTGGGGTGCAGGGACTGGACTATGTTCACTAGGGTGCTCCAGGCATGTGGCTGTAATTATCAGCTACAACGACCAAACAAAGCCGGTAGCTAATAACATCATTTCTCATTTAACAGTGCCAATCCAGTAGGCAACCGATATATTGGTGTACCCCTGTTTTTAGACACATTGCACTAAGAGTTCGTGTTGAGTTCCTTTTAAACTTTTCAAAGTCACTGCTTTCTGAATACCATTCCCCACTCTGCAGCTATGACCGGCATCCTTTGTTTTTAAGTATAAGTTTGCATATGGCCACATTGAAGTACATCTTGTTTGAATGGGCCCGTTTTGCCAACTAATCCTATTAGGGTGGAGTAAACTAATGTACTCCGCTGTACTATCCTGCTGTGGAGTAAATTAGTTTACTCCACCCTAATAGGGGCGCATGTGTAGATGCCAAGACGTTTACTGCACTGGTAACTAGCTATTTACAGGTGTGTCTACATGTCGCCATATGGTGACATTGCTACAGTGCCATGCTTTAGTACTTCCTTTTGGAAGTACAGGAAACCCTTGCTTTTCACAGGTTCAGCATTCACAGTTTCAAATATTCGCAAATGCTGAACCCACATTTTAACTACACTTTATACACTTACAGGAGTTCCTCGGGAGCTTGCTACCACCGGGTTCCCGCTGCCGCCACCATGCTCCTGCCGGAGCCACCGGAGCCAGGCCCCACCCTGTCAGCCACCAGGGGCAGTGTGTCCACGAACACAGACGGCGTTCATGAATGCAGTGCCTTATTCGCGGATTTCGCTATTCGCAGGGGATATGAGAACCTATCCCCCGCGAATGGCAAGGGTCTCCTGTACTAAAGCACGATGCAGCAACTGCCCATATTGCACCATGCACATGGCACCCAGTTAGATTTTGCTGCTACATCACCGTAGCAGCATGATAAAATGGGGGAGTGTGCCACAATGGCAATGTAGCTGCCAATCACATGCAGACCCACATGATCACTACATCGCTGTAGTGCACTGTACGGCAACATAGCATGTTGTTATATCACCGTAGGGCATCATGTAAACATGCCCTATGAGTACTATCCTTCTGCAGGGTAAAAAAACTCCATAGCAGCACATGTGTAGACACTGGAGGGCTCTCTGGGGCACAAGGGTGCTTCAGTGTGGGGTCTGCCTGCTGGCTAGCCCCACAGTGAAACTCCCTTGTGCCCCAGCCAGCCCCTCTGCAGCACATTGAGCTAGGGAGAACAGCCCCAGCCTGGCAGGCTGACCCCCAAGGCCCCCTGCCAGCTCAGGCTGCTCCAACTTGACTCCATGTTGTGCTTGAATAAACTGTGGAACTTATTGCTCCAGGGTTAATTGCTTCCAGGCTCATGTTCAAATGGTGCATCCAGGACGCTTTAACTCCAGAGCAATAAGCTCTGCTGTTTATTCATGCACAGTAATAGCACATGTAGACATGCCCAATGAGAATTACAGTTATCAAAATATCTCCATTTTTATATATGTGAGATCAGAAATTAACTAGTTTCTTTCCATTAGTTTGCTCCCATGGGATCTTCATACATGATCCTTAGAAGATGCCCCCACCTGGCCATATTATAAAGGCCATTTTTTCAAAGATAAGGTTGAGCTAAGGACAGAGAGTGAGTAGGAATGGAGTATTGCTATATTGTCTTGATGTTACTTATTAGTATTGTTCTTTTTTATTATTTGTTAGTATATTTGCTTGTTTGTCTGGGGAACTTACTTGTGCATTTTTAAAAGACTATAACACCTGGGAAACAAATGGAAATATTAATCCAAACCTTGGATATTACATCTAAATGCTTGAAAATGCTAAAACCTACATTGTTCCCAGCATCATTAAAACAATAATTATCAGTACAATTAAAGAAGGGGTAGCAATTCTGCTAAGAAAAGCTGAGGTAATGGTAATATGATTCCTCCCCCAGCCACCCCCTTCATATGGCTAACGCTGGTGACAAGTTTAAATGTTAGATAGTGGCACCACTGGGTGCTCAGGCAAGTGAGATGATGATGCAGAGAGACACAGGCCCAACCTTGCACCACCCCTATGTAGCATTAGATACAACTGCAATGAGAAATAGAACCTTGAAGTCCTGACACCCAATATCTTTCTGTAGCCACAGGAAAAAGGTCTCTTCTTGTCTAGGCCCCATGTTCCTGGGAACAGTCTAACATTTAAGCAGCTGCTTTACTTTATGCATGTGATTAATCCCATTGAAACTATGGGAAACTATTCACATAGGCTAAGTGCAGACAGTCAAAAAGCTGAATTGATTCAGTCTTTGCAGGTTAGTTTAAGATGTAGAGATTAAATTGAAACAGAAGTGAACAGACATACAAGAAATGCAGCCACATGCCTGTAGTGGCTCAGGCCAGAAGCCAGGGGGCACTAAAGCACAGCTCTCTGGCACAAAGCCAGTATGGGCTATGTGTTTGCTTCCTCTTCCTGCTGCCCCTGAGGTCTCTGGGATTTGTCCAAAATTACAGCTGCAGGACTCTGCAGAGTTGCTCCTCACTTCCTCTTCCTGCTTCCAGGTGCCTCTGAAATTTGCAGTCCACAGTTGCAGCCAGTTGCAGCCAGCTAGTTTGAGCAGGGGAAGGTGTGTTTAACCCCCCTTCCCTGGCCCCAGACTCCAGCCTGGGTTTGCCTGGGGTGACAGTCCCCGCCTTGCAACCTGGGCTGCATGTCCAGCTGGGCTTGCCTCCCCCACCCCTTAGTCAGCCAGCCCTCACTGCTTCAAGTAGGGAGCAGAAGGACAGGGCCAGCCCTGCTCTTTGGAGCAGACAGCCCAGCCCAGCCCAGGACTGCAGAGCATGCTGCGATGCTGGGAGACTGTGATTTAACTTGACCCAGGAATGGGTTTGGGACAGAAGTTTCATAAACCGATTTGACCCAAATCATTTTGTTCTGATACTACATTCAGCCAGGTTTATCTTAAACCAGTTTCAGCCATTTTGAAACTGGCTTATGTGCACTGAACTTCTGTTCTGTTATAGGTTTAAACCAGTTTCTGTTCACTTAAATGGACTTATGTGTAACTTCTGTCCCTAGCCATAAGGTTAAGCACATGAAGTACTTTGCTGAACTGCAGCCAAGATCAAGTAATTTTAATCTCTAACTATATTTATCTTCCTCCAAAGATAAGTCTTATGATCTACATTATTAATGATTGCATGTATGTACAGTGTGCCAAACCCTGCAACCCTAGGAACTGGCACAAGGAGCCCGACCAGGATGTTTCCACTTGTATATAGGGGATGCTGAGGATTAGGGTCACAAGCCAATGGGCTCAGGTCAGCATAAGTGAATAAACATTAACATTACACATAGGATCCAGGTACATACATATAGGATCCAGGTGATAGGTAATAAACAGTGACACTGTGGTGAAATCACCCAAGAACAGGTAACATGTAGGGAACACCATGGTATGTACACTTGAGAAACCTTAAACCCTCCCACAACTCCAGAGAGACTTCCAACCAATCTCTGGCCCCAAAAATGCCGAATTGCCATCTGCCAGGGCTCCCACATCTGAGCCCTGCTTCTGCAGCTCACAGTGCTGGCTCTGCCACTCCTTCTCAGTCTCTGGCCATACATCTGTCTTACCTGCTACATCATGCACTCCTTTGCTGCTTTTCCACTTTCTCCCATCCCCTGCAGCCTTCTGGGGATTACAGTGCATGTTACAGATCATTCCGTTGATCCCCTGGAGGCTTCTGGGAGTTGCAGTTCATGTTACAGTATTACGGTACATGATATTCAACATTACAGTCCATTCCAACAGCAATAAGACAATCAGCATGTAGCAAAGTACTAGATATTCATTACAAGCAAGTCAGATCATTTTGCATTCATTTGAAGTAAATTTAACGGGGGTCTCTAAAGTTCAGTGTTCAATATTTGTAATACATCATTTATGCTGACATTGACTATCTGAATTCTAGTGTCCTCACCCTGGCAAATTTACAGTGAATTTCACTGACTGGAATCTTGTGGTTTGATCCTGCTTATTGTTGAACATCTGCAATTCCTCTTGCCTTCATTCAGATTTTGGCCATTTGTAAAGCTTCCTGGTAGGTATGAAATGTTACATTATTATCATGTACTTAACTATATTATATGTGGATGACCCTGCTTATATAATTATTCTCAGCCTGCCATACCATAAATATGTTATCTTTTGTAATAGTGATCATAGTTACCATTAAAAAATTGCCATAGGACAGTCTTTTAGGGGAACCTGCATTCTGGATTGTTGAAATTTTCCAAAGCCCGTTCGGCCAGATCTAGTTTTTCTGTATGTGGTTTGTATTTATAGGACTTTATATGTTGACCAGTATCACAGTATGCATTTGTTTGTTTCATCTTCAAGTCTTTGATATTACAGTCAAAGTTGTCCAACTGTGCCTCTTAGCTATTTTCCTCTTGTCTACTAAGACATCTAAAAAATTTGAACTTAACTGGCTCTCAGTAGTTTGGTATACATCACACACAGTCTCCTGAGTTCTTCAGCAATACACGGGCACAAAAAAAATGCATGGCTATGTTAGTATAAGTAACGTGCAATGGTAATTTTGTTCAGCAGAAACATTTTTACATAAATGGAACCTGATCTACTAATAATATTAAATTAATAAGTGTTCTGTGTTGCAGGATCAATCAGGTACCAGTGACCTTTTACATTTAAAAAAATCTTTAGTTTTTTTGTTGGTTTTTTTTTAAATCTTGATCAATGTCTTAAAATGCATGAATGAATGAATTGTGTTTATGGCAATGAGAGGCATCTGGGGGCACTGACTTCAGTCAGATATAATACAGGCAGGAAGTTTCTGCAAGCTTCTTCCATCCATCTACATCGAATCTTTCTTACTTTTGACATACCACACTTAGGGATTTTTCTTCAATTGGGGCTCAACTGTGTGCTAATTGACATGATGGTTTTTATGATAGAAAAAAAGGGGACTAGGAAGGGACCATTACATTGTATTTAATTTTGAACTGAGCCAGAACTTGTGTAAATATTTTCCAAATATTAATGAACCAGACAGTCATGCCAGAATCCAAATTCTTTGTTTCACATAAGAACAAAAAACAGATTACCTATTTTAAAGTCTAACTATGGTTTTAACCATGCAATTTAAGGAATCCTCATTTGCAGATTTTGGACTTTGATACTCAGCATCAAAATATTAGATAAGCATTCATATAGGAGTGAGCAGGTCCATTTGTCTAATAGCAGAATAATATAGTTTAGTGTTCAGATCACAACCTCAGGCCCTCTGTGCACGTGCTTCAGAGGAAATATCAGTTAGCTGTTCAAGACAGTAAGAAGCTTGCTTGTAGTAAAATACAGATGTAAGTGTTCGCAGGCTCAGGGCTTTTATCCTCAATGAATAGAAGGGTTCTTACCCAGCTGAAAACATTTTGCTTAGAAATAATATCTGAACACATTTGAAACAGTTAGCTTTTGAAATATAACAGTTTTGATTAAGCAGTGTACTATAACAAACACTGTTTGTCACTGCATATTTCATAAGGCACCATAAAACACATTTATATACTTTTTTAAAAAGCTTGTAAATTCTAGGCCTAGGAGAGAAAGTGTGTTTTCAAAACACATTGACTAACATGTCAGTTAGCATATATTAAAAGCATAGTATAGAGCTGGCAATTTGCTTTTTAACACACGGTATTTGAAAGGTATCACATGGGGTGCATCTACACGTTGATTTAAGGTGTATTAACCATTTTTAAGGTGCATTAAGAGTGCAGGTCTACATGTACATACCCTTAATGCACCTTAAAAATGGCGAGTTTAGGCTATTCATGCCTAAATTTGATACCTACAAAAGCTATTTTTTGGGGGGGAGGGAGCACAGAGTGATTGGCAGGGGGGGCCTTCAGGTCTTATAAGCAAAGCAGGTCTGTGTAGATACTGTACCTGGCTGGGAAGCCTCTAAGCCAGGGGCAGACAATTATTTCAGGTGGAGGGCCACTTAACGAGTTTTGGTGAACTGTTGAGGGCTGTATGGGTAGTCCCACCCCTTGACAGTTGCCCCGCCCCTTGTCACCATCTTGGGACCAGAAGTCCCACCACCTAACCCCTGACCTTTGCCTCCAGAAGTCCTTCCCCTTGCTCCCCCTGGATATACTCCTTTTGGGAGGGGGGTTGCCATCTTAGAACCAGAAAAAAACCAAATCATACACTAAAAGTCAAACACCTACTATAACATATTTTAATTTTATTACAAAAAATATTTTTGTCATGCGCAGCCCTGGCAGGGAAGATACCTGGCTCCAGCACATGGGGCTCCCTTCCTGCTGTGCTAGTGCAGGGGCTGCACATGAGTGGCAGGGAGCACTGGCGATACAGGCAACTGCACAGAGCCTGAGCCCCTCTCTGTGAGTGCAGCGCTGGCCGGAGCCACACCCCACCAGGACGCCTGCGCCCTGAGCGCCCCTGCTGCTGCTGCTGCTGCCGCCGC
>NW_005842033.1:2443362-2468204 GCF_000455745.1 Alligator sinensis | reverse complement strand
ACTGTGCACCATGGAGGTGTGTGAGGGGTCCCCACACTCTCTACCCTCCCTCACACCCACACGCTACCCACCCCAGCTCCACGCTGCCCTTGCCCCCTGGCCCCCTGGGTGTGGGCTTTGCACTGCCACCAGCCCCAGCCCCACACTCTGGGCTCCCTCCCAGCTGCAGCCCCACCCCCTCTGCTTTCTGACTTGCTGCCCGGAGCCAGCAGAAGACCAGGGAAGCGAGCAGGTCCCGGGGGCTGTGGCAGCAGCAGCCCCGCACAGAAGGTGCACGCTGGCTGGCCAGGCCCTTCCACCAATGAGGATGAGAGCCAGGCAATAGGGTATATTTTTGGGGCTGCATGTACACATGGGCGCCTCACTCCCACCATCATGGGCAGAAGGTCTGGGCGAGGCACAATTTGTTGGAGAGCCCTGTGGGCTGGATGAAAGTGCTTGGTGAGCCAGATCCGGCCCGCGGGCTGTATGTTACCCACCCCTGTTCTAAGGAGAAAATAAAAATTGATGGACCCCATACACCTGCTGTATGTGAGAATGCAATGGCCTACTGTATCATCCAACCTGTGGAGCTGCTGAGCAGGCCATCACATTTGGCCACTGCTGAATTCTGGTGTACAGAGCTCCTCTGGGGACCCATGTTGGTGGAAGAGGGGTGAGTGATGGGTGCATAAATCCCCATTGCTCAGAAAGCTGCAGTGGGTAATGCTGTCACCATTCACTTCATTTGCTGGAAGTGGGTCTGGATTCAATGTGTCAGGATCCTGTTCAGAGGCCAAGTGTAATGAGGCCAGATCAGAACCCTGGACCCAGTAGGTCCCAATCAGGAGAGAATCAGCAAGTCATCCCCTGGGCAGCTACTACCAGCAGCAAACCCAGAGCTGTGCCCTGGTTCTGGCTGGGCTGAGTGAGACAATCAGGGCAGCCAATCCCTTGAAGCCACAGGCAAAAGTCCTAGCTGCTTCAGCCCCTAAAAGCCAGGCCCAGCTTGCACTATCCTTGTCCATGCAAAGGAGAAAGTTTGTGCTTCCCTGTCCTTAACTGCTGGTTTTCTGGTCCTGACTCCTGGGTCTGACTCCAACTCGGGCTTCTGATTCTGATAAGACCCTTGACATTCCCGGATTCTGGTTCAACCTTGAGCTCTAGCCTTTGGCTTCTGATTCTGGTTAGCCCTTGGCTTACCCTTCTCCAGCTCCAGCTTCTAACCTCAGCCTGTTTTGACTTTAGCTATAGCTCCTGATTCCAGTTCTGACACCAGACCCTCCGTATCCTCCGCTCCCTGGGGAGCCAATCTGGACTGCACCTATTTTTGGTTTGACCACTAGGCAAGACCATCCATGTCCCAATTTCCTATTACCAAGGCATTTTGACTCCCCTGTCCTACAGCATTGCTGTTTCACCTCTCTCTTCACTTTATATGCTTTTCATATTTGCATCTGATTTTTGGCAAGATACAGCAGTGCTTGCAGAAGGTGCCCTGCCTCCCACAACCAAATGCCATTGAAGCCCCATGCGTGGGTGGGATTCAAAGATTCTGTGGGATGTAGGTTGTCAACCATGATTTAAACTATCTCCTATCCAGGGGAGCTCTATGGATCAGCTTCTATAACTTCTCCTTGCATCTGCCCTAGCCAACCCTTTCAAAATCATCATACTTTTTTCTAGTTTCCAGTATTTGGTATTACCCAAGTAGAGTACTCCATAAAGGAGGAAGCAGGGTAGTTTTCATGATTCTATATTGTATATATGATGGAGAATGGTAAATATTTCAGTCCCCATTTCATTGTTTGATGTAAAATAGGGCAGTTTTAGTTATACAGTACATTGTTCCCTTCGCATGGAAGAATAATCCAAAAGCATATCAAATGATGTATCCTAAACTATACTTGTTAGTGATCAGAAGTAAACAATTTACATTCTCACAGTGTTCTGGATGGCAAAGTTATTTTATTATAATTAATCTGTAGATTCAGGCTACTGGACTGTGATTAGTTCTCTGCCACATTTGCTCAGTACGCGATGAGGCTGTACTCTTTTGACTATCTTTTATTTACTAACATTTTTTTGCTACAATCCCAATTGTTTCTTCTTGAAAAGCTGCTGAAGAAGCTGAATGGACAAGTCCATGAAGATATCTTTCATTTTCCCTGACAGCAAATGATGTTTCTATATATAAATGCAATAATAGAGTCATTACATATGCACTCATATTATCATAGCTGCTGCATGCTCAGTGCTACTCAAAACAAGGCAGAAAGCCAAATCTTCTTATTTTCCATTTTGATTTAAATTATATTTGTAATAAAGGGATTTTCATTCAACCTAAATGCAGCTTCATCCTAGTCTAACAAACCTCCACATTTTATTTTTATTATTATTTTCCTTTTATTCTAGGTCACTCAGCCCTGATACAAGTGAAATTCTCCTCTGGTGGTGATAACAGCAATGCTACTCAATGAACTATAATAAGGGCTCTAAATGCATCTCCTGTAGCATACCACAGTGATTTGCAAAAGTGGGAATAAATCAAAGCAGTGGAGAGATGCCATGTTGAGCCAGAAGCTAAATGTTACATCTTGTTGCATGAAGCTAGGGGAGAACAGATCCTGCTTTTCTGGCACTGCAATATCTTTGTGCTTGTTACCTCCGATCCAACCCCATTAAAACAATCATTCAGAATCTGCAGGAAATTGTCACCTTTCTCTTTCAAGCAATGGCAGCTGGTACTGGTGCCTACACACATTCTTCATTTCCTTCATGATTTTTCAACATACACAAAAAAAGAAGCTTAATTTATATTTAAAAAAAATTGTGTCAGCTTACCCTGAGGCTCAGCACAGTCACCAGGGAAAAAAATAAACGATAAATGCCTCTAGGTGAAATGGCAGAGACTCTAATTCTCCACTCAGTCTACTACTACATTGTATGCATCACATTAATCATTTCACATAGGCAGACATTTAAAAAAACTTGAGTAATTTTAAAACAAAGATGCATCATCTTAAACTCAATAATAATACAACTGTATCTTGTAAAGCAGGCTTAGTTCATACAAACTCTGTCCCCAAACAGAATATTTATAAAATCCTTAGATGTTTGTTTTTCTCTGTATTGTTTTGTCCCCCCTAGTGACTTTTCCCATGGGTGTGTACATATATAATGTTGTAATTAATCTTATTCAACAGTTGATACACAGGGTGTTTTCTACTTCATAGTTGTATTGTATAGTTGGCTAAATGTATTATATGGTCTGTCTGAACTGTGTTTTGCACCTCAGGACACATCCAGTACAATTTTGCTTTTGTCTGAGAGGTGGGGGTTGCTACTTTTGTTTTGCTTTGCTTTAATATGACCAGCTCCCTCCCTTGTTTTGCTCCCTCCTACTAGCTTTTGTAAATGCTGTGGGGTTTTTAATTTCAGACTTAAAAAAAACTCCTCCTGAATGATAAAGATAGTCTGTCCCCCAAATGCTTGATAAATTGTTACAGCCACAAAAACTAAATACAAATAATACCCGAGGAAGCGTGAGAAAAATGAAGTAGTCCAAGAAAGGAACAAAAAAGGACGCATTCAGATGGGATTTGAAAATGGGTGGAGTTGAAGCATTGAAAAAGAGGACTGTTCTAGCAAGGAGAAGCTGGAAAGAAAAAAGGTGTTGCACCACTAATAATGAAAATGCAAGGAGGATGGTGCTACATGAAAGGAAGGGAAGCAGTGGATATAGAAAGAAAGAAAGAAAAGGGACAACATGCTGGTGCCAGGTAAGGATGCTCTATGGTTGGCTGAATTCTTCAATTAGGGCATTCTCCGCAACAATGAACGAATCACCAGGGAGGATAGGCGGACTTAGATAACTCACCTTATTATGCTAGGAGTCGCTGCCACAGGTACACTATGATCTATGCTCCAGTGCTCAGTGACTGCTGCCCCTTGAAACTTTTGTCAGCCAGCATCATATACAGTAGCTCTAAAACTGCGGTAAGTTGTGCCCTGGCACTGGCCTGGTGCCCGCTAGCATGGGACTAGCAAAGCCAAAATGATGGCTTTCAGCTTTACATACACCCTTAATTTTGAGGGCTATCTGCCAAAAGTTAAACAGCTGATCCAAAGGATTTGGCCTGTAGTCTATGGGAAAAGCTGGGTCCAGTTATATGACACATTTAAATCAAGAAATACAAAGATGAACTACAGCTTGTTAAAAATGTATATGTATTAAAAGCACTTGTACTAAAGAGCAATATTTGTGTTGTACCTGTGGTTGGCATATACTTCCAACTCCATTAGCCTTGGCTTGACTGTAACAGCACCAAAGTGGAAGACAAATACATTCTTCCCTGTCCCTCAGTAGTTGGTGACAAAAGCACTGGCTGAATTGGAGGTTGAATTGCTGTGCCCTTTAAAACCCAGGCTGCAGTAGTTCCCTCCATTATCTAGCACCAAAGAGGCATTGTGACTTTTAAAAAATACCTGACACCACCTCTGTGGCTGTATTTCCTCCCACACTGTCATGTACCTCTGCTTCAAGAGATCCATTCACTGAGAATAAAAAGTTCTGAAGTATATTTAATATATTAGCCTTGAGAATATTATACCAGCTTTCACCAAGCAATGAAAGGAAATTAGGACACCTGGAAGGAAAGGTTTTTGACTAACTGAACATGAACCACCAGGTCTTAAGAAAATATTCATAACTTCCAATTTAGCCTGTTCAAGCACAACCAAAAGATACTATTCTAAAGTCCTGTTCTAATCAGCTGTGCTACCTTTTTGGTTTAGAAGTGTTTTATATTCACTTTGCTGTGGTATAAATAATTATGTCCCACAGCAGATCAGGACAATGGAGAATCACATGCAACAACCTCTAAGGTTCCTCTGGATATTACACTTAAGTATGATTACACCAGTTAATCACACTTTAAGTTGTGACCCAGCTAGACATTCAACCAGTTAATGGAATGATAAAACAAGCTATATGTTACAAAGTTATTCCACAAAAATATGGAATCTCCAGTGGGGTCCCTCAGGAATCAGTCCTTGGACCTGTGCTAGTCAATTATATTCATTAATGATTTAGATGAAGGGGTAGAAAGTGCAATGATTAAGTTCGCAGATGATACCAAGCTGTGGGGAAATGCGGGCACACCAGAGAATAGGGCAAAAATCTAGGAGTACCTTGTCAGACTGGATCTATGGGTGGAGTGAAATCAGATGAGGTTTAACAGGTAGAAGTGCAAGATCCTTCACCTGGGTGGGAAGAACCCTCAGCACAACTATACAATGGGTAGTGGTCCACTGGCTGGCACAAGATGTGAACAAGACCTGGGGGTCACAATTGACTGGAAGATGAATAGGACCCAACTGTGGGACGAAGCTGTCAAAAGGGCCAATAAAACTCTGGCATCCATCAGCCACTGTGTGGCCAATAGATCCAGGGACATACTCCTCCCGCTCTATTCAGTGTAGGTGAGGCCTCAGCTGTAGTATTGTGCCCAGTTCTGGGCACCGCACTTCACAAAAGACATGGATATGCTCGAGAAGGTACAAAGGGCCACCTGTTTGATTAAGGGCATGAAGGGTAGGCCCTATGAGGAGAGACTCTGGGAACTGGGCCTGTTCAGCCTATGGAAGAGAAGGCTGAGAGGTGACTGGATAGCTGCCTACAAGTACCTCAAGGGGGAGCATCAAGAACTAAGAGAGCAACTATTCAGGAGGGCACCACAAGGGAGGATAAGGACCAATGGGCATAAACTAACAGAAGGTAAATTCAGCTTGGATATAAGGAAAAACTTTTCTGTAAGGGTCACCAGCATCTGGAACATGCTCCTAGCAGAGGTGGTGCAGTCGCCCTCCTTGGAGGTGTTCAAAAGGAGGCTGGGCAGGCACCTTGCGAAGCTCATCTGAACTCAATACTTCCTGCCCATGGCAGGGGGCCAGACTTGATGATTGTACAGGTCCCTTCCGGTTCTATGAATCTATGATTTTATACACTGGCAATAAGGCATGATGAGATGTGCTAGGGACAGAAATGACACATAAACTGGTATAAGTAATTGAAAACTGGTTCCAGTCTGTAACACAACAGAAGTTCAGTACACATTAACTGCTTTCAAAATGGCTGAAACTAGTTTAAGATCAACCTGGATGGATGTAGTATCAGACTTAACTGTTTTAGTTTAAATCAGTTTATTTAACTTTTTTCCCAGATCCCCTCCACATTGAATTTAACCCACAGTCCCCCAGCATCCCAGGATACTTTGCACCTCCCCTATAAATCCCCTCATCCCTTGCAGGGTGGGTGGGCTAACCTAGTCCCAAGCTGTCTGCTCTAGCCGAGCAGGGAGGCATGCTCTAGCACCCCCCCAGCTTCTGGCATGTGGCTGCATTTCCAGAATTAAAAGCGAATGTCTATTCACTTGCTTATTGATTTAATCTATGCAGTTCAGACTAACCATTGAAGATTGAATCAATTCAACCTTGGGCTTTTTGACTGTCTGTACTTAGCCATAGAGAGTCCCTAAAAGAAAGACTAAGCATAAAGCTCCAAATCTTTAGCTGATGCTAATTATCATAGTTTCCTTTAAGTCAGAACAAATAGTTTAAATTATACCAGTTAAAGATCTGGCCTGAAATCAGCACGAAGGGGAATATGAAAAAGAAAAACAAAGCACATTGTATACTAATATCAGTTATAGAATTTAAAAAACAGTCTAGAAACTTTCATTATTGTAGTGAAAATGAACACCCCTTGGATCAACAGATGAGTATGAGTTGCACATTTTTTGAAGGCTCTTGGAGAGAGTTTTGGGTCCGCAGAAGAATACACCGATACTATTGCTGCAACAAGAAGAGACATCAGAACAAAGAGATAAAATACATGTTTTGGCAATCCTCAGCTGTGTTTACATCTTACAGTACAGCTTTTTGAAAATTACAATTTGCATGTGTTTCCCCATGTTAATTTCACTAAAGTATTATCTTAAAACTACATTTCTAATTCTTTAGTTTTTATTATATCTTATTTGGACATATGTGTTTCATGTTTATTATGTATCTATAGCTGAGCTTGTAAAATACTTTCAATGATAATTCTTTGTTTTCACATCTCATACCTTTAAAAAATGGAAAACCACCCTTTGAGTTTACATTTTCCATGCTTTGTCTCCAGCTGGAGGATTTTTTTTAAAGCATGAAATCCCAGCAATTATTTTTAGTTCTAGGCAGATAAAAAAATATACACCTTTCTTTTCACAGACATAATTTTTAAATGGCTGAATTTTGAAATTTTACATATATGTAGTCTTTATAGAAACAAGTTTGCAAACAATTCTTTCAGTAAAAATATCACAAATGAATGAAAACCGGTTCCTTCTGCAAAGTAAGACACTGGAGATGGCCATTTTTAAACATGTGCCCTTATTAGCTGTGCTCCTGTTGCTGTTACATTTTTAGAGTTTGTACCACCAGGAAACTGAATCTGCAAAGACAAAATGTGGGTTCTGGAGGCTGATCCTGCCCACAACGGTGTCCTGCTGCTGTTGATCCATTTTATCTAATGACTATTACAGAAAACCCAAACAAACATTGCAAGACAAGAAGAGGACGGAACCCAGGACCCCCTCCGTTCTAGGGCCATGCTCATTTCACTAAGCTATGCTCCCTTAGCCCTGCTGCCCTCTTGTCCTCACATATTCCCCTCCTGGCTGCACAGCACACAACCTTTGTGAGAAGAATGTTGTGGGCAATGCCACGTTTGTGATGCAATGGTCAGATCACGTTTGTTCAGACTGGAGTGGGATAGGTAGGCTCAAACTTCCCTCTTCCACCCTGGGCAAGTGCCCTAACTACTAGGCCATTGGGGTAAAAGTTGAGAAAGCCAAATTCCATGTCTTCCAGCATCAAACAGATGTTGGTCATACTTTTTTCATACATTCAAGGACTGACATTGTCAGGCAGACTATGATTACCACGCACAACGTACAGCCACACTGGAGATTTCTGTGTGTGCTCAGAAGTGCAAGTGGAGGTGGGAAAAAACCCCTAAAATCTACTTAAGTGCAAAAATGCCTTTGATGTGGCTGTATTTGAATGTGTAAGTAGCAAGACAAAAAGGTGAAATAGGATTGGGCCCTTAGTTTCCAGATGGGCAGTTTTTTGCATTGCACTATGCAACAGACGTTAGCCAATGTGGTAAATTCCTGGTGTTATAGATATGCCACTACTCATACCCCCTGCCAAAAGATTCTGTGCACCTTTAAGGGAAAGAAAATGTATGGGCCTAGACTCAGTACTCTACCAGGGTGATAGACTCTGGTTAGTTCATGAAATCTGACTGTCTCTCCCCCGCTGCCAATAACAGTAGTTTCTTTGCCTTGAACCATGTGTGATAATATAGAGCAGGTAGGATTCCCTTACTGCATAGAAATGTGCCCCTTACTGCATAGAAAATGCTTATCTTGTTCATGTTTTTCTTCTGAAAGGTTTGAAATTGACTTTAAACATTGGAATCTAGGTTCATAAGCAAATGGGAGCTCTCACAACTTCCACCCTAGGATTTTAGAGTACTAAAACACCTAGGACAGAGATCAGAAACGCTTCTCTGCATCATCTTTTGTTCTGTCTGTGGAAATTAGAACAGATAATATCTTTTCTTGAAGATTCAGGGCTGTAGTGTGAAAATTGCTAATTAATAGTTTTGACTGCAAATCTGCTTTTTAAAGATAGAATTTTGTAGTAGCTTTACTTAAAAAAATTAAAGCTCATACTTTCTAGCCTCACTCTTTTGCCTATTTTTAATCTTCCTTTCTATTTCCTGATTTGTGCTTATTTTGACCTCTATCACAAGGTTTCCCTATTACTGTTATTTTTGCAATTTTATGGTGCTTCTGTAGCTTACTCTTTTCTCTTTGATCTCTTTCCCTTCCAGGTTTTATTTTTTTATCCTTTAAAAACTGTTTTCTTCCTCCTCTTTTTATTAACTCTTTCTCCCAAGTGCAAAGCCTTTATTTTGCATTAACAGGTAAAAACCTTTGGAAATAATAAAGAATACAAAGATTCCACAATTTTCTAGTGATGAATACAAAAATATTTTAAATTCTTGCTTCAAAGGCTTCCAGGAACAAAGGAGCTTTTTTCAGACCACTAGCAAATCCACCAAGTTCAAATGAACTGTCTTTGCCAGCAGAGATGAACTAATAACAGAACAGCATAGTTTTGCAGCAGTAGCCAAATATGTTAGGGGAACAAACATATCCTTGACATCATAAGAAAAAAAAAATCACAGTTTATCTCTTTAATAACCATCTTCAAGGGAAATTAATGTTACTTTGTCCTTTGTGCAGAACAGTAATTGGATTGTGTGTTTCAATTATATCTGGACAAAGGCCAGGATATTGAAATACTTCTAAATATTAGATTTTCTTGTCCAAAAATTAGATTTTATTGGCATTCTCTTTCCGAGATTTCTTCATTAAAAGCTTCATTAAGCATAAATCGTCTTTCTACACAGCAAAAAACTAAATTATTTTAAAAGGGTCATTTAAAAAGGCTTGCCCTCCCCCTCCCACTGCTTATGCTGAGAATGAGTTACATAATAAAGTTAAAAGCTAACCTATCTTACCTAGGATGATTTTCTGCTATTTGCCTGAACTCAGTGTCCCAGTTTGGCCTTCCATAGAAGGTCTTCTGTCTCAGACCAGTAATTACATCCATCTTTTCATCATAATGTAGGGCTATATGAGTAGCCTAAAATAAATTTTCCAGCAAGATAATCATTTTAGAATCAACAATGTATACTCTGAGTAAGCGGTAAAGCAATAATACTGTCTCTGAATGAAGGATGGAAATACTAGTGGGGGTAAAATTATTATAATTATCAGGCAGCAGCACTCCAGCACCTAAAACAGACTGAGAGCTACATTTTTAAGAGTGTATACATACCTTAGAAAAACTTCCATTTTCTAAAGTGACTTAGGATGAGATCCTGAAATGGCTGGGTCCAGATCCTTTAGATGCCTACCTCTCATTGAAACTAATAGTACAGTAAAAGCTCTGTTACCAGGCATCCATCGGGAATGGGGGGTGCCGGTTAATCAAATGTCTGAGAGTTATACTTATCTCCAGCCTGACGGGTTGGAGGCATCTTTGCCTGTTCGGGCCCCCACCCCTCCCACCACGTCCAGGGCGCCAGGATGTTCACTCCCTGGTGTCAGTGTACCGGGGGACAGGGAGTGGGGGCCCTGCACAGGCTGTTTTGCCCCGGCTGTGGTCCGTGAGCAAGAAGTGGGACTTGACTCGCAGTGGCAAAACTGCAAGTGCCACAGTGGGACAGATGCCGGTTAATAGAGCATTCCAGATGGTAAAGTGCCGGATAACACAGCTTTTACTGTAATTAAGTGTCTAAATAATTGAAGACTGGGCTAAAGTGCCATAGTTACTTCTAACACCAGGAAGTGGGGTCCTGGGTAAAAGTTTCCTATGGATTTCATTCATGACAGATAGTGAATTGGAAGGTAGGGCAGGGGAGAGTTAATCATTTTAATGTTGAAAGGAAATAACTTGGGAAAGTTAAACAAAATTAGATATGTAGTAGTAATTTCAAAATAAATATTAAATATATGCAGGTGATGGACTGTCTGAGTACTGTACCCATTTTATTTGTACTTGGAAGTTTCTGTTGTTCATGGATTAATAAAGAAGATTATATGCAAACTGTGCAAGAGAAAAGCTATGATCAGTGTTACTCTGCTGGTTTCCAGGAGGACATATTAGCCCAGGCAGAGGACCATGTTATTGTACCCAGAGGACTATTCCAATACCCAGGTTAACTCGCTTAGAGCTAGATTATGTATCTCTCCACTACCATGTAGAAATGTGACACAGATACACCCTAACTGTGCAGATTGACACACATTCTACATTACACCCATTACCATTATAGCTGAGTACCTCACAAGTATTTAAAAATAAAACCACAGCCTCTCTCCATTTTCTTTCCTGTATGGGTAGGAGTAATGTGGTTATTTTATATTATAGACTACTATCATTATTACTGCTGTCCAGAAATTATTGAAGGAAAGCTACGTCAAGAAATGCATTTTGCATCTGAACATGGCATGTCTCATGGTTATTATTACCTCTTGCAAGATTGTATTCCATGGTTTGGACCCATTCTCCAGGAAAATTTCATCTCTAGGGCACATGAGTCTTCACTTACTGCTTGACAGCATAATTGTTTCAGTGGAACATAACTCCCATAGGAGGTTATGATTGTAAGGAAAGATTCATTCTTTGTGCCAGGACCATAAGGGACATTGAGTATCATAAGTAAGAATTTGAATGGGGTTCTTTGTTCAATGGGGAACCAATATAGATTTAGATGATTTGTTCATGGCATGCTATGGTGCTGAGCAGATGATTTGCTGCATATTTCATTTAATGGAACTGTTCAGACTGTTTGGCTTCATTCCTAAGTGCAGTAATGCAGTCCAGAGGTCTCAAATGCATTGCTAAGTATGGGTTTTATTGGCTGCAGCATAGTTTCTTGGCCAGCTGCAGCTAACAGGGAGCTTTTTTTGCCATCATTTCTGTTTGGTCATCCAGTAATAGTGAGGAATTTGCAATGGCCTCAAATTTATGAATATAACAATATGAAATGGGGGTGATGGTTTGGAGGAAGCAAATTCTCCAAAAGGCTTATTTCTTTTTATTAAGAAAATAATAACCTGTCTTGCCTGGGCTTAACTTTATCCAACTGTTCTTCTTTCAAATTCTGACCTGAGCAGATGGTAAGGTAGCTTGGAGACAATCATAGATTTCGACCTTTGGAAGGGATATGGAGGACCATCTAGTTAGATTCCCTGCATAAATATAGGATTTGCTGTTCCTAAACCATTCCAGAGACACCTATCCAGCCTCTTCTTTAAAGCTTCCAGTGAAGGAGACTTCCAAACTTCCCTAGGCAGCTTGTCTCATTGTCCTACTGTTCTGTATGAATTTCCACCTGAAATTTAATCTAAAATTAAGTTCTGGTTTGGTTTTGTCAGGGAGATATAAAGCGGACTGTCATCTGAGTATTTCTGATATCCAGGGATCTGGGTTTTCGTGGAAAATGTGGATTTCTCCCTTTACCCAAGAAAAACATGGATTTCAAATTTTATTGTACAAACATGAAGGTTTTGCACTTTTGCAAAAACCACTCTCCAGGCTGGCAGAGTTGCAGCCTGTGAGGGGCTGAGGGGAGCAGGAGGAGGGCAGTCTGGCAGGGGGTGCCATGTGCTTGTATATGCACATGGCCACCAGGCACCCTAGAGCTCCCCCTGGCTGCTAAAGGGGGCACAGCAGGGCAGAAGCAGCCCTGGACTGAACTGCTCCCATTGAGAATAATTTTGCTCCCAATGTGGGTTCAGATGTGTTCCCAGGTTGGTGGTTATTCTCCTCTTTTCTTCTCCTGCAATAGAGTCCTTCCATTAAATAGAAACAGCAAAAAAATAAAAAACAAGAGGGATTTTCCTGCAGAGCTGCCACAGAATGCACTCCACTCTGATTTGTATCCAACATGACCCAAATGACCAGTTAGTAAAACACACAGCAGGATGTCTCATTTGGATTTGGATTCAAATAAAGAAGCTAAGGGAGACTCCTCATTCTAGGAAATATGTATTTCTGAGTGGGGACTTTTAAATGAAACTGTGGGGCAGGGGGGTGGAGGGGAGCAAATTCAAACAGAATCAATGACATTTCACATGTGAATTAGCCTGTGGAACTCATTGCTACAAGCTACTGCTGCAGCTAAGAGCTTAACAAGATTCAGAAAGAGTATTGCATACGTGAATAACAAAGGTATAACAGTAGGGTTTTAAAACCATGAAGAGCTTGGGAAGTGATGTCAAACGTCATTCTTTAGACCAAGTACTACTTTAATGAAGGGCCACAATGAATTTTAAATGTAGATAAGCTGGCCCATAGCAGTTTCCTGAAAGGTTTTCCTCACTCCCTCTAAAGCAACCAGCAAGATAACCTACAAGATATTGGATACTGGACTAGATGGAAAACTAGTTTTATCCACTATGTCAAATTCCACCTTTCATCTGCCTAAAACTGCAATAGAAAGGAGCACCTTAGTGCTTCTACCTATACAATTCTTTGTCTTTTTGAGTCATTCATCATTCATTCAGTTGTTTCATTCAATATGCTGCCATACTGGAAAAGTAAGGTATATTAACTCAAACACACAGTTATATTAATATTACCTGACTTTCGTCCCAGCCAGTAAGAAATATGTGATAACTTAGAAAATGGGTTTTTCTTTTCTCAGCCATTTGTGTTTCCAACAAGAACAGGAGATCAGCAAACCACTCAAAGGCAGATGGATCTCGGCAAATCCAATAGAAATAAACCTGTCAGGGAAAAGCAAGGAGATTCAGCAAGACACAAGCTTTGAACAAGGTTTCTATATATAAAGATCTTAAACTCTTTGTATTAAGTTAAGTGGTTAATCTTATGGAAGCCACTGTACTCCAGTGTAAATTTAAACATGGTCCTGTCTAGTTTCTTTAGAGTTTCTTTGTAGCTTTTAAAACATGTCCTTTTTATTATTCTTTTATATGAGTGAACATAGCGATTTAAGCATTAATGCAATACACACACCTTTCCTTCTAACTCTGCCAGTGCATCTCAATACTGGCTTATAGTACCTAATTCTACTTTTCTTCAAACAAAAAAAAAATTGACAACCTATAATTGCAAAGACACTCAGATGTGTAGAAATGGGTAGTAAGACAAGGCCACCACGCTCAGTTACATTCAGTATCAGTTATATTCAGTACACAGGCTGCCTGTTTTGGGGGTGAATCAGATGAATCAGTAAAGGAAGGTGTTGGTTATATAAAAAAAAGGAGGTTAAGACAGCTGAATGCTGGATTGCTTTCCCCTTCTCTGTCACTCTTTCTTATGCCATATCATGTAAATCACTTAAACCAAACTTTGTATAGAGCAGCATAACCAGTGGTGGACAAGGGGACACGAGCCCCAGGCACTGACTAAAGGGCAAAATGGAGGCAGGGGGCACTGGAATAAATGCAGGGGGCTCAAGGGTCCTGGTAGCTACAGGCTCCAGCTGTACAGAGAAGGGAAGGAACAGAGAAAGAAGGGGCAGAGGCTGGGTGTCCTGAAGAAGGTGTCCCCCAGCCTGTCATCTGCCCCTCCCATTGCCAGTAATGGTTTTATATTATCATTCAGCATGGGAGTTGGCAGCACCTGCAAGGCCATGGGAAGTCCTAACTCCTTAGGTGCCATTGTCTCCACCTTCTGGCTCCTTTTTCTGCCTGCAGCTGTCAGGATCCTCCAGCCTCTCTGCTTCCATCCCCTGAGACCTAGACACCCTCTGAAGCCTGAAGCTGCCCAAGCAAAAACCCTATGGGGTGCACCCCTTTTTATACAGATAAGTCATTGCACGCGCTTCAGTTTTTGGGTGCTTCTGTTTGAGACTATAGGGCTTAATTTGCAGAAGAGTTGAGCACCCACAGCAGAGACTGAAGTCAATGGGAACTCCTCTTTGATGCAAACTCTAAAAAAACAGCTTCTAAATATCTTAGATTGGGTGTCCAAGAAGAGTTGAAACTTTTTACTTTAATCCTTTTGTATGCTCAAATACTTATTTGTGCAACTGGGATAATAACCCTTCACCAAAAAGGGTGTCATGAGGATGATTAAAGTTTGTTAAGAACTGAGATGCTCTGGTGATGACCACTACAAAAAAAAAAGTGGAAATTAATAAGTCTGTCTTTAGAGCACCATTTAAATAGTCTGCAGGAAATAAAGCATGGAGCCATACATCAAACAAAAAAGGAGAAAACAAAATATTGCAGAGCTGCTTATTAACTGAGCACTGGTCATCCTGTGCACTGGATGAGGCAGGGCTCCTGTGGAAAAAAAGTATTTGATCATGTAATTAAATACTATGCTTTAATTCATACACCCAATGAGGCCAAGTTAAAGCTGCACAAACAATCAGACTTCTGGCATCTCCTTTTAAGTGCTTGTCTTCGGAACTGTAAAAGTGTTCATTTAGTGCTCATTTTTGTGTGCTATTGTTTGTAGTGCCCAAAAGTGTGCTGGTTACAAACATGTAAGATGCTACTTCTTGTCTCCCACAGAGAGAAAGAAGTTAAATCTAACAAGAAAAAAATGTGATGAAGGAAATAAAAGTAAAAGAAGTGTTGCTTGATACTTCATTAGTTGTGTACGTGATTTGTATAAAGTTTTGGCAATTTTTAAATTCCTTTTCTCCATCTAACCTGTCTTCTTGTCCTCACCATGCCCCTGACATTTAAATGCCACAGGTAGTGTGGCAGGTGTGTCCGTATAGGCTTTTGTCTAAATCACAGCAAACCATGAAGGCTTGTTAACTCCATTTTAAAGCTGAACAAAACAAAAGGTCTAATCCTAGAGCCTTACCTTCTGTCCATCCAGTTGGGTGCTTGTTAGATGTCATTCCTATGTAAGTTTTTCATGTTTTTTAATAAATCGTAATCTACATGGACCATATTTATGTTTTGATGACTGTCATAATTTGACATTTGCAGCCCACTTATGTTGAATAAATGAGGTAAAGGTGTTCTTGGGCAATGCAAGAAGGCCAGATGGCAGGATGTAGATATGTAAAGTAGGAATTAAATAGGTAAAGAACAGGGGTATGAATGGCATCAGGATTAGAGTTATTTGGAAAAACCTTGATTCTAATTACCTTGGGTCTGACTTACCATTCTAGTTACTGTTTTTTACTTGACGTTAACCTCAGTGGAGCTGCTACTGACTCTTGAAGCTCATTGGCTTTAAAAGATGTCCTTTGCATAACTACCAACAGTGTGCTTTTAAGTTAACTGCAATATAGCCTTATGTTTTACACACCTTTTGAATGAGAATTTTGAAATCTTTGGTTGCACAGTACCTCTGAAAATCAGATAATTGGAAATTACCCATATTTATTCCATTGTGGCTGTTGCTGATTTCTGGTAAGAAGTTTTCCCTGCCACCTCTATTTGGCAGTCTAATTTCTCAAAGCTTTCCACCAATTTACCATATAAAATATATATGGTTAGCACATAGAGGTGGAGAAGGAATGGATATAATAACCCACATCTAACATATTGGCCAAATTCATCCCTGGGGTAACTCCATTGAGCTATTATGATTTTGGGGCCTTACAAACCAAATGAGAAATCTTTGTTGTTAATGAACAGAATTGTTCATCACTATGAACATTTGTGGCCATGATTAGCATCCTGAGGAAGAAGGGAAAAGCTGTTGAGGAAGACTGGCCTATGGAAAAATAAAACTGAGGCATATGGACTTCTAATAAAATAAGGGTAATAATAGTAAATACTATTTATAAAGAACTTCCCTTTCCTTCCACTGAGATGCCTGGGGCATTGCACAGCATACTAGATATATAATTAAAATATAATAAACACAATAAAACATACCCTCTTTAACTGTGGAATAAAAACACCCAGCAACAGTTTAGTTCTATAATTAAGAAAATATTCTGAATTCTATATTTTTATTATTAGGTTCATAGCATTAACTGCCTGTGCTATTTTTTAGTATTCTCAAAAAGTCTTATTAGATTTATGTTTCCCTAGTCTCCACCCATCCCACCCTCCTCTATTACATTCATCAGCTTGATGGCTTGCACAAGTCAACTGCCTTAAATTTTCCAAGCGCTCTTTCTGCAAATTGAGTTAGATGCAGTATTACTATTAATCAAAACTGTAATGTAGGATTTTGAGCAGTGTGTTATTCCTATAACACTCCGTGCCCTTGCAATGCTCATATATTTATCTTTCCTTTTCCTCCATTCCACATTTTTGTACAGCAAAGAAGAACAGGGAATTTGGATCCATCTCATCTAACTGTGCAGGCCTATACTTCATAAGTCTGCTTTTACCACATAGTAGGACATTGTTAATAAGTACTCCTTGATGAACATTCATCTTCTTCTCCTTCTCTCTTCTGCACTCCCCCGCCCCTCTATGCTTGTGAACACTGGAGAAGTGAGTAGAGCTGTAGTGACCAAGGAGATCCTGTTCGTTTAGATACAACATAGGCATAATTAATCAAGGGAAGTCTAGAGGAGGACATTCATCATCTGTTCTTACTGCTGATTCCTGCATGTGTAACATATAAACTCCTCTAAACCTGCTTCCAGGAAGCTGTAGATGTTCTGACCATCCCCACAACCTGACTAGCTATGCTAGAGGTACAGCCAGCCACAATATAGTTGCCTTTTATTTTCCACTGTAAAGATGAAGGCCCTGCAAGGGGGCATTGCAAAGATCAGACAAAATTTAGCAGTCAGACTTATAGGCATAAAGGCTGCTTCTCAAAATCTGTTTCATAATGAGGTTACATTCGACAGGTGAATATTGTCTTTTATGCTTTCCAAATTACTATGTTTTCCTAGTAAATTTGTGCGAAGGGGTAAAAAATAAAGGTGGAACAAATGAGGATGCAGCTGTTTGCCAGTGCTAAAATCCAAGTTACCAAAAGAATTGAATACATTCTAATGGCAAATTGCAAATGAAGAGCTGTTGATGTGGGGAAAAAAAATCCAGCCTGTGCATAATGAAAACTAGTGGTAACATTCCAGTCATTAGCTGTAGAATATCCAGGCTTAATCTCTAAAAACCAATAGCACAACTATGGCTCTAAGCCTATTTACTTGTGAAAAATTAATTAGATAAATTTGTACTGCTTTTGGCTTGATGGATTTTTTTTTCTAAATTAAATCACTGCAGGGTTTATGGAAGGTATGAGTATTTGTATCTCCACTATATGTGGGCAACACTAAGAAATATTTGTTCAATAAATGTAGTGATAGCTGTACTCAAATCAAAACAAAGTTGTTAAAAAAAGAGAAACCTCTCATTTATTTCCTTAATAGACATTTCTATGGTACTCATCACTGCAGAAAGTGCTGCATACTTTGTGACAGATTAAGTTATTTATAATTATATTATAAGTGGAAGCTCTTAGCCAATGAAAAAAAGCAAAGTTACTCTGAAGGCATGGGCAAATTAACAAGTTCCTCCAAGGTAAACAAGGGTAGGGATTTATGGTGCATCAGCTACTCTATATGCTTTGACCTATAATAAATGAAAGCTGACCCATGGTAGCTTGCCCCTCTTCCACTCAAGCCCTTATCCCTTAGTTAGCTTTCAGTTATAGGGTGATATAAGTGTGTATTCAGGCAAAGTTACATATCTTACTATAACAGAACATATTATAATACTAACTCCATGCTTTTGTTAACTTTGTAGTAACTTGTTGGTAGGCTCATGCCCTGAGATTCTCACTATGACTGATAAGTAATATGAACACTTCCATCTCCTACAGCATCTTCCCACAGCACTGTAACAAATTTGACAAACTTTAATAAGTATAACCTCATGAACACCTGTGAAAAATAAGTGAAACAGAAACATTTACACGTAAAATAGAAATTATACTCTACTGTGTCTCACAGGGGTCCTGTGAGACTTGACTCATTATAGCAGTAAGTCTCAGTATAGTTAGGGTGACCATAATAATATGAGGGCAATACAGAATGGTTGGGTATTGGGGGTGCCAGCACACACACACTCCCCCTGTTCCCCCAGGAGTGGGACCAGGCAGGACAGTGTGGCGTGCACCCCCTTCCCCCCGATCCTGCAGCTCCCAGGAGCGGAGCCATGCAGTGTGGGGTGCATGTGTGCACACACACACAATCATGAAGCTCCTTCCCCCCCCCCCCCCCCCCCCCCCCCCGCCCCCCCCTGACTCTACTGCGCAAGTGACTCTGCTCACAGCCCAGTGGAGTCCAGACCAAGAAGCAGCCCATTGTTTGGGCTCTCTGGAGAAAATTGAAGCAAAAGTCCTGCATTGGTGTGGACCCACTCACACATGCCTGGCTCCTGAGTCAGCCTCTGTTGAGACAGCCTCTTTGGGACTGTCCCGGCCAATCCGGGTCATATGGTCACCCTAAGTGTTGTGCATATTAGTGGTCATTTGGTATTAATCATAGGTATGTTGAACCTCAGGCTTTTATCCACCTGAGAGGGCTATGAAGTCTAGCAATGCACATGTGGAAAGAGATGACTGCTAGTGAAATATAGGTCATTCATTTTTCATTTTTTGTTATTTAAAAATAAATAATTTAAAAAAACAATGTATAAGATGTATCCTTCCACTGTGAAAAGTAGTCCTTCATAAAAGGAGGAGAAAACAGGGAAAAAGTTCATAAATACATTTCCTTTGATATTTAGTATATACATTAGATTTTAATTTTCTTTACAGTCTTCTCTTGATCTCAATGGGTGCATCTACACATGCCATTAAGGTGACATGATAAACTCTGATACAGTTACCGTCCTCCCAGGTGGGGTAGGGGAGGCTAGGCTTAGGTGCTGGCCTCAGCCCCTCTCACCCCACCTTGGGCAACCTGCTCCATGCCAGAGGACACATGCATGGGCATTCCCTGGGGACAAGCAGTAGTGGCACAGCTACGTGCTGGTGCTATTTGTTCCTGGGGAAATGCACATGCACACTCATCTGGATCTGCCTAAGGGTACTAAAGTGCAAGGCTAGGTGGCAGGCAGTCTCTGCACTTTAACGCCTTTGTTCCCCAGCCAGTCCGTGTCACTATCTACACATGCGTTTCAGTGCATGTAATTACTCCGCCATAGGGTAATACTTTTCCCAACAGTACTATCCTACAATAGACTTATTTTAATTTACTATGCCCTAATACCTGCACATGTGTAGAAAGTGATACTTTACTGTGGAGCTAATTAAGTGAGCTCCGCAGTAAGGTGCATGTGTAGATGCACCCAATGATTCTGTGGTCTCTTTGGATTCCCTTCCACAACTAGAAAATTATTTCCTGATTCCCTTTATGCACCCCCTTTCTCTCTCTCCCCTGCCACACACAAACACAGAAGGGAAACTAAAAACTCTTTTGCATCATTGATGTTACTCCAAGGCTGTTTTCCTCTAAAGTGCAAGTTCCATTTCAGAAGGTGTTTTGAATGGAAAGTTCCTAATGCTGCATTACACAGTACAAAGGTTGTTTAGGCACAATAAAAGTGATTAAGTCACTCAAATACTGTAAACCACACACTTATGCATATGCTTACCCTTAATCTCTTAGAACAGTCCCACTAAAGCCAATTTGCAGGAACATTTGTTAGCCCAAATTCTACAAGTAGAATAGCACATCTTAAATTATTCAACAACATTTTTGGCCCCATCCCTCTATATCCACTCTTAGATTACACTATCTTCAACCAAGCCTGAAAGGGCAATGGACGGTAAAGTCAGCCCTTATTAAAAATCAGACTAGGAATTACTTGGTACCCTGTGATATTTTTCTTGTCTAAGAATCACCAAAAAAGGGTACAGATGTGGCAAGGCAGAAGCATTTGGCTATTACTTAGGGTTAGGCCAGAATTCAAAACCAAATTGGCAAGCATTCCTATTGTATGTTACCAAGTTCTTGTAAATAATATTTCCAAGGGCTTGATTTAATAAATCCTGCACACAGTTTCTTGACCCCCTTAAGTGATCTAAGAGAGCATATAGGGGGATTTGAAGTGCTTTTTCAGCAGCAGCTTGTCATCAAACTGCATCTTTAATTTGCTTTTCCCCTCTCCTCACAAAGGTTCAAAAATAGACTCATAGGGCTAGAAAGGACCCCAAAGGATCATCGGGTCTAGGCCCTTGCATGAGCAGGAAAGACATCTGGGGTCAGATGACCCCAGCCAGGTGACTATCCAGGCTTCTCTTGAAGACCTCTAGGGTAGATAATTGCACCACCTCTTGAGGGAGCTTGTTCCATAGCCTGGGCACCTTAGTTGTAAAGAAGTTTTTCCTAATGTTCAGCCTGAAACTATATTCCAGGAGTTTGTGGCCCTTGTTTCTAGTTTTCCCTCAGGGCGCCCTGGTGAACAGTAGCTCACTGATGTACGCCTCTGATATAGCAGTAAGTCACAATCAGGTCCCCTCTCAGCCTTCTTTTCTTTAGGCTGAAGAGTCTGAGGTCCCTCAGCCTCTCCTCATATGGCTTGCTATGCAAGTCCCTGATCATATGGGTGGCCCTTCTCTGGACCCTCTCGAGCTTTAGCACGTCCTTGTTGAAGTGCGGCACCCAGAACTGGACACAATACTCCAGCTGCAGCCGCACCAATGTTAAGTAAAGTGGGAGAATCACTTTTTGGGATTTCCTGGAGATGCATCGGTTCATGCATGCCAGAGTATTATTCACTCTAGCGGCTACTGCATCACATTTCTGGCTCATAGTTATGCTGGGGTCTATTGTTACCCCCAGATGTCTGTGAATGGCAGCTGCCATGGCTTGGGCAAGGCAAGCAAGCAAGCAAAGGGTGGCCTTGGCTGGGAATCAAACCAGGGCCTCCCCACATAGCAAGCAAGAATTCTCTCACTGAACCACCAATATAGCACTTGGACCTGCACTCAAATCCATGTAGATGTACCCTCTCACTCAGATGTTGTTTCAATATCAGCCCATTTTTCTGATATATTGAACAAATTCTGGTTAAGTTTTTAGAGTTAAAAATAGCTAAACGGTATAAAAGTACAACTCTTTATTTTGGATAGGAAAGAGACCTTCAGACACTTTTTTCTTAGCTCTCCATTACATCTTTCTATCCCTCCCCAATTTTCTCTTCTTCACCCCAACTTCATGAGGTACTGACTTATTTATTATCTTTTCCCAATTACAAATGATAGTTTAGAGATTTAAGAAAGCAGGTGTTTTCAACCTTTTAAAATAAATGTACCCCTGGCAGCCAGACGTGGAGCAGGGGGCCATGCCTGGACGCAGAGCGGCAGTGCAGAGTGGTGGATGGTGGCGGTATCTGCCACTGAGTGCAAGCTCCCCCCGCTGTCCAATTGGTTGGGTGGCACCTGTGCGGCCCATAGAGGGGTGCTACTGCCCTTGCCTTGCCCCAGCCCTGCTCCTGGGGGGGCAGCGCTCCATCCCTGCCTGCCCGTGTGTACCCCCTAGGGCCTCCCCAAGTACCCCATGTCAAACAACCCCTGACCTAAAGCATCGTATATGCTTTTGTCAATGAAATGATCAAAGGTGGTTTGTGGGAAATAACCTGTACTTGGAACCAGAGCATCTTTTTGAAGTGCAATGATTTGTATTGTTCTTTCTATGCTTATTAACTTTCTGATTTTCCAGGGTGAGAGAGCAGCTGAGTGTTGCTGAATGCTGCTTGCAGTGCCATGAGACTGAACCAGCAGTGCCAATATGAAAACTACAGATGGAAGTGGAACAGAGCCTTTCTGGATTGATATAGAAGAAGATGGTGTGAGCTTCCTATTTTTGTTCATTTGTTTGAGAAAAAATTTACTTTTTGAAAGAAAAAAGGTCTAAGAAATGAAGAATTGTTTAATGCCTATTCATTTCTAGTTTTTAAGAGGGACACTTCCATTAAGTTATTAAGCAGGATAGAAGCATTATCAAGCTCCTTCATGTTTTCATTATCCTAACTTCCTCCCTCCCCAAAATTGCAATGAATTGTACTATAACATCTATGTTGGACATAGAAAAAAACAACTGTGCAGCTGTTAAAACATATTTTCCTCTCTTTTAACTTCTCTGTTATTGTATTTAATGGATATAGAATTATATGTTTTGAAATGTAAGATCCCAAATCATTAGGAGTTGATGCACAGCTGGATGTTTTTCAGGATACTACAGCCAGATCATAGCAATGCTGCTTTGCATAATCAATGTTGAAAGCCACACAGTAATATCAGTTTTCAGAATCATAAATGAAAAGTGTATATACTTTTCTGAATGGAATCAGTAACAAGAAACACTGTATGGGACACCAAACCTTTGATGACTCTCATTTAGTCATTAGGTGGGGAATTTTTGTTACAGTATGTACAGCTTCCCAGGAAACTTGCTGAAACAAACTGGAAGACTATAAAGTTAAAATGGTGCTCTTTCTCTCTCCTTTTCTGATGGATCTAGCCAGACCAAATTAGTTCAGTTCTGAAGTGGGTTAAATAGTTCTCATAGTAAGAAATATTTAAACCAGATACCAAATGAAGACAGTCCAGGTTCCCCAGGCTGATGACCTATTTAATTAGTACTGATCTTCTGGATTTCATAGTCACTTGGTAAAAAAAAAAACCCAAATAAAAAAACCCAGCCAGAGTCAAAAGTCATGCTCATTAGGCCTGTGCGAAGTGACTAGTATTCACTTTGGATAGAGCCGCTTCGGGGGATAGTGATTCAATTCAGTGATTCGAATTACTGTCCTGAATCGATTCGGCTGAATCTGATTCAGAGATTCGTCCGTAGCCCGCTCTCAATGGCTGCCCTGCCCACTCTCCCAGCATCGGGCTATTTGGAAAAAAAATCCCACATTCACAGGCTGCTGCCAGGCGGGGGGGGGGAATCCCCGCTGCCCCCCACTGCCTCCCACCACATGGGGGGGCTTGCCACAAGCTCCCCGACCCCTGCCTGCTCTCCCAGCCCCTTCCATGTCTGCCCTGCCTCCCCCAACTCCTGGCCCTTTAAAAAAAAGGAAAAAAAGCCCTGACTCAGGTGCTGCCGGGCAGAGGGGTGATCCCTGCTGCATCCCCCTGGCCTGTGCTGCATGGGGGGCTCTGCCACAAGCCTCCAGAAGCCCTGAGGCCACTGTAACAGCTGGTGAGTGGGAGCTGGGGCAGGCAGGGCAGCCATGGTGGGGCTGGGAAAGCAGGCAGGGGGCTTGTGGTAGAGCCCCCCATACAGCATGGGGCAGTGGGGGGCAGCAGGGATTGCCCCCCTGCCTGACAGCAGCTGGTGAGTTGGGTTTTTTTTTAAAGAGCTGGGGCAGGTGCAGCAACCATTTGGCTGGGGGCTGAGAGAGCAGGCAGGGGTCAGAGGGCACTCAGTGGGGCTGGGGGAACAGGCAGGGGGTGGGGCCTCACAGGGGCAGGGGATGAGGCCTAGCAGGGGTCCCCCCCATGGTCTTCTCCCCCCTCCTCCAGCCTCTCCTCCCCTGCCCCCTACTTACCATCATGGAGTCCAGGTCCAGCTCCCTGCAGCAGCAAGTGAGGACTGCCTGAATTGCTGAAGCTCTCCAAATCTTTTCCAAATCAATTTGGAGAACTTCAAATTGATTCAGACCTTTTAATTGGTCTCCTGATTTGATTCGGATTCAGAGATTTGGCCACCGAATCGGGCCAAATCTCCTTCGAATCCAATCAGCACCTGAAGCTTTGCAGAGCCCTGTTGCTCATCACCTGCACCACTGATGTGGTATAAAGATGTAAAATTATCCAGGCCATACTGATCATCTTGAGAATGAGTTTACTTATAGTAATGCTCAAATATCCTTCCTCACTTCCATATTTATTTGATATCTACATGCCAAGGTGAATTGTGAGGAGATGCTACTGTGCTTGAAAGCAAACTGTAATGAAAATGTTCAGTTAGGCCATCAGTAGAGTATTTCGGCATTAACAAGCATTTTACCTAAGGCCATTCTGGAGATTCATTAGATCAACTGGACATCAGACTGATGAAATAGTACCTCCATCCCAACAGAAATAAAAGCAAGTTTTCCAAGGTTAGATGACCTAGAAGTTGGTCATCTAATCTAGACAAGAATTAGTTTATTAAATACTCTTCCCAAACCAGGAGATGTGGGGACAGTGAACTTTTTACATGGAATCATAAACAAACTTCCCCCTACCTTCTCCAATATCAGTTCTGTATTAAGATTGCAGCTTATATACCAGATGGATTTTAGAACAGAGGCAAATGGAGTGACTCCTATTCC
>NW_005842033.1:2430429-2443299 GCF_000455745.1 Alligator sinensis | reverse complement strand
CCTGCTGCAATACACATGCTGACTTTATAGTGAAAAATATCTGTAGTTGCAGCTCCATATGGTCCATCCACAGCCAGTCTGGAGAAATAAAATAAAATTTGTTCAAAAAGTCAGCACCATATTAACATGACTTAAAATGAGGTATGTGTTGGGCTACATTTTCAAAAGCTATGCCTCTGATGCATATGTAAAAATGGCATGACTAAACTGGCACATAAATTACCTTCACAAATAGATTTAATGTTCAGGGGGTTAAATTTAAAAGCAAATAAACCATTTTTTGTGAAATGAAAGAACAAGAGCGCCCATGTGGGTTAGGGGCCTGGCCATCTATTTAAGCATGCAATTGCAATTTTCAGGCTTTCTGAAATGTGATGAGTCATATAATTGCATGTCCAAATTTAGCAGAGGCATTTGCATATTTAATTATGATTTACTGAAAAGCATCCTGCTTTTAGAGCTTTATTTTCTGCATTGTATAAATCAAAGCAAGAAGGAGCAGATTATTTTAATCTTTTTTAAAAGTTCTTTATACATATTAAAGAAAGAGAGATCATATGCATTTCTGAACTCTTTCAGAGAAGCAAGTATTTCAGAGATATAGATCTGGAAAAACTAACTTTGTATGTGAGCTAAAAGCGGGATTTGAAGGAAGAAAATGTGTTCACATATGCCAACTTCTATAATCAGCATTTTTCAAAGAGGATTCAATACAATTTCTAGAATAGAACAGGATTTCAATAGAAATTAGATCTTGAAAATGAAGTATTAACAATCCTCTATTCCATTCCTTTAGGAAACTAGAATGTTAAAGGTCTGTACAGAAGTTACTGGCCTGGACAGGCTTGTAAAGTGGGTGGATCTAAACCTGATGATGTTTAACACTGAGAAATGTAAAGTGCTCCATCTGGAGAGAAATGATCCACAAAATACTTACAGGCCCAGTGGTGCTACGCTAGCCAGCATCACAACTGAAAGAGACCTGGGGGTCTAGCCCCTAACTTCTATAAATTTATGAATCTATACTTATCATGTGTTAAGCATGCAGAGAGTGTTCTAAAGTCATAACTGAACAGACATTCATGGCTCAGAGAACACCAAAAATAGCAGATCATGCTCTAAGTTAACCCTCAATGGATGTGGTATCAGACTAAAGCAGTTTAGGTTAGAGCATTTTTGAACATCTGTACTATATCCCATCCCGTGTTAAGGTAGAGCGCTGCTGCTCTGCCCAAGCAGTGGGCCAGCCTTGCCCCCTGGGCTGCACTGACCCAAGCGCTGCATCCTCACTGGTCAGCAGCCTGGCACCAGGGTATTTTACAGCCTGGCCAGGGAATCTGGGGTGGGAGGAAAGGGGTCTTTGTTGAGTGAACAGGGGCTGCATGTGCCTGGGGTCTGGCAGGGCCATGGTGTAGCATGGCTGCTGCTGCTGCGATTGCCACTGGCTCTCTGCAGGAAGTGGAGCTGGTGGGGAAAGGTGCATATGTGTCTCTGTCTCCAGTTTGGCCCCAAATAACTCAAGTGGTGGGGCTTATCACTTTTCCTGGATTATTGTTTTGCAATCTGACACTTGTTTGAACCATATTAAAAGTGAAGTTTAAATACTGCAAGTAAATAGTCAGATGTGGGAAAAGTTAAATATAGTTATATTCGTTATATATAAGTTATATATAAATATATAAAAGTTAACAAGACAGGAAGGAATAATTAATGTGTAGTAGTGCACACAACTGCAAAAATATTCATCACCTAAAAATCTATTATTTTTCATGTTTTATTGTTGGTTTGCTTATGTCCTGCAGCATGAGTTAATATTTCCCTTTTTCAGTTACCCTTAACTTTTGGTTTGCCATTTTTTCAAAGATTTCCAATGATAGGCATGTGAAATTGCATATTAAACAGCAGCTAAGCATGCACTAACAGTTTTTGAATGTTTGGCTTCAAGTACAAACATATAGCTATAGACACATCTATTTTTTCTGTCTATGGCTGCTTTGATCATGCTTAGGTAGCTCATGTTGTACCTAAGCCTGCATTTCCTGGGCACTCAAAACTCCTATTGAAGTCAATGTGAATTTAGGGTGTAAAAGGCGCATAATATGAGACTTGTCATCAGCTGTGTAGATAGCATAGGAATACCCTGCACTTGTATGACAATGCAAGACTTAAGACCAATACCATAATGAATAGTGGGTGACTGAGGAACCAGCCCCAGAAACCTACTTAGGAGGGGTGCAAGAACAGCAACTATTGATGCTACCTGCCCAGCCACCACAACTGTGGCTGCTGGCCCACCTCTGCTCCTACCACTGCTGCCCAGGGTGTAGACCTTGGACTTTGCCTTTCTGCAGGACTCTCTGCATCAGTAATTTTCAGTCAGAGTGTTGTAGCACTCCAGGGTGCTTTGAGATCCTTTCTAGGGCTGTGCGAAATGGCACCATTCCATTTCGATTTGCATTTCGATATTTTGACGGAACAGCATTTCGTTTCGATTTGAAACTGCTGTTCTGTCATTTCGTCCCATAGGCTATAATGGGAAAGCTAGAAACAGCCTATAACTTCATAATTTCTAGCCTGATTTGGATGAAACTTGCAGAAATGGTAGCCCCTTCTGACAGCATGAATTCTGCCAAGTTTCAAGGAGATAGGTGCAGGGGCTTTAGGGAAACTGCACCTCAAATTATTGAAAGCAAAACTCATGTCACATCTATATGTGAAGCTACAGCAGGGTCAAAACTGCAGGGGTGGTAGCCTCTGCTGAGGCCACAAATCCTGCCAAGTTTCAAGGAGATAGGTGCAGGGGTTTTGGGAAAACAGCACCTCAAGCTGTGGACAAGCAAAACTCATGACATGGGTGATACTGTGTGTGTGTTAAGGCGTATCAGGGTGAAAGCTGCAGGGTTGCTAGCCCATGCTGAGGCCACAAAGCTTGCCAGCTGTTGAGGAGATGGGTGCAGGAGGAGTCTGGGTTCTGGGACCCTGCACCTCTAGCTGCTGACAGGCAAAACTGGAACACACAGCTCAGTAACTGATACCAAGGCAGAAAGCAGGGCAGTTCAAACAGTGCTGCCTTTTAAGCAGTTTTTCCATCCTTGCCCCAGACCACTGGGATTGGAAGAGACCTCAGGGAAGGATGACAGTCACTGGCAAGCTACACAGTCAATAATGAGAGCACTCCTTCCCTGCTCTTCCCCCTTCCTCTCCTTACTTTAGTTCCTGTTTCCCTGTAGGCAACCCCAGCTCGAGCTTCAAAACTTGAAACGTTTTGAAAATTTCGAACCATTTCAACTTGCCTCGTTTCATTCGAGGCTGTTTCGAAGCTCTCTGTTTCATTTTGATTTCGCTGTCTCGAGTTTGAAACGAGTTGAAACAGCGTTGAAACGAAACAGCTGGCAAAATTTCGCACAGCCCTAATCCTTTCAAGGGTGATGTATGGTGCCACACAATGTTAGCATTGTTAGGTGTGGAAACATGATGCACAAGATTAACCCAGGGATTTCAAATAGGAATTCGTAGTGTTAAATACATTTGGACTTCCTGTGGTCTCAGTTCTTTGACACAGAAAAATTGCTCTATTATATTCTTTCCACAAAAAAACCCAAATGAAAGTGAAGAGCTGGCATTTTCTGAGGGCTACCTTGAGTCTAACAAGGGGTGCTTTGAATCTAGAAAGGTTAAGAACAGCTCTTTATGTGAAGTATTTGGGGAATACTTATGCATAAACTTTTAAATAGGTCAATAAGGATTTAGTAGCATGATTCCCATTATTAGTAATCAAAGCTGATAGAGCAATCCCTATATGTTGCTTTAAAAATTCAGTATTATCAGTCTTTGAAACTGGGGATTTTTACTTTGAAAATAGAATTAAACAAAGGTTACTTAAGACAGACTGAAGGCCTTTGAATATATTGCTTTTACAGATCCTATAGGAACTGCATATTATGCCTGGTGAGTCACAAAATCAGTTCTTCTGGTAAACTATTAAGGGAAACACAAGCAGCTGCCACGAATCCAAATGTTTCACACCTCAGTAGTCTTTGCCTTATACTTATGTAAAGACTCATAGAAACAGGGAGTGGCAAAAGGTCACCTGAGATGTACAACCAATATTGGGTTGCACAGTAGGGTAGGTAATATTTCTTGTCTAATTTTTGATACAATGAAATAAGTTAAGGACAATTAGAGGGGTGGGATTTTTATGACTGCATTTTTCAATGTCTAGATTTGTGATCCATTTATGCAAGATTCCTAGTGATCCACTGCTTGTTAGAGAAGTACAATATGCAATTCCTACATTGGTGAGTGACCTAGGCAATTTCATTTGGGAGAAATAATCAGCATTTTTGTTTTGTTTTGTTTTATGAGACTTTGGAGGTTTTCTGCACCATTTCAGGAAATGTAACATTAATTGATATAAAGCAGGGGTGGGCAAAATATGGCCCACGGGCCACTAGGCCATTCTATCTGGCCCGCAGGGCCCCTAAAAAAAATTAGAAAATAAATATTTATCTGTCCTTGGTTCCTGTCAAAGATGACAGGAGCCAGGGGCAGTAGGACCCAGAGGAAGCCCTGGTGGGCTCCTGCAACAGGAGGGTGCATCCAGCCTCGCCCCCACTGCCAGAAGCCCCACACAGGGAAATTCAGGTAAGAAGTGGGGGTGGGTCAGGAGAGGACCATGCCTGCTCAGGACATGCTCAGGCATGGGCAGCCCCATGTGGGCTGCGAGGAACTGCAGCATGGGGTCCCGGCCACGGGGAGGGGTCGCTTTTCCCCACGCTCAGCACCAGCTTGTAACCCACCACTGCTGCCAGCCTGGGCCCCATGCTGGCTCTGAGCTCACCTGTCGGGGCTGTGCACAGTGGCAGCAACTGCTGGGTGTGGAGGAAAGCAGCTCCCCCACTTGCTGTGCCAGGCAGTGTTTGCTGCTGCTGCCCGCCTGGAGCTCCCATACTGTGCAGCACAAAGGCAGCAGTGGCAGCCACACCACATCCTACCCTGGTGTGAGCTCTGGGTGGGCAGCAGCAGCAAACTCTGCCTAGTGGGGCAAGCGGGGGGGCCACTTTCCTCTGTGCCAAGCAGCTGCTCCCGCTGTGACGCAGCCCCAACAGGCAAGCCCAGAGCCAGCGAGGGGCCCAGGCTGGCAGTGGCAGTGGGTTACAAGCTGGTGCTGAGTATGGGGAAAAGCAGCCCCGCTAGTGCCCTATGCTGCAGCTGCTTGCAGCCCATGTGGGGCTGCCTGTGCCTGTTCAGGACAGCCCTGCACAGGCTGCAAGTAGCTGCAGCAAGGAGTGCTGGCCACGGGGTGGGGGAGGGGCCTCCTTTCCCCGTGCTCAGCACCAGCTCATTCCCTGCTGGTGCCCACGGGGTTGGTGCTGTGCACTGCCCCCTGCCTATACTGCAGGGCTGAGGGGGGCACTGGGAGTGAGCGTGCATGGGAGCCAGTGGGAGTATGGGGCCCACACCAGTGTCCTGGGGCCAGTGCTGGTGGGGCCCAGAGAAGGGCTACAGGACACACAAGACATAGGGACATTGGTCCCAAGATGGTGACTGGGGGTGGGGCACCTGTCAAGGGGCGGGACTACCCATGCAGCCCTCAACAGCTTGCCAAAACTAGGTAAGTGGCCCTGCACCCAAAATAATTGCCCACGCCTGATATAAAGGACACTGCTGCATCAGCAGAGTTGGTTGAGGCAGCTTTCTCAAAGCAGTAGCAGGGGTTGAACTGGTTTTGCGATAGTCTTATTATTTTATGATGCAGCTTCTTGCAATAGCAAGGGACTGAAATCAATTATATGAGCCCCCTTTCAGTCTTAAATTCCTATCATAGAAAATTAGGGCTGGAAGGGACCTCAGGTGGTCATATAGTCCAACCCTCTGCTCAAAGCAGGACCAGCCCCAACTCTATCATCCAGGCCAGGGCTTTGTCTAACCAGGTCGTAAAAACCTCCAAGGCTTGAGATGCCACAACCTCTTTGGGTAACCTGTTCCCATGTTTTACTACTCTTCTAGGCCGCATCTAGACATGTGCAGATCTTTGTTTCCCTGGGGATAAGTAGCAGCACTACACCTTGTGTCACTGCTACTTCTCCCCAGGGAATGCCCATGCCACACACCCTCTGGCATACAGCAGATTACCCCAGGTGGGGTAGGGGAAGCTGGGGCCAGCTACTGTGCTGGCCCCAGAAGCTTTACCTGGGGTACTGGGGTCCTTGGGGAGCTGCAGCCATGGCACTCCTAAAGCTAGGAGCCTGGCCAGCAGCCAGAGTGTGGCTCTGGCAGGCCAGGCTTTGGTTTTGGCCAGCTGTTGTCATGTGTATTGCCCAATTTGGTGGGGGTTTTTTGGTGTGGGTTTTTTTGACCCTGGGATCTCCAGGGGTCAAAGAATGTCCCCGCACTGCAAGGTAGCAGCATGGAGAATGTCTGCATGTGTGGTATGTGGTGCTGCAGATGGGTCTGCAGTGCTACATGCTGCACTTCTGGGCTCTTCTGGATGCGGCCCAAGTGAGAGAGTTTTTCCTAATATCTAATCTAAATGTACCTTGCTGCAGCTTGAGACCACTGCTCTTTGTTCTGCCATCTGCCAGCATTGAGAACTGTCTAGCTCCACCCTCCTCAGGTAGTTAAGATCCTCCCTCAATCTTCTTTTCTTTAGACTAAATAAGCCCAGTTCCCTCAGCCTCTCCACAGAAGTCATGTGCCCCAGTACTGTAACCATTTTCATTGCCCTCTGCTGGACTCTACAATTTGTCTACATCCTTTCTGTAGTGGGAGCCCCAAAACTGGACACAGTACTCCAGGTGTGGCCTCACCAGCACTGGATACAGCAGAATAATCACTTCCCTTAACCTGCTGGCAACACTCCTACTAATGCAGCCCAGTATGCCATTAGCCTTCTTCACAACAAGGGCACACTGTTGGCTCATATTCAGCTCATTGTCCAGTGTAACCCCCAGGTCCTTTTCTGCATTACCCATTGTTTGTATTTATTACCTTTGTCTGTTAACTAACTAGAAAGCACAGCTACTATTCTCTTCTACAATTATGAGGGTAGAAGCCAGATCATTTGAATTCCAGTGATTACCAGCACACTTAATTCACATGATGAGCTGCTCAGCAGATTGCTAGTTTTTACTTCAAAAGCCAGTGTTTCTCTAGTCATTTGGAGCTCATCAGTGGTTCCACACAGCTGTTAGCTTTAGCTCTATGGGTGTTTTTACACATGCTCCGGGGTGGGGAGGGGGCACTTGAATTAGAGCACACTCTAATTAAAGTACCTGCAGAGTCTTGTGTATAAGTGTCCCTGTGCTTCAAAATGGTGGCGGGGAATGCTTTAATTAAAGCTCATCGATTGAGCTTTAGTTAAAGTGCCCCTGCTGCCATTTTGAAGTGTAGGGATGCTGATACACGAGATGCAGAGGCTGCTGGAGCATGCTAATTAACACTGTCCAGCAGACCTGATTAATCTATAATTACAGCCTCCCTACACATCTGCAGATACCCAATATGACCCAGGGAACTGATTCACAAAACCTCATCCTTGCAGCAGGATATCTGATCCTGGAAAGTAGCCAAGTTCTGTTGCATATAATTATGTTTGTTTTCTTTTTTTTATTAATTAAATCATAAATACCATTTTTATTTAGAATCAGCTTTGTATTCTAGAGATTTTTTTCACTGTTAAGTCATTAAATAGCTTCTGTTTCAACTAACATTTTTACTGCAGGTTATTTTTGATATAGTTAGTCACCCATTTAGTTATTATTTTTAGGTACTAGAGATGACAAAGTTTTGTTTTTGTTTTATTCTTTTCTTAAATGTTGTAATATATTAAGGGGGGAAATTTTACAGGGTGTGTTGAAAGATGACATTAGGTGCACTAAAAGTTTCCAGGCATGGCAGGGAGCCAAATAGATCCTCTTCCACTGTAAATCAGCAAAGTTCCACCGAAGTCTGAGGACCCATGTCAGTTTACAACAGCTCACAATCTGGTCTACATGCTTAAATAATTTTGAAAATTGATTTTAATAAGATGACTTTAATAAGAGACTAGTAACATACTAGTCTCTTCTATGAGGGTATGATGTAAAGCCCAGAAAAATAAATGGGGGATCTTTCCTTTGACATCAGTAAGCTTTGGACCAGTCCAATGCTATCCCTTCCCTATATATTTTTTATTCTTCTATTTCTCTGATTGCTTTCATTGGTTGCAGTTGGATTCCCATACAGTGTGTAAGTTAAGCTTTTGTCGTCAATCTAGCCATGTGAAGTTATACCACCATAGTCATGTTTCCTTCTTTTTGATTCCCCAGTTCATTAGAACGCCCTTGTCCAATGGTATTTACTAAAGGGAGTCCACTTTGTTACTGAGCCCTTTCAAATCCATTGGGATTCTGGTTGCCCTGCCCCATGCCTTTCCTTTTTTCCTGGCACCTCAAACAGGGTTGCAAAAAAATCAATATGCTTTTGATCCATCACGTACAACATAGGAGCAGATGCTTAGCTTGTGTAAGTCAATATAGCCCCATTACTTCAGTGGACCAATACTGATTTACATCAAATGAAAGTCTGGCTTGCTGTCTTTATCAGTACTCTATACACATCTGTCATAGAGGGATAAAGGTTCCTGAAGCCAGGCACTATGTGGAAGGAAATCACTGGGAGGGGGTGGGAGCAGATCAGGGTCTCTGGAGAGGAAGGATCTGCAAGGAAGCTGGAAATAGCAAACTGGGTCTGTATTGGGAAGTCAGATATATTGATGGGGGGGCATTATAAGATATATATGCAAGTACATAGATAAGAAGCTAGCATACATAAAGAGCTGATATCATTTTCATCCAGTTCACAAATGCACAGATACAGGTATGTGGCCATATTTACTCACAAACTGATTCTGAAACTGATTGTTGAGTGATTATTTGTCATCAGTCATCTTCTCAATGATAATTAAGAGATCTAAGTTAATTTCTATGTCTACCAAGTTGCTCTTTAGCAAGGTGGCATATTGAATTGGTTCAGGAATTTTGTCTAATCCTGCAACAACAAAACATGCATATACATATTCAAACCTTGGTAGCTTCCAGGGTTCCTTAAAGGCTTTTTCCTCTGCTCCACAGGCCTTGAACAGAGCTCCAGTCCAATCACCAACAACCCGGATATGCACACTGAAGAATTCCTCTTCAGGAGCAGATGTGAGTGTGAAAGGATGCCACTCCAACTTTGATATGGAAGGGCACTGTAGAAAAATGTACTGGCCAGGCTCCATTTTAAAGCCATGTTTCTTCATATGAAGTTCAAGGACTCCAGAGGAATGGGTCACTACCTGGACCACAGTAAAACCACAATAAAAGATGTATATGTCCTGCAGTGGTTAACTTATGAGTACAAGGTACTAGTCATTTTCAGACAGTTACAGGCCTCTTAGCATTCACTTCTACTTGCCTTCAACCAAAGGGTTATGACAAGTAGCATACACATCACTTTTGGCAGTAGATAATGGACTATACCGTGTGTCATAATGCTACTCAATCACCAGTAGATTGAGAGCTTCCATTGCATATGTTAGATATAATTTTGCATTCTGAGTTTGAGAAGTAGAGGGAATCCTGTGTAGGAGAACACACTTTAGGTTGTCTTTCAGTTTAAGAGACCACACAAAAATATTGTCAAAAATACAGAATTAATTCTTCTCTCATATCAAAGTAAAACTGGTCCAAAAATAGATTTTAAGGAGTTAATGCTGATTTATTCCAAAGTAAAAAGAATCAAACCCATTGGGCATGTCTACACGTGTGCATTTACTGGGCAGTAACCAAAATTACTGCTCAGTAAATACGGTGACTTATGCTGGCTTGAGTGTAAATTTTATACCTGCATTAAGCAATGATACCTGCATTATGCCCAATTAGTTACTGTACAATAATGCACATATCGATGCCTCACTGCACAGTAACACTGTGTGTGTGGACTGACATGGGACTCAGTTGAGTCCCAAGTCAGTCCACATACAACATTAATGCACTTTAATACCTGCACATGTATTGGCCTATTTCTGCTTACTGCACAGTAAATTTAAACCAGCATCAATGAACATGTAGACATGCACACTGAGCCCAATTCTAATTAACTTTAATAAAAGCTCATTGAGTTAAGAACCCATTCTATATCAATATAATGAATGATTGCTTAAGACAAGTTTGTCCACTGAAATGATCATTTTAGCATTGCTTTCTAAAACTTTGTGAAATCATCAAGATCTCATCTGCCATACCTACCACTTACACAAGGTAAGTGTGATTCTGATCTCTACTTTTTTCCTGCAAAACAAAATTGACTTAAATGAAATTATTCTTGATTGTCACCAGTGTGAGAATATGTAGGCAGATCCTCCGCTGACATGAACTGGTAGAGCTCCACTGAAGTCAATACGACTATGACGATTTAGGATCATAAAAAAGTAAGGCTAGAAAGGATCTCAGAAGATCATCTAATCCAACTCCCTGCTCAAAGTAGGATCACCCCTGACAAAACCATCCATGTCAAGCATCTCTCCAACCTGCTTTTGAAAATTTCCAGGGATGGCTATTCCAAAAGGTCTCAAAGTAGCCTGTTCTAATGCTTGACCACCCTCCTAATCTCCCATCTAGATTTCTTCTGCTGCAGTTTGAGGCCATTGTTCCTAGTCCTGTCCCCTGTGGCCACAGAGAAAAGTCTGTCTCCATCCTCTTTATATGAGTCCTTTATGTATTTGAAGACTGTAGTCAAATCTTCCCTCAGTTTTTTCTTCTCCAGGCTAAATACTTCTAGTTCTTTCAGCAGACATATAACTGCCCAGGACTACACCTGGGACAGTTTGTCCTTCTCCCTCTCCCTGTATCTTTTTTGTAGGACTCTGGCTCCAGAGGCTCCAGTAGTGGGCAGTGGCACTTTATGCTGCTGCTGAGGAGAGATGTCACCCCATCATTTTGACACAGACATTCATGTAAAGAGGTAAAAAACCCCACCATTTTAGTGGCAAAAATATGGGATAATATCTCACCCCACTAGCAGTGAATTCCAGTTGCTGTCACCCATCGCTATTCACTAGAACTGTTTCCCAGAATGCACTTCACTCACTGATACATGCTCCTGGGCTTCTGTTGCTTGCTGCCAGGACAGCAGCTAGAAAGTGCAAGAGAAAGGGGAGCAGGGTAAGGTGCCTCATTCCATTCTGGCACCTCCTTTCCCTTATGCATTGCCTGGGGCTCATGCCCTGCTCACCCACCCATCCTTATACAACTGTCTTTCAGCCTTTCTTCATAATTCATGCCCTAGAATAATTTGTCACTGTCTGCTGGATACCTTCCAATGTGTCCACACCTTCCTTGAAGTGTGGAGTCCAAAACTGAACACAGTAATCCAGGTGAGGCCTCACCAATGCTGAACTGAGCACTTGATTTGCAAGAGACACTTCTGTTAATACAATCCAGTTTGCTGTTGGCTTTTTTTTTGCAATAAGAGCACACTGTTATCTCATATTTAGTTGATGGTCCACTGTGACCCTCAGGTCCTTCTCTATGGTACCGCAGCCCAGCCAATCATTTCCCAGTCTCTATTTGTACATACAATTATTCTGTCTCAAATGCTTAAATTCACATTCCCCTTGTTAAATATAATCTGATTGATTGTGGACCATTTTTCCAGTTTATCCAGATTATTCTGGATTCTAGCCCTGCCCTCCACAGTGTCTGTAAATTCATGCAACTTGATATCATCCACAAATTTGCTAAGTGTGCGCTCCATCCATTTGTTCAAATCATTAATAAAGATGCTTAACAATACTGGAGTCAGGACAGGCCCCTGGAGAGCCCCACTTGATACCTCCTCCCAACTAGACATTGATCCATTGATGGGTAGCTGCTGGGCATGATGATCCAACCAGTCATGAATGCACCTTACAGTACTTTCATTTACTCTGTATTTACTTAGCTTTCTACCTTGCTATAGGTATATCACATCCATTGCTCCTCCACCATCCACAGAGCCTGTCACCTTATCAAAGGAAATCAGACTGGTCAGTCAGGACTTGCTTTTGGTGAATCTATGCTGGTTGCTCCTGATCATCTTGCTCTCCTCTAGGTGCTTCATGATGGATTCTCGGAGGACCTGCTCCATGATCTTTTCAGGTATAGAGGTCAGGCTGACTGGTCCTTCATTCCCTGGATTGTCTTTCTTCTCTTTCTTAAACATGACACTATAATTGCCTTTTTCCAGTCATCTAGGTCCTCATTTGATCTCTGAGTTCTTAAAGAGGGTAGCTAATAGCTCTGAAATTACCTCAGCCAATTCCTTCAGTACCCTAGGGTGCATCCCATCTGGCCCTGCTAACTTGAAAGCATCTAGCTTCTCTAAGTAATCCCTAACCAGTTCTGCCATTAATATAGGCTCCTTGTCTCTATTTTTGCTGCCAATTTCACTCATCTGATAGTTGTCCCTATTTGTGAAGACTGAAGTAAAAAAACCATTAAATATTTCAGCCTTCTCTGCATCATCCATATCTAGGTTGCCTTCCACATTCAGTAAGGTACTTACACGTCCTATTGTCTTCCTCTTTTTTCTGACATACTTGTAGAATCCCTTTTTATTGTCTTTTACATCACTTGCCTCTTGCATCTCAAATTGTGCGTTGCCTTTTCTGATTTTCTGCCTGCGTGCTCGTGCAATAATACTCTTATACTGTTCCCCAGCAATATAATCAAGTTCCCACTTTTTGCTTTTCAAATCACTAGGTGATACCTTTCACAACACCTAGAGGTCTCCAGACCTTGAGGATGAAATCCTAGTCCCACTGAGGTTGTGCCATTAATTTCAGTAGGGTCAGGATTTCATGCTATG
>NW_005842033.1:2414060-2430398 GCF_000455745.1 Alligator sinensis | reverse complement strand
AATGACATTATTTGACCTCAGGTCTGTGTCATAGTGTCATTAGTCTGTTACTTTGTAGTTCTAATTTGCTTATATATAGAATGTTCTTGGGGACTTATCAAAGTGGGTTCAAAACCTAAAAGAAACCTCCAAAAATTTGTCAAACTGCAAGATAATAATGGGAATGAAAGCAACAGTAAGGATAAATCTGTAGAGCATATAGAGCAGTGATTCTCAACCAGGTTGCTGGGACACCCTGCAGGCCAAGAGATCTTTTGAAGGGTGCTACATGATGTGAGGGGATAAGCAGCTATGAGGACATAAATGTAAGCTCAGGCTCATCCCTGCCTGGCTGCTGCCTGCCCCAACTGCCCAGCAATTCTGCAAGAAGGCAAGCACTGTAATGAATAAATTCATTTTTGAAATGGGGCTCTACTCAATTCACAAAAGTTTTGGTGCCTCAGGCCCAAAAAGTTGAGAACTACTGATGTAGAGACTACCAACAAAATTTAAAAATGAAAATTTCTTCTGATAAAACCATTTAATCTGCACTCTTTTTTTTCTCTCTCGGGCATTAAAACTGTGTTACATACCTTTGTAATGACCACTTTTTGCTGAGATCTCCAGAATCTAATGATCCGTTCACAGATATGCAACACCATGGGACCCAAAAGCCATTTCCAAGTCTGTAAAAAGTTACACATGAACAAAAATCTTAAAATATGAAGTGTTTTAATTTCTGGTAAAATTCTGCCATTAGCAGAAACTGTAATTATTTGACCTTTCTTCTGTAGCTTTTGATCCACCTAGCACAAGAACATTTTTCTTGTACTATAGGACAAAACTGGCATTCACCTGCAACGGACATAATGGATTTCTTAACAGGTATACTACAAAAGCAAAGTTAATGGCATCTGTAATCTGGCCAAGACCAGTCATTGAAAGTCTATTTCTATTAACAGATAAAAGGATTCATTTACTTTGGGCCTGTATGTAAATGCTATTGCTAGGTCAGGAAACATATAAATGAATACATTCTTGGACAACGTTCCATTGTTTCAGTCTTCTGCTCCTGGCAGAGATGTATGTAGTGGAACCACTGCAAAATTTCAGTGGAGTCTGATAGGAATGTGCAGCTTCTGTGTGCTCCCATTGTTGGCTATGAGACTTCCAGTATACAGATATATGCTGAACTCACTAGGAATAGGTTCAAAATGTTCAGTCACACTGAAAATTTATATTTTCATGCAGTCGATTAGGCGCTCCTGTGTCAATGATTGTCCTTAGCTAATCTATGATACTAAGATGATCGTATTGTAGATATTATAGATGATCATTGCACTTGCTGATCATATATACTGATCATTATAATGATCAAAGATACTTAGCTGATCATGTACATTAGCTGATAATAGTACTCAGTTGGACTATGATAGCTTTAGATAATTAGATATAATTGGAACTGCAAGATTAAAAAATGCAGACATTTATCTCTATAGAGGTCACCATCATATTTCCAGTCTAATATGTGGAAAAGTGCACATAAAGATCACTTAAGCTAACTGGAGACCGGAAAACAAAGATATATAGCTTTTAAAACCACTAAGAGTAACTTTTTGTTTGCTGAAATATTGAATTTAACATAGAAGAGGGTGACTGGTTTATAAAGCATGTTTTTATAAAGAACTAAATCAGATTATGTGGCTCCTTTAAAAAGTGTTAAGGGGATGGAGTTGTAATTTTTCTAAATTGAGTACTGAAAATTAAATTAAAAAGATGTTTGAATTATCAGAACAAATAGGCAAAAGCCAGTACATTCTGAATTAAAGCAGAAACTCATATCTTCCATTGTCCCTAAATACTATAGGTGTCTCTGCACAGTGGGTAATTTCACATGTCCTGAATACATTAGCATATATCAAGGCACAATAATAATGAAACCTGGTTTTCTCCCTTTTATTTGGACTACCTGTAAATAAAAACATGTGATGGGAATTTTAAAACTATGTGATGTCCTATGCAAGAGCTCAGTCCAGGCTCTCAAATGTGCACTGGTTCAGCAAACCGCTTTAAAACACATTCAATTTAAAATGTCTTTTGGTTGGTTAAGAATAACAGAACATCCGCCAGAAGTGGCAGGCTCCTAAGTGATAGAGCTTCATGCCTGGTAATCAGGAAATTTGTATTCTTGCCCAGGCAGTGATTTCTCCTTGCAATTAGAATGAACTGAAATGGTGTTGGACTGGCTCAAGATAGGGTCTGATGATATAGGCCCTGACACCCATATATTAATGGCATTGTGTCACCAACCTCAGTGGGAGCAAAATCAAGCCCACAGGTGTTAACACATACAGTACAGGCTAGTACAGGAATCTCATTATGGTTTTTACCCTTTGGATTTTTCAGCTGAATACAGAAGTATCTATCAGATATTGTTACAGCATAACCCGTTTCCCATCCAGCAATATAACATTCTAAGGGATGATCTATGTTTCATATGGTATTATCACAGTCCATTAAAATAATGTGACTTTGTAAATATGGCTTTGAATATGCAGGAAGGTGTGGCAAGGAGACATAACAGAGAGAAGGATAAGTTCACAAGTTAACTTGATGATAATTAACATCAGGGCATGCTGCTGGAAGCAAGCTTCAGTCTGTATTCACAGTGCATAGCTCTGTATTGATTTTTATGGGGACATTGTAGCTGAAATTTTAGAAAGGCATTTGCTTCCTCATTAATATGTGGGTTGGATAGGGCTAACAATAGTTTAGTTTAAGAAAAATCCATGTCAGCCATTGAGAGCAATATTAGATACTGAATGTTAATTTCTCCTTTATTTTAAAATTTCTCTCTATATTTTTTTCATTTTGAAGAAAACAGCATCTGAGCAGCCCAAAATACCTACATTTGAAATGTTAAATAGTTTTCTTTAGATGATAGACATCTGACATGCTACACAGGTCTGCCATTTAATTACCCCCCGCCCCCTCAATGGATTTGCAATCCTGCAAACTAGCATTCTGTGGGACATTTTTCTTGTTTTTCCACTTTTTCCCTTTTAATTCCCCACTACTAATTCTGTCCTTTTCATCTAGTGTAGGATTTTAGAGAGGCATGGTGGGAACTACATAACCGAAAGCAAGGACATAATTTTATTTCTAACTTCTCTCTGTGATTTCAATCATTTCTCCTGGTGCAGAAACAGAAAAAAAATCTCTTATCTAAATCTCTGCATTTCCTGTTGCACAATATTTCTATTTGTCTATCCTTTTGCCTACATGTTCTTCAGACAAGGACTGTCTTTATACTTCTATGATGAATGCCTCAACAACATCGTTGATACTGAATGAAAAATGAATGAACAATATAAAAAAAGGAGTTCATAATGGATTTTTTTTTAATAGAAAGGGTGCTGTGATGGAGCAGTAAAGTCATCTTACTACAGATCCAAAAATGTGATTCAAGTTAGACTTGCACCGATAGTCACCATCATCAGCCCAAATGTAAATAGGTTCCTGGTTATTCAGGCTAAGGATTCAAAGACAGCTGGGGTACTTACACAGGTACTAACTTTCTGACAGTTAAAGCAACTTAATGTACATGTAGCAGAGTCAACTTAAATGTGGTGCAGATACTACACCTCCGAGGTGTATTATCTTGAGTCACATTAGTTGAGTCGACTTAGTGGTATCCATCTTGGGTGTGTGTAGATGAAACGGGGGCCCTAAGTTGAAGTGGTGGGTTTTTAAAAACACCACCTCAATTTAGGGTGAAGTAAACCCCTGTGTCATGTATATCTGTGTCTTACCTGCCTTGCCGGTGGCAGGGAGGGGAGGGCAAGCTGCCGGCAGGCAGAGCAGTCCCTGGGCTGCAGGGTTGGGGCTTTCCTCTGTGGCAGCAGCACCACCCCTGCAGGCGGCTCCCGGCTCAGGTGGTCCCAGGGGGCACCACAGCTGCGGAGGGAAGGACTGCCTGCACAGTCCCTGAGCCGCATGGAGCCCAGTGCTTCACTCTGTGGCTGGGGGGGGACCAAAAAAAAAACCCTGGAGGGGGTTTTGTGGCTGGAGGGCAACAAACTAAAACTCCTTGGAGGTGTTTTAGTTTGCTGTGCCCCAAAGTCATTTAAGGAGTGTTATGCTGCCAAATGTGCTAAAGTGGCTGGAATTAATGTGCAATATGCTGCCAACGTATACAAATACCAACAACATTAAAGTAGTGCAAAAGCATTTAACCCGATTTAAAGTGTCGTGCACTTATGCCTCTCATTTTGTCTACACATGCCCCTTGTGAACTATGTCAACTATATGTGTGTATGCTCTGATGTGGCTTAAGTTGACTTAGTTAAGTCACCTTATTTTAAGTCAACTAATATGTGTGTATGCACCCCTAGATGTGACATTAACCACATACATTACCTGCTGTGTGCTGTGGATTACAGATGCTGGTGTGCACTAACCATACTATCCAAATGGGTCACCTAAGCTTGGGTGTACCCTTGACCAAAAATAAATGTTAAGAAAATATAATAATCCCAAAGTTTTGTGTGGCACTCTTCATCTGCAGAAAGGCACTTTATAAAGGAGGTAGATATCATCATCCTCATAATAAAGAGAGAAAAACCAAGTCACAGATAAGTGAAATGATTTTCCCAGGTTTGATCTACAGTGCCAGCAACAGATGCAGGACTAGGGCCCAAGTATCCTATTTCCTCATGTGGTGCTCAATCTATTTAGCCAGTGTTGGCCAAACTTTTTGGCAGGTATGCCACAAGATATGCCACACTGCCTCCCCAAGTGTCACTCTGATCCCAGCCCCCAGAGGAGCCCCTGCTCTGTTTCATGTGGCCAGAGGCTTTGAGTCCATGCCTCTATTCCAAGATCTCCCTTTACTGAATACCCAGGGTTCATGCACCATACACAGCAGCTACTCATGCCACTTGTGGTATGCATGCCATAGGTTGGTTATCTTTACATTAAGGCTTTTAGCCTCCCTACAAGACAAGGACAAATATACAGACAACATATTCACATACTTACCACAGGCTGGTTGCCTGAAAACTGTGGCAAAGGGCACTGAGTAGCTTTCTCCCATTCTGAGTAGTGATCTTTACAATAAGTGACATTGTGTAGCAACAGACTCTGAGGTGTCTGACCTCGGACCAGCTGACTTAACATAAAAAAAAGGTATTCATATTTAATATGTTCCTTTCCACTGAGATAATGGCATGCTTACTGTACTGACTGCAAAGATGGAATACCTGAAGCTAAGTATACTGGTTGGCTGTCCCAGTGCTATTCTGTCCTACTGTTTCAGGGATATTTCTTTCTTTAAGATTTTAATCATTAACCTATTTACTGCAGTGTGTATGTCATCCTATAAAGCATATGCAAACACCACTTGAAGTGTGGAAAGTGCAGTCATTCAAGACATCTATGTCTGTTGTCTCAGGACAAATCCTTGTGAAATAAGAAGTGCTAACAGAACTACATCCAAGACATCCCAAAGTGTATCTGAATGGTTGTACCAGAATTGCAGTATTGAATCACTGCAGGAAAGCAGTAGTGCATGCAGTCATTCACTAAATCCTGACTGGAAGACTAGTGTGTGTATATGCCAGTCCCACAATCTTTCTGTTCCAGGACAAGCATAGACATAACTGTTCCCAGAACAAATACAGCATCTGTTCCTAGCCTACACGTAAATGGTATGCTAGGTCTGCCTGTTGATAAGTTAGAAAGCAACCCTTGGAAGGGATAGAGCTTATCCTCCCCTGTATCTGAGCATCCATTGTCACTCAGGAAAATAGCAATACCTAATAATAACATCCAATCTCTTTCCGTTGCAGCTTTAAGCAATGCAACTGAGGACCACCAAATGACTGTGAAGAGCCTAGATGAGATATATGTTTTTTTGAACGTTTGCATTTTAGCTTCTTTATGATAGAGAAGTTTAATTAAGTGAATTTCTTTGAATATAGCATTCCCCACTTCTCTCAAACCAATGATATTAAATGCAAAATGCAGTGGCTCAGGTTTGTGAAAGTCTTGGATAGTGCTTTACCTGTGGCCTGGTGGTTCAAGTACTATGTCAAGAATCCAAAGAATTGCAGGGTCAAGTCCCTTGTTTAGGGAACCGGAATTTTTGGGCCCCCATTTCCCTGGGAAGTGCCTGGATCATTGTGCTAAAACACAGTAGAGTATTTTTCCTCCATGTTTTGGCAGGGCTATAAGTCTGGAACTTATGCTCAGATCATGTATATGATCACAAAACTTTCTGGCCAGCCTGAAGCCTATTGTACATGCCCAGTAACTATATGTCCATCCACTTAAGCATCCAGATGACATGTGCAATAGGATCATAGACTGAGTATTAAGTGCCAAAATGGCACTTAATGAGTAACTGCCATATGGGTAAGTAAAATGAATAGGTTTCTACCCTTTCTGTCCAGTTTTGAGTACTGCACTTCAAGAAAGAGCTGAACCAATTACATGAGTCTAGAGGAGAGCAAGAAAAATGAAGATTAAAAGAACTGAGTTTGGTTAGAGAAGAGAAGACTGCGGGGAGATATGATAACAGTCTTCAAGTATATAAAATATTACTGCAAATAAGAAGTTTATAAACTGCTGTCAAAGTTCTCTGGGTACAGTAAAAAATGGACTTTTGCAACAAGGAAGTGTAACAGGGAGCCAAAGACTCCTGTTACCAACAAAGGAGAAAACACATGAGGATGGCCACTGTGTACATAAAAAAAAATCCAAGATAAGATTTGCAGACTATAAATATAGGCAGCTGCAGCGAGGGAGAGAAGCTCCTTAGCAAAAAGGGCAAACACCTGAGAGCCACTAATTCACCAGCTCCAGGTGTGATGATGGATGGGGTAGATAACGGCAGGCCCTGATGCAGTCAGAGTATAGAGCTCTGTCAGAAGAGCAGCAGCCAGAGAAAGCTCCACAGGGAGCCAGGCCATCACAGGAACACAGAATAACAACTGGGGTGCTCAGGCAGGGGACACAACCTTTGGGAGCAGATTGAGACCTGGGTTAGGAAATGCCCAGACAGAGATTTGTTTGCTCTGAGCAGGGAGGATTTTGCTTGTGTGAAAGCAACAACCCATTCTCTTTCCTTGCATGGCTGCTTGTGTGGACCTGCCTGTGTTAAAGTGATAGCATGACTTTGTCCTTACAATGTTGGCTTACCTAGTAAAAAGAGGGTTTAATTAAGCCTTGAGCCTGTCTTTATGTTGTGTTATAGCCAAAGGGCTCCTTTCTTTGTTATAGTTTAAGATTGGTGGTTAGGGTTGGGACTATCAGGGGTGAAGGAGATCCCAGCAGTGCCCAGAGCAGGACAGGGACAAGGCCAAGAGGCCCAGTGACCAGGGAGTCACCTAGTGAGGCTATGGAATCTCCATCACTGGAAATTATGAACAGCAGATTAGACAAGTCTTTGTCAGGTCTGGTTGAAGTATTGTTGACTGAGTACTGTGAGGGAGAGGGATGGGCTAGAAAATCAGGGGTGGCCAACCCATGGCTGCGGAGCCACATGCGGAGAAAGGTCTCAGCAAACATTATTGCATGGTAAAACCATGCAGTAATTTATCAATCAGCCCAATAAACTCTCAAAAATGCTTGTGCAGAGCCATTAACCTAAAATCTATCCATCATTCACTGATTTGGATCAAGATTTGATTCTTAATTCAGAATGTTTCCAATTCCCAGTAATGAATGATCATAAATACTAACAAATTGACATTTAAAAAAAATTTTTCTTTGGTAAAGAGAATATTTGAATGAATAATCTAATTCCTAGGAAAAAATGCTGTACTCTAAGTATATAACTCTTTAGAATTTACTTCTAAGTGAGTGCTCTGCAGATTGTAATAAAAAAATCTAGAAAATCCTATAAAATAGTATGGTTCTCTAAAATAAGAGACATAGAGAAAAGTAACTTGTAAACTCATTTGAGTTGCCAATATCCATCATCTATTGTTTTCTCTCTCAAAAATAAACGGCTCTTTAATCACACTAAACAAGATCTATATCTAGAATAATATGTGTGTCTTTTACACACACAAGGACAGAGAGAGACTTGAATCACATTTGATTCCCAGAGACCTTATATCATCATATTAACTCAGCATATGACATATATCCCAATATAGCTATATATGTACTCACCCCATTCCATGGATAACCAAACCAATAAAGAAAAGCAGGAATAGGTGATGGGTATACCAGAACACCTCAAAGAATGACCGTCTGATGATTTCTGTAGAAGACGTCAAGATCAGAACTAAAGTCACAGTGATTACAATGCCTGTTACTCCAGCTATAGTAGTTAGTATCTCAGCTGTTGTGTTCTAGAATAAGAACAGATTATTATATACAAAAACTAAATCAAAGATATATTTTCAACATAAGAATGAATATAAACAATGAAACCAAACATTATTTCTATACTTGTATAATATAGGTTGCATGGGGGAAAAAAATCATCATTTAGGTTTATGCTAGATATGACCATAAATATTAACTACAGGTTTTTTTTCAGGAACTGATAAAAGGAAATTACATAATCCCAATAATGCTTTTATATATTTTTGTTACACTCGCAGAAAAGAGAGGAAATTACTACAGATGAGAGCACATAAAAAGGAGGTAATAATCAGAACGTCACTGAATACTTCCCATCATTTTGAGGGAGATAACTGAGGGATGCTCAATAGCCTACAAGCTGTACAAACCACAGGGATACTTTGCACCTATTTCACCATAAAGTGTAATTGTAGTCTGAAAAGTTGCTGCTTAAAAGGGCAATCTATCACTTGCTAAATCAGGTTCTTGTGCATATCCAGAGGTCCATGTGCTGGCTTTGGTGACAGAAATTTCTAGTATTTTTTTTTCTCTTTTTTCATATTAATATTAACTCCTGTTATCACTGAAGGACCAATACAGCTAAAAAAAGAATGGGCTAGATTCTATTTCTTCTCATGTATTAACATTAACAGATGTTAGAGTCAATCAGTCACATCAGTGCAAAACCACCAAAATGCAATGGGACTGCTCTGGTGCGAGAGAGGACACAATTTCAAGACAATGACACAGATGCTGATCTCAGTAGCTGTGTCTACGCGAGACACTGACTGCGCAGTTGTTACTGCACCGTCATTTAGTACTTACATACCCAAGTTCTAAATGACTGGTGTTACTGTGCAGTAGCATCCTCACATGGCTTCCTGGTGATGCTGACTACACAGTAGCTCAATACTACTGTGCAGTGGCGTCTTGTCATGGTTCATGCCATGTGACGCTACTGCGCAGTAGTAATGAGCTACTGTGCAGTAAGCATCTTGTGTAGATGTGGCAAGTGTCAGAGAGTAAATCAGAAGTAACTCCAACAAAATCAGCATAATGACACAGAAACAAAACAGAACTGGAATCAGATCAAATGTGGTTGTAGTGTGCAACTGCAAGCACCATTTGTCCTGAAGAATCAGTGCCAATGGTGTTGATAAGAAAGAGTGAAAAAACTCAGCTTGTCTTCCAGATCCCGAGTTGACTTAGCAGGGTTATAAAGAAGAATATTTTTCACTTGTAAAGGGAACTCATTTGATATGGAAATCCTTGAGAGAAAAATTCCACAGTACTATTTTAGAGACACTTTTTACAATAAAACCACTCTTTTAAATGTTCACATTTGACAGAATACAGTATATTTTCAAATTGGTGCCTGTGAAGAATATGTTCAGATCCTATTACATGTTAACAGGATTGATCTAGGTGATATTTTGAACATTTACATTAAAGTGGCTAGTTTGAATGTTGAGATGAAACAATGAAAAATGTCAAAGCTTCTTCATATGCTGCTACTGCAGGGGCACAGCTAAACTGAAAAGAAAACTTAAATTGCCGCTTCAGAACTTTCTTCTGTGAAGGTGGCAGCAATCTTTTGTTGGCATGTGAATGAATTTGCCCTGAATAAATTATGAACAACATTTAAACACTGAAATGCGAGTGGATGATAAAAGAAATTTGAAAATAAATTTAAAATGGTTTAAATATAAGCTATCTTGGGATCCGCCATTTAGTTACCATGTAATTGTGCAAGTTGCCATAAAAGTGTGTCATTATAATGTGAGAAGTTGGAGAAGAATCTTAGGAAACTTAGACAGTAATTCTCAAAGGTATCAAGGTGCCTAACTCCCACTTAAATCTTGACAGACAAGGCTTATCCCAGAGCACACGGAAGTAAATGGCTCAAGATATGACTGGATTGGTCTTCCTTTAAAAACTTTTTTTCTTCATTGATGAATTCACTATATGAGCAGCCGGAGTTTGGGGGCAGGGGTTTTTCAGCATGGGTTCTGAATTTCCTTCCTTTGCTCATCAGAGAGACCTGTCCAGCATACCAGCTTTCAGATTAAGACCTACAGGTATGGTCATTTGGTGCTACGGAGGTAGTTTGTTGATCAATATTTTACATATTCTGTTTTTTAGTTATTTAGATTTGATTTTTTTCAGGTGCAACAGTCAGATAATTGTGAAAATAAAATCAAGTAACTTCAGATAGGTTAACCTGCAGTCACTGAGGGGAAAAAAATTGCTGTTGTCCATTGGTGTATATCAAAAGAAAGGGTTTCTCTACGCAGCGAAGCTATCATAAAATAAGCTAGGGAATGAATTTAAAGCACAATAGCCACAGCTTCCCATGTGGACACATGCATTCATCACTAGGGAGTGCCTTTGTGCATTTTAACTTCATTCGTTCCCTGTGTAGACAGGCCCTGAGACCAATTAAGTCAGTGAAGTTGATTCCTTATGTAACCACGTTGAATTGAGCCCCAAAATTAATATCTTACACACTGGGTAAGTCTACATGAGGTGCTTTACTGAACATTAGACTAAGTGTCACCATCTACACATGTGCATCAATTACTGTGCATTAAATTAATCTAATGTGCCATTTGCTAGTACCAGTACTTACAGATATTAGAAAAACAGCACATTAACTAATGTGCTGAAGCCCACATGTAGACCCAGACCAGAAGCAATTTGCTCCTGGTCAGCCCAGGCAGCAGGGGGCCATTGCTGCATGTCTAAGCCCCAATTTCTATACAGCAGGGAGGGAGCTGCTCTGCAACTAGGACAGCTCCTTCCACCCTGCAGAGATAGGGACCAGTCCCAATCTCCCCACAGTTGGGGAGGTGCCCCCAGAGCCAGGTCAGCTCCCTCCACCCTGCAGAGATTGGGACTGGCCTCTGTGTCCCTTGCCAGCCCAGGGATGGTACCTGAGGGAGCCTGAAGTTCCTCCCTGGGTGCTGCAGGGTGGGGGGCAGAGCAGGGTGGGAGCAACTTGGACTGATCTGCTTCCAATGGGAGCAAATTTGCTTCTGATGAGTGTACGTTCAGATGCATGCCCAGGTGCAGTTCATGCAGAAAATTCAGGCACATTAATTGCATGTGTAGATGAACCCACTGAAAGCCAAATTCAAGCTGTAAAATAAATCTTATTATGTGCTATTAATGCTTCACCCACAAAATTTAAGTTATTGCCTTCTCGCTGTCGGAGAGGAGGTATTTCATAATATTCCACATATCAGTAACTTAATATTTGAAGTCTTTGGCAGGGTTATTATATTTTCCACTAATTGTGACACCATTTGGGTGCTTACACAAAATTACATTTTTCACATGATTGGGCTCCTGAAAGTATTCTACATCCATGACAAACTCATATGCCTGGCTGCAGAATGCTTTTAAAATGGCTGATTGCATGAAAAATGAACCCTGGTTAAATGAGGTAGAGTGCCTTAGTGAAGTTGTGTTCCTCCAGGGTTAATTTTTCCCACTTTGCAGGGCTGAGCTGGTGGTCTCCCTGGCAAGCACCAGCTCTATCCTGCCCCCAGGGCTGTAAGCAGGGGAAGGACGGGGAGTAGGAAGGGGAGGGTGCAGCCAGCACAGAGCTGCCATCTGCTTTGAATGGCCAGAGCTGAGGTGGGGGAGGCAGGGTGGGATGGAGCCCCCCTGCCTTGTGAGCCTGGCCCCACACTCCCAAGACCCTAGCTGGGGCCTGTGAGATGAGGGAGCTCTGCTCCATCCCCTCCTCCACCTCAGCCCTGGCCATTCAAAGCAGCCAGCAGTTCCATGTTGCCATTATCCCCCCTACACTGACAGCCCAAGAGCTGGAGGTGTGGGGCAGGGATGGGGAGAGGGGTGGGTCAGCAGCTCCTCAGAGGCGACTGGAGGACCCTGCCTGCTGGCCAAGGCTGGTGCATGCAGACTCCAGCCCTGCTCCCTCCTTACCTCCTGACCCAAAAAGTGAATGTCTGTTGGGTTGGGGGCAGGAGGGGGGGAGAGGAGGGGAGGGCTCTAACTCATGGCACTTTATATAAAGCACCCTGAGTTAGAGTGAGGTCCTAAACATCTGTAGGCAGCCTGTATCTCCAAACCAGTGGCCTTATGCCTAAACTAATTAAAAGAGTATATGCACTTTTCTTAACTTAGTAGCCTGAAAATTGCATTTTTGAGTAAGTGTTTTCAGCTGACATGGAGGTCAACCTTTAGTAGCACCTCCTTGCTCTGGTAAAGGTCTTGAAATCTAGTCTTACTGCCAAAATGATCCACAAAGGAAATCTTTTCCCATGAGGATAACCAAAGAGAACAAAATAACAACTTACTGTTTCATAATCTCTGATTGGGTTCAAGTAGCTTTCATTTGGGTTCTTGCCAAGTCCAGAAAGTTTATTCTGTAACTCCCCTGCTTCCTTTGACTGGCTTATATGATATCGCTCTATGTTGACCAAATGTGCAACAACATGTATGACTGGATGAAAAAGAGAGCTATGTAAAATTAAACTTACTTTCAGAGATATATACAATCCTGGAGTCCATGTTATTAATTATGACAGGAACCATTAAAAAGCTTTGTTTGGATTAAGAACTTTACAAAGAAATCAGCAACAAAAATAAACTTTTATCAATGTGCAACACAGACAGAGGTTATGTTTAAGTTGTGGAAGAACCACTTTAGCATAATCTTACTGTGTTAATTGTCCTGATAACATCATTTCTTATGTTTCACAATGTACTGACACTTAGCTTTTGATTTCCTAGGAGGGTGACCTCTTGGTGGGAACGAGCGATAATGATCTGTTACTTTGATTTTCAAATGCTAATAAAGTAAAATAACTTAAATCCCAAAAGTTCTTGAAAGACTAGGTTCTTTCCAGAGATGAATCAAGGATTTAGGGGTATGGTAGCAGCTTCCATGCTTCAGGAGTGGCTGCACCCCAACTCCCAGCCTCCTTCCTCACAATTCACCAATGCAGACTGCACCATTTAAGGTCTCCAAAGCAGGTAAAAATCCCCCCTTCCCCTCTGTGCTCAAAGGCACATCCCCTCCTCTCTCCATACTCCCCTCCACCCTCATCCCTGCTGTTTTCCTCTCTGTCCCAGGTGGAGACAGAGGAAGCTTCCAGGCTGCTCCTGCCCACTTCAGCTAGGGTAGTGGGGGGCTGGGCTTAGTGACACTCCCCTGGGAACAGGTACAGGAAGTGGGAATTTACCTCCTCTGCCCATCACTGCTCCCACTGTCACTGTTCCTAGCTGAGCCCAGACCACATGAAGTCTGGCTGTAGCAGGCAGGAGTGGCTTTGAATCTTTCTCAACCTGGGACAGCAGGGAAAGCAGCTGCCACAGGCAGGGGAGCAGGGGAAGGGTGGGGAGTGGACCTGCCCTTGCGCATGGCAAGGAAGTGGGTGGGATTCTTACCTGCTTTGGGGATTTGTCACCAAAGGCTTCCCTGGCATGGTCCAATCCAATCCCACCCTGGATCCCCCCTGGATGTGTCCTAGTCTGATTTAGTAGTGCAGGGGATCAATGTCCCCATATAGCCTCACGAAAGTGATTTAGCTAGCAGCTCTGGCACCATGGAGAATAAAGTGGATGCATCCAGAAACAATTGCATAACTAAGGGGGGCTGGGAGGATGACCAGGACAGCAGCCTCAGTCACTCAATTTAGGGATAGGGGGAGGAGGAGAACAAATATAGTAGTGGCTGCAGCTGCCAGCACCTGCCATCGCCTCTGCTGCAGCCATGGAAGGCCCCCAGGACCCCAGGTAAGGATGCTGGGGCCAGCATCAGGCTGGCCCAGCCTCCCCTACCATCCCGGGGTAACTTGCCATATGCCAAAGCATGCGTGTCATGGGCATTCCCTGGGGACAAGTAGCAGCGGTGCAAGGGGAACCATATGTCTGGGAAACCAAACATCCACACTCATCTGGATGTGGCCAATTAGGGACCTTGGTTTTTTACTCTTTAACATAGATGATTGTTCAAATCATGCTACAGCCAACATTTCATAATTTTAAAGTGGGATGGATTCTAAATGTTCATAAACTAGCTTTAATTAATGCAAAACATTCAATACAGTAGCCTGAAAAACAACACTGAAAAACAATTAGATGTTTACAGTGCAGCTAAAAATATGTTATTTCTGGTTTTCATAATTGACTTTCAGTCACTAATCTCCACTCCCATGTTATTTTCCCATATTATCTGCGTCTGTGTCTGACCATTAAAAAAACTCCCATTAAAAATCAGTAATTGAAGCAATATGAATACGATCTGCTTCACTGAATAATAATACTTTACCATACCAGAGCCACTCCTTCCAGGGGACAAATTAGTAGAACTGACACAAATTGAGCTGCCAGTAGAATGATCCAGAGTGGAAATTGATAAATTAAGCAGTGACAAATCACCACGGCCAAATGGTATTCACTTAAGAGTTCTGAAGGAATTCAAACTTGAAATTGCAGATCTACTGACTTTACTATGTACTGGAGGACTGGAGGGTAGTCACTGTAAAGGCAATCTTTAAAAAGAGCTTCAGAGGAGATTCAGGGGACTACAGACCAGTAAACCTAACTTCTGTTCCTGGAAAATCATTAGAAATAATAATAAAAAAATAGGATTTTCCATCACATGAATAAATATAACTTGCTGAAAAAGAGCTAACACAACTTTTGTAAATAGTTGTTATGCCTCACCAGGCTACTAGAGTTCTTTGAAGATGTTAACCAGTACATAGATCAGAGTGATACACATGTAATGTATCTGGACTTTCCAAAAAAGGTTTTGACAAAGTCTAGCATCAATGGCCACATTCAGACATGCAGGCACGTGAAGTTTGTTGTGCTGCAAACCTCTTTGCACTGCCACAAATCACACATGGGGACTGTTAAAATATGCCTTGCTCTGCAAATTTGCAGTGTGGGGCCAACATTTGCTATTGGGAAATCCTGGTAGCAAAAAGAAGCACCAGAAAAAAAAAGCGGTGCAGTGCATGTGACAAGAGCGTGAGTCGTAAGGCATGGAAGCTCGCTTCTCCAGGGAGACACTGGCTGCTGGCCAGAGCATCTCCATTCCTTCAGCTGTGCCTTGACTCCTCCAGCACGCTGGGAGCCAGGAGGAGCTGGCAAGAGTAGTTTGCCCGAAGCAGGACAATTTGTCCCTCACTAAAGCATGCATGCAGGGGTGTGAGCTGAGGCAAAAAGCATCAGCACAAATTTGTGCTGCTATTTTTGCTGCTGCAAGCCCATGCCCCTGGACATCTGGACATGGCCAATGGCTCTTAATGAAAGCAGACTGTTAAAGCAGGACAGGAAAGGTCTACTTGTGGATCAGCCACTGGCTAAGGGACAGGAAACAAAGAGTGACAAATATATGGCAATTTACCAGAAGGGAAGCAAATCCCCCAGTGGTCTGTACTTGAGTCTGTGTTCTTTAACATATTCATAAATTATTTGGAAAAGGGAGAGACTATGAGGTGGGCATGTTTGCAGATGATGACACCAAATTATTCAAAGTAAGAAAGCAGATTGTGAAGAGTTGTAGAAAAATCACATAAAATCATGTGAATGGGCAACAAAACAGTAGATGAAGTTCAATGTTGATAAGAGAAAAGTGACACACATGGAAAAAATAACTCCAGATGTATATGCATGATAATGGGTTCTACATGAGTTGCTACTACTCATGAAAGAGACTTTGAAATTGTTGTGAATAATTCTCTGAGAACATCAGCCTAGTGTTCAGAAGAAGTAAAAGAAAAGGCAAATAGGATTTTAGGAATAATTAAGAAGGGGATTGAAATCAAAACAGAAAATGTCACTATACTGCTGTACAAATCTATGGTACACCTACACCTAGAATACATTTATTTGGTGATGAGAAGACTGTAGCACATTGCTATGGCGATATAGCGTCACATGTAGATGCACCCAAATGGACTTAGGAATTGCAACACCTAACTTTTATATGCCCAGTTCTAGATTCGCAGAAGTCAGCAAGCTGAG
>NW_005842033.1:2397932-2414050 GCF_000455745.1 Alligator sinensis | reverse complement strand
AGCAGGAAATGCTGAGAAGATCTTAGGATCACCCTTCAAACTTAATTAGGAACCTAACTTCAGATTGGAGGGTTGTATTTATTTTCATTTAGTATTTCTTGCTATGGACCACTTCCTGGAGTTAGGCAACTAAGTCTCATCAGTCCTTTCTTATGTGGTAGGCTTTAGAGCAGGTAGATAGAAAACTGGGGAACAGGAGCAGAAAACTCTGGCTTTCCATCCTTCCTTGTGACAAGGTATTTAGCAGAAGTCATAGATTCATTGGAATCTGATGTGGCTGCACCATGAGCTTCTGCTATGGCCTCAGATTTGCAACATCTGGGCTGTCAACCATGCATCATAGTACCCATACACTACCCCAGCCCCCTAAGACTCTGAAAAGGAAGGCTAAGTGACAGGTATCTGTTGGATTCATATTGAAGTGCTTTATTCTGTGGCCTGCTAAAGATTACTGATGCAACCAAAAGTGCTATCTGTTCTCTCTTGTTTCTATGGTCTTGATTCCTCTTGTTTTCTGTGTGCATGGTAGAAGACATGATTGTGGGATTCAGCATCAGATTCCATCACATCATATTGCCAGTGCAGGGGGAGCCCAGAATCATAACCCTTGGTTCCCCCTGTACCGACAAGTAGCAAGCTCCTGCAGTTGGAAACTCCATCAGCTGATTCTAGCTCCTAGCTGTGAGGGTGTACCATGTGCTTCCTCACAGCTGGGAGCCTCTTCAGCTGAAAGGGTTTCCAGCTGTGAGGGCACATGATGCCCCTCTGTGACTGAGAACCCAGATCAGGTGATGGAGCTTCCAGCTGTGGGAACCACACCCTGAGGCTGGAAATCCAAATCAGCCTGGCCACATATCCAATTAATGGCATAACAGGAACCAGCTATAAAGTCAACACATATTTTTCGTTTAATAGTTTTGTGGCTTATTTCTTGTTTTATCATGCCATAAATTGCATTACCATGTGGGTGGGTAACAAGTTAAGGCATGGTTAACTGGTTAACTGCTGTGCCAGGGACCTTTGACTGTTAGGTATCGTGCATAGCTAAAGTAACACATACTAAATAACTAAAGCTTTGCTACTGAGTAATTTCCATGCCTAATATGAATAGGGCTCTTTCCTGAAGCATTCCTGGCAAAATGTGGACCAACTGGATTACCTACACTCCTTGGAGTATCTAGAAGCATTGCCTAGGCAGCAGCTGGGCTTTTCCAGCCATAGGGCTACACTCTTAAACATGTGTGGATGTTTGTTGGATTGGGTTAATTCATTTCTGATATAAATAAGTTCACCTACTCAGGTGAACTAACTTAGATAGGGTCCTTCATTTTGGCCTGATTTAAACCCCCTGAATGTCCGCACAGATCAGCATTTAGTTAGGTTGATCTAAATGCCATATCTGCATGAATCTAATGGCTACTGAACAGATGTAACTGAATCAGTTAGTGATCTTAATACCATTCCTATTGGATAGATGGATGCCCATATCAAAGAACACGAGCAACATAATTGACAATCTCAAAGGGGAAACCATGGATTAAATAGGGGTAGCCTCTTCCTCATTTGAAGTAATCTTTTAGCATGTGGTTCAGTTGTGGAAACACATTAGAATACCCACTCGTACATTCTCTCATTGAAAAGAGAGCAGATTTCTGTTCTTTGTCTAATATACTTTGTTACTGTTGCTTGAACATTGTTTTATATTGTTCTATTCTTCTGCCATAGCCAGAGATGTATCTGTGGTCTATTTTGTCAGTCTTAGTAAAAACTTAGTAAAAACTACTTGTGGTCATAGCTTTCAGGTTGTGGGTGCCAGTTGTTTCTACTTGTACCTGACAGGTACAGCACAGATCTTCTAGACTGAAAAACATCATACAAGCTGCTTTGTGCCAGGTGGTAATATATATAATCCTAAACAGAAAAACAGTAACATTCAAAGTAATGTATACACAATGTTGTCTTATCTGAATCTTCAAAGTTCTTTAATATTGGTCTGGATTTTATTAGATTTATATTTCTGAAGGGTTTCTTGTATACTACTAACATAAGCTCATCGAAAATAAATTAAAGAAGGATAATAACAGTAAGGCAAACATCAAATTCCATGTTCAGTGTGGTTTCTTTAAGTAAAATAGTTGTAGCAGACTAAAACATCTGGCACAAGATATGCTGCAATTTGTTAAAACATTTTAGGTACCTAACATACATTTTGTGGAGCTCTTCTGGATCTACAGAGTGTAGATTTCACTGTGTGCTTTCAAGAACTCAACATACAAATTACTGAAATTTGAGTTTACCATAGTTTATATTATACTCAATTTAAATATATTTGTTATGAGCAAAAGCTTAGGATCCTGAACCTAGGATTTATTTTTTACCAGTGATTTCCCCTTCCAATGAATAAACATACATTTTAGACCAAATTATGGAGTCCTTAATCAGGCAACTGAAGGATTTAGTCCTTTATTTTTAGTGAAATGGGGAATCCTTGAAACACTTAATACACATTCATTTTTATATGAACCTTTAATTTTCCATCTGTGTTTAAATAATATCTCTTATGGGAGAAAGGGTGGAAAGTAGAAAGGCTGAAATTAGAGCATGGTGCCTACAGTGGATATTCCTAAATATGAAAAGAGGTGTAATTAAATTACATTCTTGAAAGTCTGGTTAATTTAGCTTGTCTTGTTCAGCCAATTGTGCCTTCAGTCAAGCATGCAGGGCTCTCATTCAACTAAACAGAAATTGCATGTGTTTATCTGAAGGCAAGATTTCCTCCTCTCTATTTCTGCACGCCTGTCCAAGATAATAGTCATACTGGAGTTCAGTACTACTAATTAATCATCTTATTCCCAGTGTGATAAAAATCAAAGGGTCAAAATCTTGATCTCTGTAACCTTACAGAAATCAATAGCTTTGTATGGCCTCACCAAAACCCCAAATGAACTCTACAGCAAACTTACCCAACATTTTGTACTACTACCACCGCTCCTGGCTTTCTGGTGCATACTATACTTAATTCTGCTGTGGATTCTTCCTTTTGAATTTTAAATCAAAACATATTTCTTATTAAACAAAAATATGTAACTAAAGGAACCAATATCTAAGAATAACCACGATATCACTTGTAGCTTATCCGTATGGATTTAATTTTAAACACCTATTTTTAGAATTTGCTTAAACTTCTACCCAAATATAGTTTTGTGCTGAAAAAGGTGATAGATGTAGAGGGCTTTTGTAACTTTTCCCCCATAGAAATACTAGGAATATCAAATCTTATTTTGCCTGTTTTTTGCTGAAGGACAAAACTAGAACTGAAATTGAAGCATTTTTAGTCTGCTTGGATAGGGGGTTTTTTATTAATAGATTTTTTTCTTCCAAGTATTTGTCACGAGTTGTGACCTAAAGAGGCATGCACTAGCAGAGCTGTAAATGGCATGATTGAAAATAGAGTTTGATAGAACATTTTCTGCAATTTTTGGTTTCTGCAGTCTTGGAAACCAGTAAGAATGGGGTTTGAACTAAATAAAATATCTTCATGCAAATAATCTCTTCTCCCAAAAAACAATATTTGCCCAGAACAAAGCAAACAAATTTTCAGGCTTTAGCAAAGTGCTAATTTCTGGACTGATACAATGTTGAAGTTTTATGTAGGAGGAAAGCCTGTTTTTCAAACAAATTAACTAAATAAATCTTTTTTTTCCCTTTTAGCCGCTTGAATTTCTCTTTCTTATGGTATCATAACCCCTGAGGTCTTGTAGCCTTACCTACATATAAACCTTCTTCAGGAAAGAAAGTAGGTTTTAAATGTAAAAAAGTAGAAGAAAAAGCTATCTTTTCAAGTATTCTTTATATATTAGAAATTATAACAACAACAACAATAATAATTAACCCATTTTAGGTTAGCTGTAAGTGCTCAAAAACTAATCACTAATAAACTAATCTAATACTGTCCTTTACATTACAAATAATGCTTTAGAAAGCATTTTATAAATATATACATTTATTTTCTTTCAAAGATGAAAATGACCTAGTATGAAATATTGCTTTCTCTGAAACACTATTTACTCATCTATTATTAAGCTCTTTATATTCAAGGTACTGCCTTTTGACTGAAAAGTCCCATTTGAGTTAGAAAGTCTAGAATGATTTTCATTGATCATATTGAGAGTCTGTGAAACTATGATTTTATTCTAGTAGAGCTGAAGGTCTATAAGGAAGATTTATTAGTGGGCGAATAACTCCCAGGCAGCTCTTATCATAGACAAGCATGCAGAAAGGCAGGAAGCCGAACTAAGCAGAATTCCCTTTACTGAATTTTCAATGATGCCCTTGATTATAGATAACATTGTTTACTCTCGCTTTCCTCCAACTTGCCTACTTCCACCAGTCTCTAATTATATCACATTATGACCTGGCCAATTAAAGCCTGCAGTTGAATTTGTATAATAATTGATGAAAAATTAAAGACACAGATGTACTTTTTTCAAGGCATATACACCTCTATAATGATAGTCTACTGTTTGAGAAGCAAGATAAGAATGTTAATGTTGCTCTAATTATTTTTAGCGTGCTGGTAAATGAATATGCTAAAAATACCACATGGAAAACCAAGACACATATTCCTGGCTTTTTATTATAAAAGAGACCTACAGATTCATTTGTGAAAATTATAAGCGCTGTGATCTTCTCTATAAATTGGTTTGCTGTTCTACTATCAGATTTAAATGCATTGATCATGAAGGAGAGATAATTCACTTTACTAACTTGTAACAGTCTTTAACAGTCTTGTTCAGTAGCTGATTCTTTAGCCAGCTACTGCATATAACGTCTTTTGTCATGAAAAAAAAAAATCAAGATTTCTCTCTGTACATCTTGACATTGCTAAATATTATAAAAGAAACATTTTACTTCTGGCTACCTGCTTTCATACAAACATGATAATATGATTTTCCACACCATATGCAGATTGAATTTTTAGCATCTGAAGTTTCTGCAGAATTTTTTTTCTTTTTAAACAGGTGATTTTTATGGTCCTTTTTAATGTAAAGGAAACAAATTATTTGCCTATGCATTGATAAAGTATTTCCCAAACAAAATATTTCTCTCACTTGCTTTTGAGGGCTTATTCTTCTGATGTCCCTTTAATTTCTTTTTCAATTATATCATCTGCTTGTCTATTCTCTCTTCCAAAAACTCCAAAACCTGCCACAAAACAATCCACCTGTTTTCTCTCTAGAGAATGGTGCTTTCTGTCACTTGACATCAGCTGCTGTGTATATTTCTGTAATTATTAAAGCCTTAAAGTAGTTATTTTCTGCTACACTTTCACAACTGTTCATTTAAATACATCAGTAAACATTTTTACAAAAATGTAAAATATAAGACAAAAGGTTTGACTGTACAATTTTGCTTCTTTCTTGGAGTATAACAAATTATACACCAAATAGCAGTTAGGTAATTTATATTCCTGGGTTTGTTAATTAAAGAAACAATGTTGCATTTTCTAGAAATCTGGTTTATGCTTAAAGTGAACTCTGATATATGAATGGATATGACAGATAAGGAAGTGATTGTAACAGATGGCAAGATATATGTTCTACCTCCTTTCCCGTCTCTTTGTAACCATTTTAAGAACAAAGTGACTATTTTAAGTTTCACCCACCAAATGATCATGCTTGAGCAGGAGTGTATCTAAAGTTATAGGGATTTTAACATGAAGTAGAATCACTATACAATTCACAACAATTAAAGACAATGCCAAAGAAATGGCAAGCTTACTTGCATTTACAGCTATTCCATAGGCAACCACCTTGTGAAACGCGAGGTTTTTGTCAAGTTGTCTCCTTAATGCCCGTCTTCCACACTTAACAAAAAAACACCCCCCCCAAAATATTTTAAGAGTTAGCTCCATTTATAATTGCAAACTTATAGTTTAGAAGGTGGATCAGTCAGGTTCAATACTTTCCTTTAATCAAAATAGAATGAAGGAATTGATTGGAAATTTTGTGTTTAGGCATCAGGAACATAGGGTGCTGACAGAAGTGACAATCTTTGCCCAATCTGGCCACAGAAAGCAGTCTATAGCAGTGACCAAACAAGTGCACAGCTGCAGACCACTTAAAAAATAGCTGATCAGGTGAAAATATGGACCCTTGTTGCATGAGGGTTCAGAGGAAGATGTTTCAAAACATAGCATCTTCTGTAATTTGTGTGCACTTGCCTCCCAACCTCCAAGCTGTTTTCAGAATGGGAGAGGGGAAAGGGAGTAGAGAGAATTTGGTTTGGGGTATTTTTCAACCCTCACTGGAGGGTGGGGTTGGGTGCATTGGAGCCCCGCTGAGGTGGGGAGGGAGGGGGGCTCCAGTTAACATATCCCACCATCCAGCTCTGACTGGGGAACTCTTAGAACAAGATCCCTCTGCTCCCGTTCCCCCTCCCATTCTGAAAACAGTGCAAGCTGGCAGGGAGCAGGGGTCATTGCTAGGGGAAACCGGCTGCAGAGATTTCCCTCCCCACTAGAACCAATGGTGATCTTCTGTTTGGCCTGGGGGATTGTTGCAACTCAGAACGCTTTCCGCAAAGTGTTCTCAGTTACAGCAGGACACTGCACTTCTGTCTGTGCCCATAGTGATGAGAGTTATTCAGGGGTTTCTCACAGGGTTTCAGTATTCTTGGGCAAGTTGTGATTGTAGAAATCAGGGGGAATCAGTTATTGATTTAGACTGTGATCTTGACTTTTTAAGTCTTTCCACAAGGCACAGCAGGATCTACAAATAGCTATAGTGTTGCCAACTCATGATTTTATTGCAAAACTAGCAATGTTTGTTTGTTTGCCTTCTCCTTTAAGTCTTCCTGGCAGCATCTACATGAGATGCGGACTGCGCAGTAGCCCGAGACTACTGATGAGTAGTGTTGTGTGGCAGAACCCTTGACGTGATGCTACTGCAAAGTAGTCTCGGGACTACTGTGCAGTAGTGTCCCCAAAAAAGCTGTTTGTTGGTGCTACTGCACAGCAATTCGGGTTAGTGTGCGGACATTTAGTACTTGTTTATACAAGTACTAAATGACTGTGCAGTAATGACTGAGCAGTTAGAGTCTCGTGTAGACGCAGCCCCTGATTTGTGTAAGTATTTCTTGAAACATAAACCTCATGTACCAGAAGGGCTAAACAAGACAAAGAAGAACCACTAAGCACTTATTTTATAAACTCATGACTTTTATACTAATTTGAGGGATGAGAATGACTCAATTGTATTTAGGCAAGGATTTTTTTTGTATGTGATATCTTTTATTGGACTAACTGTGTAGTTGCCAGGTGCTGCTCACAGGGGATGGGGACAGGGATGGGGCTGGGCTTGGTACTTGTCTGGTGTGGCCTCATCCCCTGTGAGTGGCACTGGCAGAGTGGAGGCTGTGCCAGCTGGTTACTGAGCCCAGCCCCACTCCATCCCTATCCCTATCCCCTGTGAGCAGCGCTGAGCTCAGTGAGTTGGTGCCACTCACAGGGGACAGGGACAGGGACAGGGCCAAGCTTGGCTGGTGCAGCCCCATCACCTGCAAGCCACACTGGCAGTGCTGCTTGCAGGGGATGGGGCTGTGTCAGCTGAGCACCAAGCCTGGCCCTGATTTATATGCTGTGCCTATGAAAATCCTTACCTTTCAGATTGGAAAGCTGGGATTGACCTATACACCATGTCAACCTATACAGCATGAAATATGGTACTATCATGCTGCAAAGTAAATTAGTTTACTCCACCCTAATAGGGGTACATGTGTAGATGCTGAGACATTTACTGTGCACCTAATTAGTCAACTGTGTAGTAAAAGTCTTGTGCAGATGTGCCCAATAAAAGGTCCATTAAAAGGTACCACACATAAAAATACTTGGTCCAAGAAGGATGTGTGGCACATCACAGCTACAAGCTCACCCCAACACTCCTTCAATTTGTATTTGTTTTTTTTCAAACAATAATGTCAAGCCCAAGTTTTATATTCTATTGCAAGGAGAAGCTATGGCATAAACCGTAGGCACATTATTTTGCCCTCAGTGGAAGTCAGGCTTACGATATAAGGGTAGGGAAGGACATGAGTGGAGATTGTGTATATGCTAGGAAAAAAGGATTTAAACATTATCCTTATTATATTCATGAAGTTCTTCCATATGTACTTTCCCCTTTGGCTTTCATTTTGCTTCTGGACAGTAGTAAGTGAATGGACACACGGACACAAATCAGGGATCTCTATTAATATGAGTTTCATTTTCTTCTTCTTGTTCAGCTTGCCACTTGAGTGTATATGCAAACCACTTCACAATACCAAACTATGCATAACCCAACCCCAAAATAGTGTTTTTCTTTTGTGAGTTTTACTACAAATATTTTTTTCCTTGTAATCATGGGACATATGTTAATTTAAAGTTATAACTAGGAAACAGTATACAGAATTCCCTACTGACAATTACATTTCTTTGAAGTTTCTGGTATAGACATCATTGTTGAATTATAGAAATAAAAACAGAAATTGTACTTACAATGCTGGTTCCCCTTATGAACGAAATAAGGTTTCTACTGACTGGTAACAGGATTAACATGCAATTAAAATTCAGGCACGTTGCAGAAGCTCTTGCACAAGCCAGTGCTGACTGTACACATAACAGTATAAAAAATATTATAAATGTAGAAGGGGGAAGAAGAAATAGAAAGGAAACTCATTAAACATAATTTTTTCAAATGAAAACATTACTGTTACAATACCAGAAAAATTAATGCAGTGCAGGCTGCTGATAAAGTATGCATGGTATTAATATTCTTGCTTGAGAAGGTATTTATCAAACTCATACTTACCCCCAGCATAACCCGTGTATAAGTGTAAGCATCCTCTTCTTCATACCAGTAGAATGTGTCAATAAACAAATATAAATTCAATCCCAGCCACACCAGCTATAATGAAGACAAGTCTCCTATTAATGTCACCAATGACAGTTTACTACATGTTAAATCAGTTGTGGTTTTTCTTTAAAATGACCGCAAAATACTTCACTATCAGCATGAAACACAGGGCTAGATTACAGGTGTTAGAAGTGGAAAATGACTACGAGAATGAGCAAATACAGTACTACAATTGCTTGACAGGAGACATATCCAGCACTTACTATGTGCTAGAAACTTGATCTTAGGTAAAAGACTTATCATGGGACTGCTTGTGTTCACAAAAGGCATAAAAATGAAAAGTGAAGACTTTCAAAAGTAGAGTTGGATGCATTGCCTGTCCCAATCCACTGAACCCCCCCACTCCCCGAAAATAATTCACAGGTTTCAAATACAATTACAAACCACTATTTCTGTTATCTGAGATTTAAAATACAACTTAAAAATAATTCAAAATAAGATAATATGACTTTAAATTGTTTTAAATCTAGTTATAAAAAGGCTGTTGAATATTTTATAGCAAGTTTTACATTTAACTTGGGAGTATTACTGTAACCAAGCCATAAAAAGTCTTTTAAACAAGCTTAAAATATTTATGCATATATTCAATTAGGGGTTTTTAATATTGAAGATACTCACTAATAAGAGAACTGACAAACTTTCATTCATCCAGCATCCCATCTTGATTACCACTCAATGCTTTCTTGCCTTACAAGTGGTTTTTGCCTGACAAGATATCCTGAATTCTTCCTCCATTCTTCAGACTTTTCTGCTAACTCCTTTTGTCTTTAGATCTTAATAAGCACCTACTGGGAGCTGGAGATCTCTCTAGGAATTTTCTAATTAAGGGCTTCCTGCCAAGAGCAGATCACCAACCTGACATGCCTTATGACCTGTATAAATAAAAAGCTGATCATTGTCCAGTGGTTCCTCACTATAAAGTTATTGAACAAGAAATGGGAGCTTCTTTCACTAAATGTACAACCATTATTTCTATTTTTGTCAGCACAGTTTGGGCAGAGATTAAAAACTCTTCATGGTGCAATTTTACATGATACCAAAACTGTATATAATATCATATATTACATAAAAATGGTAAATAATAATTTATACTTGCAAAGTCAATCTTTAATAAGTTAGGAGTTGCAAAACTAAAGGCTGCCTATAAAACTGTAAGTCTGACCCCATGTGAATCTGGTTTATGATACTCTCTTAATTACTTGTTGACTGTTCAGTTAGGTGCACCACAGGGACTGTGCTGACTGATTAAGCAGCTATTTAATATTTTATTTTATTCATATTTTCTTATGTCCTTTGCACTGTTCAAACCTTGGTTTGGAGACAGAACTGTTAATTGTTTTGCTTCCTCATGGGCTTTTCAGTGGAACTCATCACAATACCCTCCAAGTGCTTTACCAACATTAATTATTGGCAAATACCCATCTCTGATGAAGGGATGATAATATTCCCATTTTAGAGGTAAAGAGCTGAGGCATAGAGATAAAGTTCAAAGGTGTCCAGTGATTTTGGGTGCCCAATCTGAGATACTTCCAAGCATTTAAATGCTCAAAGAACAGATCCCACTGACTTCAGTTGTCACTATGAGTGCCTTGCACTTGAGACCCCAGAATCTCAAATCTGACATCCACAAAATGTAAGGAAGTGACTTAGCCTCTTTCAGATACATTCATACCTTCTATGCAGGTTCAGTGCTTATCCTTTTCTAAAGATTTTGTTTTTTCCTTTTCATTCACTAAGCTTTCTTCCCCAGGGTAGCTGTTTCTAAAATTCCCTCCTCAGGACTGTTCAACATAGTGCCCTCTTTTCAGGGGGTTACTCCAGATGGAGTTAATAAGTTGTCTGCAAATAGAACTCAATAAAACTGAGTATCTTGTGGTAGGACCATGAGCTTCCAACAGGAGAATCCTTTCAGTTTGTTAAAGATTTGTTTTCTGGGGTATTTATTTGCATACAATAACATTTAGCCAATACCATCATTACAATCAATGTGAAGAACAAGTTACAGTATCTGGTTTTGTCTAAGTAAGTCCAAATAATAATGATTGTTTTTTAGTCCCTTCTCTCTCTTCAGCTCCTAGCTTGAGTTACTAAGCTGAACGCTAGAGATTTTCACAGGAAAAGGAGGTAAAATTAATTCTTTTACACCTATGACAGAACAGCCTTCAGGCTTCCCAGAGTAACAGGCTCCCCAGTACCCGTTCCTACTCATGTCCTGATGAGATGGTGATTTACTTCCAGTTTCATCCTTTTTCTTCAACAAGGTACTTCCAAATGGCACTTCACATCTATGCTTTAAAGACAAAAATTCATTCATGAAATGCTATGATCATAGGATTATAGGGAAGTAGGGCTGGAAGGGCTCTCAGAAAATCAACTAATCCAGCTACCTGCTTGAGGCAGGATCACCCCTGATGAAACCATCCCATGCTAGTGTCTGTCTAGCCTACTCCTGAAAACTTCCAAGGATGAAGTCTCTCTAGGTAACTTGTTTCAATGCTTTACCACCCTCATTGTCAGAAGGTTCCTCCTAATTTTCAACCAAAATTTCCCCTGATACAGTTGGAGGCCATTTTTCCTAATCCAGTCCACTATGGCCACCAGGTAAAGCCCATCCCCTCCTCTCTGTAATTGACCACGTATTTGAAGACTGTAATCAAATCGCACCTCAGGCTTCTCTTCCCCAGACTAAATAACCCTAGTTCTTTTCACCTTTCTCATAAGTCTTGCTTCTCAGGCCCCTAATCATTTTTGTTGCTCTGCATTGGGTTCTTTCTAAACTGTCCAAATCCTTTTTGGAGTGTGGGGCTCAAAACTGGACACAGTACTACAGGTGAGGCCTCCCTTAGGCATCTTTCAGTAGGTACTTTTCTGAAAAATGAAATGCTGGAGTAAGTTTGTTCAAATGTGAATACAGTTAAATCTGGCATATCCAAAACAGGGGAAACTTGGAAGATACTACTGAAGTTTTAAAAGAATTTGTTGCACTCAACTACTTTTTAAACACTCATCCATTTCATGTTATCATTCCATGCTATGCAGTTTGTATCACCACCTGTTGAAACTTGCTAGAACCATTTTTTATTACATGGAGGGTTCAAAATATTATTCACTAACAAACTTCAGCTAAAACCTAATGGGCATTGGTCAATTCATTATGCTGTTCAGCATAATTTATTTACTTTGGGAACCCTTTTAGGGTAAATTAACCCCAGTCCTCACTACGTAGTTTGCCAGGTTCTGCCAGCAAAACTGTGGCTCTATCCACTGTGGCTAAGTACAGATGTTCAAACAGATGATCCCTGAGGTGGGATCCTATGTGGGTTTCTGTAAGTGGTGTAGGTTAGTTTGGGAGCAAACAGAACACATGTTTTCCCTTTGGTGTGTGGGCAGGCATGGTGCCTGCACTGGCTGAGACCAGCAGGTTGTGGGCACTCCCGCATGCCTGTCAGCAGGCCCACAGGCTCCCCCAGATGCTGGCAGTTGCAGAGCACTGCCAAGTGGCTGGGCTACCCTTGATTGGCTGCCAAGTCCATGTGGCAGAAGCCTCTGTTCCCCTACTACTCTCTTCCCCACTGCACTGCTAGACACAGGCAGGAGGGAGGCTTCTGGTTCCAAGATGGCGACCAGGGGAGGGGCACCCGTCAAGGGGCAGGTCTACCCTTGTGGCCCTCAACAGCTTACCTAAACTTGTTAAGTGGCCCTCCAGTCAAAATAATTGCCCACCCCTGCTATAACAGCTGTTGCTTTCCACCTGAGCTTCTGGCAGCAGAAGCAGCCTAGTGTGGACAAAACCTTATTCACCTTCCTTATACCCCTGAACTATTGCAGGCTAACAAGACAGTGGCTACCACACTGTTTTTCAGAGAACAGAAAAAGAGGAAAGGCTCGAAAGAGGAATAAAAATGTGCTGAGAGAGAGGAGAAATATTAGTCAGGTCAGATGCCAGTTTTGGTCTCTAAGAAAACCTGTATCAGGATTAGTTGTTCTTCAAAGTGGAAAGCTGGTTTAAGTTGTTCCACTTTGAAGTACAGTCGATCCAGACAGCAATTTTAAAAAAAATGAGTCAAAACTGGCATCTGAAACATTTTCTTTTAAAGTAGAGCAGATTCATATGCTAGTTTGGGCTCCAAAATTTGTCTGGATCAGCAGCTGCACATCAAAGCAGCACATCTTAGTGCAGCATTCTGCTTTGAAGTATATCTCATCCCAACGCCAGTTTTCTTAAAGGAGCCCATACCAGTTTATGAATTAAGGGTACTTTAAATGTATTCTTATGTAATAGCATGGCTTTTTCATATATATTAGCAATGAGATGTGGCCTTGAGTTTTATACATATTATCAACAGCAGTCAGATTGACAGAACCTAATCTGACAGCTGTTCATAGTTTCATTTACTAGTAAGAGAATGAGCACACTTTATAAACTATATAGTGATCTTAGCTAATCCCTTACACAGATCTGCCCAGACAGGATACATTGATGGCTGGAGAAAACTGATACAGAGAAATAAGTGCTTTATAAAATATCCACAGAACCTCTCAAATTTTTCCAAAACAGGCTATTTTTCCATTGGGGAAAAGCTGGGAGAGAATGAACTCCACATGGTGTTATTTATGTCAATTAATGTACAATTGTAAGGCATTCAAATACTGTGGTGATAAGGAAGGTAGCAGAATATATACAGGAATTACTAGCCTAAAGTCATAAATGATGTTTATGTAAAGAAGATAGCCCAATATCTCCTTTGTCCCTTTCAGGAACTTAAAGGTTTAAAAGAGCATTTTAACACGCCATCCTCCTTTAGAAATTTTAAGAAAAACCTAGTCATTTCTATAAGTAAAAATAACTGTAAATTGTATAAACACATTATTATTTTAATGCAAATTAGGTGCATACTTAGGATCCTATTGAATTGCTAATTCAGCCCCTAGGAAAGATGTCTCAGCTGTGAAATTCTGTCACTGGACACAGATGGTGAAATTCTGACCCTGATTGAGGTTTATAGGAGTTTTGCCACTGCCTTCAGTGAGGTCAGAGTTCTCAAGATTCCTAGTAAGCAATTCAGAGCTCATTTTTGCTACCCTGGTAAGACAGTGTCTTTCAAATAACTCACAGACCCAATCAATGCTTTGAATGTTACCTTCAAGGGAACAGGGAGCCAGTGGAAAAATATTTCCCTGAAGTGTTCTAGGGTCATGTCATGTTCAGGAGACAAATACATTTTCTATGAGCTGAAGTTAATGGTTTTACTTCTGAAGTAGCTGCATGGAAACATACTAGAGAAATTAAATCTTCTTCCTTGTCAATCTGTTTCCCTTCATAGTCTATATGCTACTGTTTATAATCTCAATAGTGCAGATCCCTGGCTTAGCAGGGAACTCTTCAGTGGGTGTTTCTACATGAGATGCTACGTTGCCATAGCATTGGCAGGCATGAACCATGATGCCGACACTACTGCACAGTAGGGTTGTAAATGACCTGTGCAACCGCCAGGACTGCACAGTAATGATGGTTACTGCACAGTCATTTACTACTTGTTAAAGCAAGTAGTAAATGACTGTGCAATAACAACTGTGCAGTCAGGGGCACATGTAGATTCACCCAATAAACTGAATCACAAATAGGAAGCTTATAACAAGTGAAAGCTTGGACAAACAACTAGGAAGGACTATAAGAGTATTGCATGGGCATGCAGGGATGAAGTCAGGAAGGCCAAAGTGCAATTGGAGTTGCAGCTAGCAGTGCAACTGGAGTTGCAGCTAGCAAGTGATGTGAAGGGTAACAGGAAGGGTTTCTACAAGTCAGCAACAAGAGGAAGATCAGGGAAACTGTGGGTCCCTTACGAATGGGGAAGGCAACCTAGTGAAAGAGGATGTGGAAAAGGCTGAAGTACTCAAAGCCTTTTTCACCTCAGTCTTCACAGGCCAGGTCAGCTCCCAGACTTACTGTACCTGGCAGCACAGTTTGGGGAGGAAGTCAGCAGCCAACATGGTGAAAGAACAGGTTAGAGACTATTTAGAAAAGCTGGACATATACAAGTCCATGGGGCTGGATGGGATGCACCCAAGGGTGCTGAGGGAATTGGCTGATATGATTGCAGAGCCACTAGCCATCATCTTTGAAAACTCCTGGTGATTGGGAAAGGTGTTGGATGAACCCCATTCTTGTTGATAATGCAAAAAAACGGGGTAGAATACTTCCATAATGAGACAGAAGAAAAAGGAAAATTATGTACCCTAAATAATTTCCATTATAATGTCATTTTAAAAATTGACAGAATTGGTTACTCCTGTTTTGGCCCTCATACTCTCCTACTAATTTCTTTTCTTATCATGTTAATTAATTAATGGAAAGTAAAAGATTTAGAAATGATGGTTTCACGTCAAACTTTCATTTGACCTCCGAAAATCTACCAGTTCAAATCTTTTTTTATAAAAGGTGAATAAGCCAGTTAGGTGTTCATTTACCTGTTTTCCTTTGCTTGTGCAATGATATCTTGAGAGTAGGTCTGTGTGAATAATTGATTTTTCAGTTCAGTAGATGGACTGGGGGGAGAAAATGTTCAAACCCAATATTCCAAATAATAGATTTTCAATTTTTCTTAGTGAAATAAAAGCCTAAGAGGTTACTTTACAGACATATACAATAAAAAGCCAGGAACCAAAGTACTAGATTAACAAAATTGCTGATGGTGGCTATTCTGGATCCTAAAGGCTACAGCATTTTTCTAAAGGGTGAAAAACCCAAGTTCAATTACCTCCTTTGCTTTAGTGTATTTGAACACACGTGATTTTTGTATGTGCAAAATATTTTTTACACAAGCCATGTTTTGGTGCTTAAAAACAGCTAAAATATACAAACAGAATGGTTCACAAAGGCTTGTCGATCTTTGTGGGTGCACTTTCATGAGGTCCACTGAAACTTTGATGGGTAGTGAGTGAATAAGTCACAGTGTGTGTAGATTGGTGATGATCAACCTTTTTTTTACATGTGGGCCAAATCTTAAAATCAGAAATGGGCCAAGGGATGCATAGAAAAGCATTGCCAGAGCTCTGTATGTGCAGTGAGCTCTCTGAGCTCATAAGTTGTCAGGGCAGGATCTGAATGGAACCATGGCTCTGGATCCCAGGGGATGAACACCATCACTGCTCATCCTTTGCTTCTCC
>NW_005842033.1:2394328-2397922 GCF_000455745.1 Alligator sinensis | reverse complement strand
GGGGAAAAGATGTGGCAAGCACCAGCATTCATCCCAGGGGCTCCAGACCAGAGCCCCACGGGATCCAGGCAGAGCCTGCATTGACAGGCCAGGAAGCTCAGACAGGAGCAGTGTAAAGAGGCTCTGAGGACCATCCCTATTCCACAGACAATAGGTTGAACACTACTGGTGTAGAGACATGGCATGTTCATTCTATTTCTTCTCTGGAGTAAATGCTTGATGCACAGTGTGTCAGTGTACAGTTACTGCTGAGGAAGTCAGAATTTACTTCAGTGAAAGTTACTTTGGTGAATATGTTATGTGACCATTACCAGTTTCACTCTGAGATCATCATTAGCTCAGGGCAGACTGGTTCCCCTGCCCTGATGCCTGGCTACTACATAATAGTGCCTGCTTTGGGCAGCTAGGTTGGGAGTGGTGTTTGTGTGCCCTCTCCTTTCTACAGAGTAAGTAGGAGTCAGATCTGAGATACATTATTCTACAGTGAATACATCTTGCATTCTGACTCGCAGGGAAAGCCACCTGCATCTGTGCAGTTAAAATAAAAAGGAGCAAGGTTTGGTGGGAGAAACATGAAGTGCAATACCTGGAGGACAAGCAATGGTGGTGGTGATGCCCACTGTGTTACAGCGTGGGTCCTGAGGCACAAAAGGCCGCTTTTTAGTTTCATAGCAAGGGGACAGGAAAGAGGGCTTAAGGGAGAAAGGAGGGATAACAGGTGAGGAAGTGAATTAAGGGGACGGTAGAGTGGAGAGGAAGATATACATGAAGGAGAAGGGAAGAAATAAAGACTAAAAAAAAAGGAAGAGAGGGCCGAGGGAGGGGGCTGTGCTGTAGCTCCCCCAGGTATGGAAGTAACAGAGATACTTACTGTCTCCATAGCTTAGAGGGTGGGAGGTTGAAGCACTTGTGGCAGTAAGGGTTGGGTTGAGCTGTGTCTCCGAGCTACTGGCCGTGGGCTTGTGGTAGTGTTCTGTGTAGCGGCTTAGAGAGACATCCATTTGTCATCTGTACTGGTGTCAAGCAAGGATGTGCCATCACCTCAGATCTGTTCTCCATTTATTTGACAGTCATCCTTATTCTTATTAAGAACTGCCTTCCTTCTGGATTTGAAATTGAATACTGAACAGATGGAGGGCTCTTCAATCTGGGACACTTTTGCTCAAAGACCAAACTACTCAAAACAACCATCCTTGACTTGCAATGAACTGACAACTGTGCCATCCCTGTGTATTCTGAGGAAAACCTCCAGACTGCACTGGATCTCTTCAGAGAAGCCTACCAAATTTTGGGCCTGTCACTCAATGCTGAGAAAGCCAAAGTGCTGTATCAGCCAAGCCATGCATGTGACCTCTCTCCCCAAATTACCATCGGGGGAAAAACCCTGGAGGTAGTTGAGCACTTTCTCTACCTTGGTAGCCACCTCTTTCAGAGAGTGAACATTGATGAGGAGATCCAGCACAGGATCCAGTGTGCAAGTGCCTCCATTAGAAAATTGCTTTGGCATGTATTTATTCATTGCAATCTCTGGAAAGACACCAAGATCCAGGTCTACAATGCAGTCATCATGGATGTGAAACATGGGTGACCTACCGTTTTCATCTCAAGAGCCTTCATCACAAATGATGCCTCTGGAAAATCCTCCACATCAAATGGGAAAATTGCCACACAAATGCCAGCATCTGCTGAAGCCAGTGTTACTAGCATTGAGCCTGGTGATCCTCAAACATCAACTTCCCTGGACCAGAAATTGAATGTTGATAACCAACTTGTGACTCCCAAACCAAGTGATCTGCTCCCAGCTTAGTAGCAGGCCTGGTCCCTGCTGTGCAAACCCCAGCTGGGTCTGTGGCCAGGGCAGGGGACTCCATTCCCTCCCTGGCCTCTGCTGGCTGGGCTGAAGGGCAGAGGCTTTGTTGCCTCAGCTCTGGGACAATCTCAGCTCTGTGATGAGCAGGGGTGGAAGCTAGCCCACCTGCCTTAGGGGGAGAGGTCAGTGGGGGGCCACAAAGCATCCTGGGTGCCTGTGGACTGTGACATAACTTGATCTGAGATCAAGGGATCTGGTACTAAAGTTTGATAGGCCAGTTTAACAAAGATCAGTGAAATCTGATACTAAATGGATCTAGGTGTATCTTAGACTGGGTTCTGGCATTTTTATACTGGTCTATGGGCACTGAACTTCTATTCTGTTGCAGGTTTAGACCAGTTTCTGATCACTTATATGGGTTTGTGTGTAATTTCTGTCCCTAGCCACACGTGAATTTTAGGGTTTGTGCACGGATATTTTATTTAATACGATTTGTCAAAATTACCTTTTCCAAAGGATATAGTAATAGGCTTAAACAATATAACAGAAAGACTTTTTCATTTCTATAGCTATAAAATTATCAGAGGCGATAAAAATGTATGTTATCTGGATAATCCTCAGATGTTGGATTTCTTTCTCCTCATTTGGACTTTCTACCAAATTCATTCTGAGGTGACTAATAGATCCCATTTCCTGCTAAAGATGAATTGTGCTTTGCTTCGTGCAGAAATCTGAAGGAGTCACAGCTGCATACCTTATAATATCAGCCGCTGTACATACATGTGCAAGTAGAGTAGCAAAAAGTATACCTGGCAAATGGCTACTCATCATGACATACAGAAACCTAGGTTAAACCGTAGACATTCACAGAGTAGAAAATATTTTGTGGCATATGCAAAGGGAAATTGTATTTGTAAAGAATTACAGGTCATCATTTTTAATGCCACAGCATGGCAATACATGGTAAGTGCCAAGTGTAAATACTCTGGGCTCATTCCTCTGCTACTAAATGTTGTTTTCCTTCATTACCTTAAATTCAAATCAGCCAATGGCACAGTCTATAAAATATCTCTTTGCTGTAGGAGCTAGCCATGAAGAGACATAAGCAGCAAACAGGAAAGGAAGCATGTACCAAGAACAGGTAAAGAGATTCATAGATTTCATAGATTTCATAGACATCAGGGCTGGAAGGGACCTCGGAAGATCATCGAGTCCAGCCCCCCACCCAAAGGGCAGGAAGTCAGCTGGGGTCATAGGATCCCAGCAAGATAAGCATCCAGTTTCATCTTGAAGGTGTTCAATGAAGGCGCTTGAACCACCTCCGGTGGCAGGCTGTTCCAGACCTTGGGGGCTCGGACAGTAAAGGAATTCTTCCTTATGTCCAGCCTGAAACGATCTTGAAGTAGTTTGTGACCATTCGACCTCGTCATCCCTTGGGGCGCTCTGGTGAACAAACGTTCCCCCAGATGCTGGTGGTCACCCCTGATAAACTTGTAGGTGGCCATCAGATCACCCCTGAGCCTGCGCTTTTTCAGGCTAAAGAGCCCCAGGGCTCTCAGCCTGTCATCGTAGGGTCTGCTTCCCTGACCTCTGATCATGCGCGTGGCTCTTCTCTGGACTCTCTCAAGCTTCTCCACATCCTTTTTGAATTGTGGAGCCCAAAACTGGACACAGTACTCCAGCTGCGGCCTCACTAAGGCCGAGTACAGGGGGAGAATGACGTCCCGGGATTTGCTTGAGAAGCATCTATGGATGCAAGCCAGCATTTTGGTCGCTTTACTAGC
>NW_005842033.1:2385011-2391890 GCF_000455745.1 Alligator sinensis | reverse complement strand
GGTGGAGCAGGTCAGCCAGTCTGGCTGAGAAGAGCCTCCTCCCTAGGGGAGAGAGGTGGAGGCCATCTCTTCCCAGCAGCTCGCTGCCTCTCTCGCCAAAGAGCGGGCTGTGGTCATGAAAGCCAAAGCCTTCCTGACGACACCAGCGCTGCAGTCTTTGGTTGACCACATAGATCCTCCTGTCCCTTCTCAGCCCATAGCCTGATACTGGGAGGATCGACGAGAACACTACCTGTGCCCCCAGACCCTTAAGCCCCGCTCCCAAATCCCTGTAGCGCCTCATGACCTGGCTGGGAGTGCTCCGAGCAGTGTCATTGGTGCCCACATGAATAAGGAGCATGGGATAGTGGTCTGTGGGTTTAAGGAGCTTTGGGATCCTCTCCGTAATGTCCCGGATGCGGGCCCCTGGGAAGCAGCAGACTTGCCAGGCTAAGGGGTCGGGGTGGCAGATTGGCCCCTCAGTCCCCCTCATAGAATCATAGATTCATAGACACTAGGGCTGGAAGAGACCTTGGAAGATCATTGAGTCCAGCCCCCTGCCCCAGGGACAGGAAGTCAGCAGGGATCATAGGATCCCAGAAAGATAAGCATCCAAATATCTTTTGAAGGCATTCAAAGTAGGTGCTTGAACCACCTCCGGTGGTAGGCTATTCCAGACCTTGGGGGCTTGGACAATAAAGAAGTTCTTCCTTATGTCCAGCCTGAAACGGCCATGGAGGAGTTTGTGACCATTCATCATTGTCATCCCTTGGGGTGCCCTGGTGAACAAACATTCCCCCAGATCCTGGTGAACACCCCTAATAAACTTATAGGTGGCCATCAGATCGCCCCTGAGCCTGCACTTTTCCAGGCTGAAGAGTCCCATAGCTCTCAGCCTCTCTTCATAAGGTTTGTTTTCCTGACCTCTGATCATGCACGTGGCTCTCCTTTGCACTCTCTCAAGCTTCTCCACATCCTTTTTGAATTGTGGAGCCCAAAACTGGATGCAGTACTCCAGCTGTGGCCGAGTACAACAGGAGAATAACGTTCTGGGATTTGCTTGAGAAGCATCTATGGATGCAAGCCAGCATTTTGCTTACTTTACTAGCCGCAGCATCACACTGAAGGCTCATATTCATCTTGTGGTCAATCATGACCCTCAAGTCCCTTTCATCCGTAGTGCTAGCCAGCATAGCACTGCCGAGCCTATAAGGATGGTGCAGGTTTTTCCTCCCAAGGTGGAGAACCCTGCATTTTTCGCTGTTAAACACCATAAGGTTCTTGTCCGCCCATTTCCCGAGCCTGTCAAGGTCTGCCTGGATCACCCTCCTGTTCTCAGGTGTGGATGCATTATTCTAGAGTTTGGTGTAGTTGGCGAACTTGGCCAGTCCACTTCTGACACCAATGTCTACATCATTAATGAAGATGTTAAATAGTATAGGCCCTAGGACAGAGCCCTGAGGGACCCCACTGGTCACAGGGCACCATGACAATTGACTTCCTACTGCGGAGCCAATTCCCCAGCCAATGGAGCGTGGTGAGGCTGAGGCCACAGTTAGCGAGATTTGCCAAGAGGTGAGCATGGGATACCAGATCAAAGGCTTTTTTAAAGTCAAGATATATGACATCAATCTCTTCTCCCTTGTCCAGGTGATAGGTCACCTGGTTGTAGAAAGAAATAAGACTGGTCAAGCAAGACCTACCCACAACAAACCCGTACTGGCTATCCCTCAGGATGTTGCTGCCAGCCAGTCTGTTAAGAATGGCCTCTTTGATAATCTTTTCCAAGACCTTCCCTGGGATAGAGGTCAGGCTGATTGGCCTGTAGTTTGCTGGATCCACTTTCCTCCCTTTCTTAAAGATAGGCACCACATTGGCCTTCTTTCGATCTTTGGGCACTTGACCAAAGTGCCAAGAGTTCTTGAAGATCCTTGCCAGGGGCTCAGCTATGATGCTAGCCAGCTCCTTGAGTACCCTGGGGTGTAAACTGTCAGGGCCAGCTGACTTGAAGGTGTCCAGCCTCTCAAGGTGTTCCTTCACAAGGTCAGCATTGATGGGGGGTAAGGAATCTCCCTCATCTGGGCCTCCCTGTCCTGTAATGGGCAGAAGCGTCCCATGGGATTGGTGAAAAACTGACGCAAAGTACCCATTTAGCGAGTTTGCTTTTTCCTGGATGTCAGTTGTCAGTTGTCCCACCTGGTTTAGCAGGGGTCCAATGTTGCCCTTGCTTTTCTTCCGGCTCCCCACATATCTAATAAAGGACTTTTTATTGTCCTTGACACTTGTAGCTAGCTGGAGTTCTGTTGCAGCCTTGGCTTTTCTGTTTTGGTCCCTGCAGGTCCGGACCAGTGCAGAGTATTCCTCCTTTGAGGTGGATCCAGTCCTCTGTCCTTTGTAGGTCTTTCTTTTTAGATGCAGGAGGTCCGCTAGTTCCCTGGAGAGCCAGGGGGACTGCTGTGCCCTTTTTCTGCCTTTCCTCCGAGACGGAATAGACTTTGCTTGCACATCCAGAATCGCTCCCTTGAGGAGCAACCACTTGTCCTGAACTCCCCTCCCCTTTGGGTTGTGGCCCTTTAGGGCCTCCCTGACAAGCCTCCTTAGCTTGTCGAAGTCAGTTTTCCTAAAGTCAAGGACTTCTGCATTGCTGACTGACTTGCCAGCTTTATGGCAGATGGTGAAGGTGATCAGCTTGTGGTCACTGTCACCCAGCTTCCCTTCGATCGTCAGGTCGCTGATTAGGTTGTCCCCCCATTGCCAGTACCAGAGGAGAGGAGGAGATGATATGAGGAGAGATGATAAATAAATGGAAAGTGGCAGAGTGATAAAAAAATGAAGACAACCTTTTATATTAGATGGAGTAATGATAAGTCTAAGTGCAAAAATTGTCAAGTGATGCCTGATCCCAGCTGCTCATTTTTCATGTTAAAATTAAAAACAAAAAAAAAAGCTTTTAAGGTGATGTTACCAACTCAAAGTAATTAGACGTATATTAGATTTCTTTAATAAACCCAAATGATATTGTGCCATAGCAAAAGAGAACTGCTAAAAGCTGTAACTCCTTTTGACTTAAAATATTATGTACCAATCTGTTGAAGGTTTGGGTGCTCAAGGAATGTAGGATCAGAGCCAAAGGGTCAAGCAGCTGGAGACACTGACCAGTTCTTGGGATCTTATTAATGACAGTTGTGAGAAGAATGATTAAGCTTTCTGAATGGTTCTTTTAAGGCAACAGTCCTGATTGTATTTTCACAAGTATCCGTTTTAAACACTGACTTCAACTGAGTTACTCCTGAATTATCCTGGTGTAACTTAGAGAAGGATGAGACTCCCTATGTACATAAGAGCAGTTAGATTAGGGGTGCATCTACATGTCACCATATGATGACGTTGCTATGGTGCCGTGCTTTGATACTTCCTTTCGGAAGTACTAAAGCATGGCACCGTATGGGTGGTTACTGTGCCATGTGTGCAACATAGTTAGATTTTGCCGCTATGTTGCCATAGCAGCACGTGATACCGGGGGAATGCTGCTACAGCAATGTAGCTTTCAATCACATATAGACTCATGTGATCGCTACATCACCATAGTTGCTGTATGGTGATGTAGCACGTCACTATATCACCTTTGGGTGACATGTAGATGCGCCCCAAAAGAAATTGCTTGACAGATTAAGCAATGCAGTGTATTTTCAATTATTAGAGAGACTCTAGTTGCCTGGAATTTGTATGGAACTGTAATGGGGTGCCACTTCAGGGGTGGCCGGGATGCCCCTGGAGCCTCCTCAGCCCTTATCAAATTTGCTTACTCTTGTTGTGTCTGGGTAATTTCCCTTTCTCCTCCTAACCAAACCATCTATTCTCTGGGCTACAGGTCCCTGACCCTGTCTGTCTTTGGCTATGGCCCTTCTTGGCCTTGGACCCTCTCCTCAGGCCCTTACCCCACTCTTGGCCAGTTAAGATCTCTGGGCTCCTTGGCCCTGGCAGGCTTCAGCTGTAGTCCCTCCTTGACCTTTAGCCCTCTGGGCCTAGGCCAGTTGAGACCTCTGGGATCTCTGGTCCTACTTGCTCTTTCTTACTCACCCAAGGGTCTACTTCTCCTGCTGCTGCATGGCTGCTTTTCAAGCAAATGCACTAGTGTAACGGGGTACTGCCCCAGGGGTGGCCATGATACCCCTGGAGACCCCATGAGCCTTTATCAACTTTGCTCTGTGTTGATCGCCTGGGACAGCAATCTCCCCTTCCACTAGTCTGCCACGTCTTGCTATATTTTTCTTTTGGGAAAAGGGAGGCAGGGCTCCCCAAGGCTGGTCTCACACTCAAGAACACAGGTGTCCAAGTTCATTGCCTTAAGAGCCAATCATGTTGGCTGTGTCCTCCCCAATACCCACACCTATGCCTCAGATATCACACATACTAATTAAATCATGACTGCCCCTGTAGGCTATAGACTCCTGGCTGTATTTGTCCTTACCCTAGACCCTCTCTGGGCTATAGGCACTCTGATCCCCTTGATCTCCAGCTATGGCCCTCCTGTCCTTTGGTCCTTCTCCTTAGATCCTGACCTCGCTTCTAAGCCAGTTGAGATCCATGGGCTCTCCAGCCCTGCCAGTCTCTGGTTGTGGCCCTCCTGGCCTTTGGCCCTTCCTGAACCCTGACCCTGCTCCTAGGCCAGTGAGACCTACAGACACCCCAGCTCTACCTGATCCCTATGCCATCTGCTGTCTTTCTGAACCCTTTAGCCCTCTGTGCCCTCCGTTCTCTCTCCCGGCCTTTCTCTCCCTGAGCCAGCTGGGACCTTCTTACCTCCCCTATGTCCTTTCCACAAACCACCAGATTTGCTTACCCAATCTCAGATGTTAAGCAGGACCCCAGCTTCAGCTCTGTTGCCCAGACGCTCCTCTCAGTGTGGCTCTCAGGGCTAGACTACCTGTCCTACTCCAGCTCCTGATAGCCCTGCCCCTGCAGGTCATGTGACTCTTAACTGCCCCCTAGCACACCTGCAGGCTGCTTCTCAGTCAGCCTACCTTCAAGTAGTAGGAGCACCAAGCTTCCTGCTACAGGAACCATAAAATGTTTTCACTTTTTACTTTACATATTAAACATAAAGACATCTTCAGGAACACATACCAGCTTTAACTAGATAATCAAGTATTTAAATTTATATTGAATTAGATGGATTTATGTCTAAGTTTATTCACCATTTTATTTTATTTCCCCCCCAAGCCTATTGTTTTAGAACAAAAGAAGATTGCAAGGCATTATATAGAAACATGGTTAATTTCAGATCTCCCAGGAGTTCTTCCTGTTGATTACATTCTGAGAGTGAGTAAAATAAAAAATGGTCTTTATAATACATTTTATTAATTAGCATTTAAAACTGTAGCTTTCTTATATAGATTTTTATTTTTTTAAAAGGAAAACCTTCAGGAATTCTATCTACAAAAGACACCCATTCACAAGTAGTTTCTAATAACACATCTGTTAGAAATTTTATCTTGTTTCATTTATATAGATTTACAATCATACAGTATGAACACTATTGAGAGCAGGTAAGTCATATAGTGTTATCAGTAATAATATTCACCAATAATGTAGCTCTTTCCATATTTAGAATATTGTGCAAACATTGCTGTTTAATTCTCCCACCAATCCTGTAAGATAAGTAAGTAGTTGTAACACACCTATGGGTGTGTAAAGCGCCTCTGGGTGCCAGAATGGTGCATTTACCTTTCTGGGCCTCCCCCTCATTCCCCTATGGTCTTCCTATCCTATGATCTCATCTGCCATGCCTTGATGTAATGACTTGACAAAGGAGGCTGCCTTGAAGACAAAGAGGGCTTTGGGTTGTGGAACCTTGTCTGAACTGTGGTCCCCCTGGCCCTGTCCCAAGTTTGCTCTGGCTAAGCCTTTATGCTTGGGGTCCATTGCACAGTACTGCAAGTACTTGACTCAGCTTTGGTTGTGTTCTCATGAGAGGAGGTGGAGACCACTGATAGAAGTGCCTGGGGATGCCCCAAATTCTAGGTGAAGTTGTTCATACGATGAAAGACAGAGACTGGGGAATAAGCCCAGAACCTTAGAGAGTCAAAGCTCATCAAAGACTGAGAGGGAGCAGATTCAGAACTTCTGCAGGTGAGACCCGTGGCTGCAGAAACCTGTATAGGTGTCACAGTGGGACCAGAGGGAGAAAAGGAGAAAAACATGGGAAACGATGGGTTTCCCCTTGCAGGCTGGCAGAGTTCCAGCCTGCAAGGGGCTGCAGGGAGCAGGAGGGGGGTAATCAGGAAGGGGGTGTCACGTGCATGTGTGTGCACACACAAGAATGTGGCAGCCAGGCAGCCTGGACAGCAGTTCCCACAGCTCCCTGCAGGTAAATTGGGGATGGGGGGGATTGAGGATCCACAGTGAGGGAGGGATTTGGGAAGGGCTGGGGCTTGGGGCCCAGTGGGGACTGGGATGGAGCTGCAGGCTTGTCCAGAGGGTGCTTGGATGGGAGGAGGGCTGGCTCCCCACCACTGTACACACTCCTGGGGGGACATGGGGGTACATGCCCCCTGATTTTTGTGAGTGGGCTGGGGGTGGATGCAGGCTGCCTGCTGTGGGTCTGGGGCTCTCTGCCCTGCTGCCCTCCCCCTGGGGCCTCCACTTGGCATACGCAAGATGCCAGCATATCAGGGATGCTCAGTGCCACAAAGCAGTGGGGGTGACAGCCACAGCTGGACCCACATCCTGGTGAGTGAAGTGGGCAGGGGGAGCTATGATTTTTCCATGATAAAAAATCCCAAAATCAAACAGCATGTTTGATTATATAAAAATAAAATACCTATACCAAATGTATAGGTATTTTATTGAGGCATTGGTAGGCTTCCAAGATGTTTTAAAACTGTAAATATATTAATA
>NW_005842033.1:2366103-2384820 GCF_000455745.1 Alligator sinensis | reverse complement strand
TAGCCACCCTGAGCCCTGGTTGGCCAGTTTGCAAGCCAGGGTGGGACTGCTGGAGGGGATAAAAGCAGCAGCCGAACTGGCACGGGGGGCTGCTGACAGTGACTCCGGGGAATGACGCAGGAGGTCTAAGAAGAGCTGGGGTGAACTGACCCAGCAGAGGGAGCAGAGAGACCCCTCTGAAGAGCCTCAAAGCCCCTGGGAGAAGAAGGCAGTGGTAGTCAGCCGTGCCTGCAGCCCTGCAGCAGAAAGGGAGCAGCGGACAGGGCTTGGGGCAGAGAGCTGGTGCCCCAAGGCCCCATCACAGTGTGCTGGATGTGCTGGGTGTCCCGGAGGCCAGGGGTGGCAGTCGGCCCCCCACTCCACTGCGGAGAAGAAGCAGCGGCCAGGAGCGCAGGCGGCAACTTTATCTGGAGCAGGGAGCTGGGTGGGTGAGTTGAGGAAACCCCTTACCTTCCCTGGCAAAGTGGGTCAGCAGCAGGCAAGGCACTGGGATCCTGAGGAGCAGCAGAGCGCAAGGACGAGGGTCCCCAGGAGCTCAGGGTGCAGGCTGGCACTCGGAGTGGCATTGGCAAGATGCGAGGTGTGTGGGGTGCCCGGCCAGTCATCTGGAGCAGGGGGTTAGAGCAGCAGCCCCTGGGAGCTGCCTGTGCAACTGACCCTCTGCCACTGACTGCCCCAGAGGGGACTCAGTCCTGCCCCTTATTCTGCCACTGATTGTCATCGGATGGAGTCCCTGAGCCTTGTGCTTGGGTCATGCTGATTATTGCAAAAGCCTACTCTATTTCTTGTTGCTTGCCTTTTTGGTTGCCATGGAGGGTTGCCCTTCAGCCTCTTTGGGGGATTAGGGTTTGATACAATTTGATTGCTGCAGACCAGAAGAGCTTAACCTGTTGCAGTCTGTCACTTATTGGGAAGCCTGTTGGAGTTGCTGGGAGTGAGCATCTTGCTTCCTTGTGGTAGCATCTCGGCAGTGACTGAAAGCTGCCAATTACCCTACCTGTGGTTCTTGAGTCAAGGGTTGACTAATGCATTCTGGTTTGTTTTGTGATTCTGGTTATGCTATTTAAGTTCTGTGACGAGCTAGCTGGTAGTGATTTAGCCCAGGGGTTTTGAAAGGGTAAAAGATGATTGGAGGACTTGGGATTGTAAATAAAGTGTAAATAGTTAAATCAGTTAAATGTTAGACCTTCTTGGGACCACGGGCTGCTCTCTTGGGAGCAGGGGGGAACAGGGGCCAGCTGGAAAGTAAACTGGTGCTGGCTGGAAGCCCTGCCCCACTCTTACCACACCATCCCTGATATTGGGCAGGGGTGGCAACTATTGCGCTGCCACCCAGTTTTTATATATATAAAAAATCATGGAAAAACGTTGATGTGGGGGGGTGTTAATCAGAGAATTTGGGATTTTTAAACTGAGAAAACCAGGATCACTTCTCATTAATACAGTAGACAAAATGATTTTCAGTGATTTGTGTACTATCCTAATACCCATGTAATTTTATTGTGGATTATTGTAGATACTACTAGAATTTTAAGTAAGAGAATGCCAGTAGAAAAATTAAAGTGTCGAAAGAGATTAAGAATGTTATTAATGATAATTTATCTATGATTTTCTGCTTCACTCATTTATATTTGTTAAACTGAAAACTAATACAATCTTATCTATGGTATACAGGTAATGCAGTCTTACCTGCTCCACCATAGTAGTTCCAACATTGCGGCTGATGTTTGCTGCTCTGCTTTATGCCTACTGTGGTGTTTGTTATAAGAAAACAGTTTTTAAGTGAAGAGCCTAGAAAAGAAGACTGGATTTATAGAGGTATGTGTGTTTCAGGAAAAAAGTGAGATAGGTATATCTTGGGAGAAAGGCAGATATGGTACGTAAGGCTAGCTCTTCAGTGCGGTGTAGCTATTTTAAAACAGCTGTGTTGCAGAGTCTGACAATGCAGCAGCTATACCTAGCTCTAGGCATATCACACTGACATAGAAATAATTCTCCATATGCAGAGAGGCAGCAGAGTTACTCTCATACTATTTTTCTCCCAATTGCTAACATACACAATTGCTCCACCTATCCACAGCAGATGTAGTTTCCCAGACTGAACAAATGCTGAGGGACAATGTAGGTAAACGTGCCTCTGGTGCAAAAATGAATGTTGTATTAGTGCATGTCTACACATTGCTGTATGGCAACATTGCTACAGCTCCATGCTTTAGTATTTCCAAAATTCCCCACTGGCATTTTTCAGCACGGGGACACTGATACACATGCCACTGGAGACTGCTGGAGCACATTAATTTTCACACTTTCCAAAGCACGGCTGAGTACAGGCAATTACTGTGCTGTGTGGGAGGCGCACACTACAGCAACATAGCTGGTGATCACGTGTAGACCCATGTGATCACTATGTCACTATAGCGCACTGTACAGCTAAGTAATGTGTTGCTACATCACCATAGGACAACATGTAGACGCACCCTTAATGTAGTAAGAAGTAAAAATTATGAAGTGAAGGTTAATAGAGTTTTATTGGGCCAACTCTATAGTTGAGAGAGAGGTAGTTAGCTGTGTTAATCTGAAGTCAGGCAGAAGGCAGAGAAGAAGTGCACCTTATAGACTAACTGTATCAGAGATGAATAAGTTTAGGAAGGCCTTCGACACTGTCTCTCACCCTATTCTCATTAAAAAACTAGGGGACTGTGGCATTGACACCTACACAGTCAAATGGGTCGCTAACTGGCTGGAGGGCAGCACCCAGAGAGTGGTGGTGGATGGGTCCTATTCGACCTGGAGAGATGTGGGCAGTGGGGTCCCCCAGGGCTTGGTCCTCGGGCCTGCACTGTTCAATATCTTCATCAGCGACTTGGACGAGGGGGTGGAAAGCACCCTGTTCAAATTCGCAGATGACACTAAGATGTGGGGGGATGTGGGCATGCTAGAAGGGAGGAATAGGCTACAATCAGACCTAGACAGGTTACAGGGGTGGGCAGATGAGAATAGGATGGGTTTCAACACTGACAAGTGCAAGGTGCTGCACCTGGGGAGGAAGAACCAACAGCATACCTACAGGCTGGAACTCCCTTCTCATCGGTGCAGAGGCAGAAAAGGATCTTGGAGTCATTATTGATGCCAAAATGAACATGGGCTGACAGTGTGGGGATGCGGTTAGGAAGGCCAACTGTATCTTGTCATGCATCCACAGATGCATCTCAAGCAGGTCCAAGGTGATCCTCCCCCTCTATGCGGCACTGGTCAGGCTGCAGTTGGAGTACTGCATCCAGTTCTGGGCGCCGCACTTCAGGAGGGATGTGGACAGCATTGAGAGGGTCCAGAGGAGGGCCACCTGCATGATCAGGGGTCAGCAGGGCAGGCCCTACGAGGAGAGGCTAAGGGACCTGAACCTGTTCAGCCTCCAGAAGAGAAGGCTGAGGGGGGATCTAGTGGCCGTTTACAAACTAGTCAGGGGGGACCAGCAGGCATTGGGGGAGTCCCTGTTCCCCTGAGCGCTACCAGGAGTGACAAGAAATAACAGTCACAAGCTGGCAGTGGGTAGATTCAGGCTAGACATCAGGAGGCGCTACTTCACTGTCAGGGTGGCTAGGACCTGGAACCAACTTCCAAGAGAAGTGGTGCTGGCTCCTACCCTGGGGGTCTTTAAGAGGAGGTTAGATGAACACCTTGCCGGGGTCGTTTGATCCCAGTACTCTTTCCTGCCAGGGCAGGGAGTCAGACTTGATGATCTACTCAGGTCCCTTCCAACCCTACCAACTATGAAACTATGAAACTAAGTTTTCTGTGAGCAAGAGATCATTTTACATCGGATCCTAGTTAGTCTGTAAGGTGCACCTCTACCCTGTCTTCTGTAGTTGATAGAGATGTTAAGGTTTCGATGCAAAAAGTCCTTCAGGTCTGGAAAAGAAGCAGATACAGCTTAAGTAAAATGCCAGTTCAAACAATTACTTTAATTTAAGCCATTATGTTAATGAAAGTGATCACTTAAAATAGGAAGTGAGCAGTAAAACTGTGGGGCAAAGAGAATTTATCAGAAGTACTTACAGACCAAGTAAAGAACAGTTGCTGTAGTTAAACCTAATTAAGTAAATGGATAAGGCTGTTCAGAAAGGAAGAGTGCCATTATAACCTGTGGAGCAAAGAGAGGTTAACAGAGGGAAGCAAGTAAATTATAATGAGCCATAAAACAATTGTATGTACTAAGTCTGTGGTTGTTGGTATCCAGTCAAGTTATGAATTTTTGTACTCAGACACATCTTCTCATGATATTGAGTAGGTTTCCTTTGAAGGCAAGGACTGTGAAAATGAAGATGGGGTGGTTGTTCTGTTAAAAGTGTACTCTACTGGTGATTGGGTGCTTCTGTCCTTTATAACTTTTTGTGACAGTTCATACTGGAGTAGAATGGTGATCTGATTTCACCCACATAGTTTCATGAGGGGACATGGTGTTCTGGATGAAGTACATCATATTTTGTGATACTCATATTTATGATACATGGATTCTGATTATTTTGTTCTGGGATTTTTTACTTCTGGTGACAGTGGATACATGGTGGCAAGTTTTGAATGTGTTGTTTAGTTAGGGTCCTGTTCTAATAATTGCTTATTATTCAGTGGACTGCTTCCTTCTGATTATGAGCTTGGCAATGTTGGGGGTTGCTTTAAAGCCTGGAGGAGGGGACTGGGAAAATTTCACTCAAGGTATGATTTTCTTCAAGTATAGGTTGTAATACATATCCTGACTTACCTCCTTGGCCATAGATGAGGACTTAGCGCATTAGCTCACAGAATGTCCGAGGAGAAAAATAATTCATCTGGGTTGTTGGTTTTTCTTCATTGTAAGAGCTGAAATTATTCCCTGCTTCTGTTTAAAGACAAAAGGCCTAAATCCTATTTCACTTTGACATTCCTAAGTTATATTACATGGTCACATAATTGCAATTTTGGATATAGTTTGGATTCTACTAGTTACTCTCACTGTGCATTTGCCTTTTTGAGCATGCTTGATAGGCTACACTATCACTGTTTAAGTGCCTGAGCAAAATAGAATCACCCAGGCACATAAATAATGCACCAGGTAAGGATCAACATTTTACTCACAGAACAACCACAGTTATCAGGTGTTTGACCCAATAGCTTAGTGACTAAGCTATTTGCCCAGATATTGGGAGACTCAGGTTCTGGATCCTTGCTCATCCAGAAGGAGTTTAAATCTGCATCTCCTAGTAAAGTGCTCTAATTCTTATGACCCTTGATATAGGAGCTTGATATAGCCTTCATCTTGAAGCTGGTCCACAATGCAGCCAGGAGGGAAAAAGATGTGAGAATAGGAGAAGCAACCAAGCCAAAAAGAGAGGGGCCCAGAGAAACTGATGCTGTCCTTGTAGGATGAGAACTGTAGGTTCTAGCCCTGGCCTTCGCACTTGTCCTTCCCTACTTGTGCATGCCTAGGTAATTTATTTTTCTTCCCCAGTGGAACATCCCATTGCTATTTATCATTTTTATTCAAGGAAAAGCACAATGGATCAGTTTCAGGGGGAGAGCTAGAGAGTGCTTGGGACACTACCAAGCCAATGGCCTGTGGTTGGAGCACTTTGTTGGCAAGTATGGGCATTTGTGTGTGCACTCTGGGAGGCATGGGGGGTGATTTAATTAGCTCAGCTTCGAGAGCTGTGCTAATTAAAAGTGCCTGGAGTGCCACATGTATCAGCATCCCCGTGCTGAAAAATGGTGGTGGAGTGCTTTGAACTAAAGCTCTTTGAACGAGCTTTAGTTTAAAGTACCCTGCTGCCACTTTTCACCACAGGGATGTGTGCACAGGATGTGTACTGACACATGATGCTGGAGGCTTCTAGAGCATGTTAATTTCCATGCTCCAGCAGACTCGATTAATCAATTAATCGAGTCTGCTCTGATGTGCTGGAATTACAGCGCATCGGAGCAGGCTTCCTGCGTATGTATAGGAGCCCTATGAGATTCAGACTGAAACCTCCTCTAGTGAAGGGGCCCAGAACTTTGCTCTCCTAGGTCGCCTCTGTAAGTGTTCATTGGCGTTCTAAGTAGAATGCATTGGAGCAGACTTAATCAATTGAGTCTACTCCACGTTGTAATTAAAACGCCCCAGTGTTGCCACAGTGTCATGTGTATTAAGCCCCCATGCATATTTATATAGCTGCAGGGTGCTTTATGTAAATCTTGTTGAATGATGTTTAGATAAAGCATCCTGTGGCCATTTTGAAATGCATGGGAGTTTAATACATGTGATGCTGTGGTGTTTTAATTAGAGTGGCTGTTCAGGTCTGAAAGGTCAGAGGGTCCTTCTCCATTTTACTTGTGGCAGATAAACACTTACCAGGGCAATCCTATTTTGCTACTGGTGGAAGTAAAATACCAGCTGTATGTACGTGCTAAAATTTGTGGTTACATGTTTGCATACATGCCCTTAGGGGCCAAAAGGTGAAATAGGATTTAACACACAGGGTCTTATTTTCTTTTTTCAGATAGGTTGGATCAGTAGTGGATCTAGGAATGGGGCAAGGGAGGGAGCAGTTCCCCCCACTTAGCCATGCTGCTCATACACGGTGGGCTCTGAGCTTGCTGCCTGGTCAGCGCAGGCTCCTGCTTGAGCTCCACATGAGCAGTGAGCTCAGAGTTCACCAACTTATCAGGGTGGGGTCTAGCCAGAGTCCCTGCTTTCATGAGGCTCTGGAACCCAGGGGGTGAACACTGCTGTTGTTGCCTTTCCCTTCTCTCTGCCTCCCCACTGAATTCAACAGCTGAGCAAAGGAAGGGATGAGCAACGGTGGTACTGCTCACCTCCTGGGCTCCAGAGCCATGCAAAAGCTGGGGTTCAGTTAGACTCCACCCCAAGAACTCATATGTAGCACACTCAAAGGGGGGTGTACCCCCTCTGGATCCACCCCTGGTCTGGGACATCCTTTAAGAGGATCACTGCTGCTAGCACTACTTTGTTAATGTGTCAGCAGAAAGCACTTTAATTTAGGTTGATACACATAATTTGGCCAACAGTGTGATAGGAAGTATTGCAATTTGAAGTAAAGTAGATGTGGGGAAGTTTTTTTACAAGGTTAGTATATCTGTGAGAGAAATATTGGGTCATATCCTCAGCTCATAACCCCATTAAATTCAGTGGACACTATATAAATGATAGTTAATCCTAGCTGAATATCTGGGCCATAGTCTTTATGAGCAGAAACAGCAGTCTAATCCTGAAGGAATAATGGGAACAGGTGGCAGCTACAATAGATACTGGCTTCCATCTGCCCTATTCTGCTGCTGCTGGGTAATGCTTTTGATCTCAGTTGCACTTTCCCTCTTGTAAAAAGTTGCTGTTTTTAGTGACAGTTCTGTAAGACAGAAAATGAAAAAACAGGCAGGGAGGATTTCATCCAGGTTCTTGATTATTGTTGTTAATTATGTTACATTATATTAGCAGGTGGAAGCCACAGCGGAGTGGAAGGTCCTGTTGTATTAGGCACTGTTCAAACATAAAAAGACAGACAAACGTATCCTCAAAGAGTTTACAAACTAAGCAGATGAGGGGCAACAGAAAGCTTAATAGCTTGTTCAAGGTCGCAAAGCAGGTTGGTAGGAGAGCCAGGAATAAAACCCAGGTCTCTTAACTCCTTGTTTATGCTTCTAGTAAACTCTAGCCACCTTACTTTTAACACCTCAAGCACTGCAAAACCGTTTGACTACAAGCTTTTCCATTTCTGATTTTCCCCAGAAAAAAAAATGTCTGAAGTAGAATTTTTTTTTGTAATGTTTCATTGGCAAAGGACAGATTTTCTTTACAAACTGTTTATACAGCCAAGCAAAGGACGAAGAAAATCTTTTCAAGCAAGCAAAATAATTTACAGTCTTCATTTAATAAGCTGGTGAATTGACATCCACCTCAACAAATACTAATACTGAGTTAGGCAGGTGGTCTGAAGCTGTTCAAAATCAAAACAATCCAATTTGGCTTTGAAATTGAAACTTGCTTTTCATATTAATACATTTTATAGAATTACTAGTGGAACTGCAGCTCACTTAATATTTTTAAACCTTTTTAGGTATAGCTCCAATAAAAGAAGTAACCTATTTTTGTGGATGAAGCAATTCTCCCCCTTCCCCCATTTGTGATCAATTTTAAATAGGTAGTTAATTGCTTCTTTTTTTGGCTTTAGATCAAGGATGATCTAAGACAGCCGTTCTCAAATTGGAGGTGATGACCCAAACTTCGCTCCGTGGCAGGACCCAGAGGGTGGTGGCTGACGGATGTCAATTGTCATCATGCCGTGTGACCAGTGGGGTCCCTCAAGGCTCTGTCCTAGGGCCTATACTTTTTAACATCTTCATCAATGATGTAGACATTGGTGTCAGCAGTGGGTTGGCCAAGTTCGCTGATAACACCAAACTCTGGGGTAAAGCATCCACACCTGAGGACAGGAGGGTGATCCAGGCAGACCTTGACAGGCTCAGGAAATGCGCAGACAAGAACCTGATGGTGTTTAACACTGAAAAATGCAAGGTTCTCCACCTTGGGAGGAAAAACCTGCACCATCTTTATAGGCTCGGCAGTGTTATGCTGGTCAGCACTACAGATGAAAGGGACTTGGGGGTCATGATTGACCACAAGATGAACATAAGCCTTCAATGTAATGCTGCGGCTAGTAAAGCGAGCAAAATGCTGGCTTGCATCCATAGATGCTTCTCAAGCAAATCCCGGGACATCATTCTCCCGTTGTACTCGGCCTTGGTGAGGCCACAGCTGGAGTACTGCATCCAGTTTTGGGCTCCACAATTCAAAAAGGATGTGGAGAAGCTTGAGAGGGTGCAGAGGAGAGCCATGCGCATGATCAGAGGTCAGGAAAACAGACTTTATGATGACAGGCTGAGAGCCATGGGACTCTTCAGCCTGGAAAAGCGCAGGCTCAGGGGTGATCTGGTGGCCACCTACAAGTTTATCAGGGGTGTTCACCAGGATCTGGGGGAAGGCCTGTTCACCAGAGCGCCCCAAGGGTTGACAAGATCAAATGGTCACAAACTTCACCGCAACCGATTCAGGCTGGACATAAGGAAGAATTTCTTTACTGTCCGAGCCCCCAAAGTTTGGAATAGACTGCCACCGGAGGTGGTTCAAGCACCCGCTTTGCACACCTTAAAGACACATTTGGATGTTTATTTTGCTGGGATTCTATGATCCCTGCTGACTTCCTGTCCCTGGGGCAGGGAGCTGGACTCGATGATCCTTCGGGGTCCCTTCCAGCCTGAATGTCTATGAAATCTATGAAACTTGGGTCACGACACTTAGATGTGTAGTTGCCTGACCCACAAAAAATCAAAAATGGCAGCCTTTGGCCAGCTCTTGACACCTTTTTAAGGCTCCTTACATTGTTAGGGAGAGACCCCTGCTTTTAATAGCAGCTTGGAAATTGACAGGAGTTTGTCGGTTTCATCCAGGCTAAGGGTGGTTGAGATGATCTAGTGAATACTTTTTTGACTGTCAGACAAGTTTGCTACATGCAGCTTAACTTGCAGTTTCCAGTCTTTGGAAAGTTTGCTTGATAAAGGCTACAATGTAGATGTAATATATTTAGATTTTTGTAAGATACTGGACTTAATACCACATGACATTTTAATTAAAAAAATGGCACCCTGCTATGTCAATATTGCAGATGTTAAATGGATTAATTGGTTAACTGGAAGTCTCCAAAAGCAGTTGCCAATGGGGAAATAACAAATAAAATAGTTCTAGTGAGGTTCAATGCAGATTGATACTATTCCCAGTGTTGTTCAATACATTCATCAATGATTTGAAAGTCAATATGAAATATTTAGATGACACAAGGACTGGTAAAATGTTAAACAATGATGAGGATGCAGAACTTATATTAAACAACCCAGATCATTGTTTTTAGATATATAACTTTGCCTTTGGTTGTGTTAGAGCACAGAGCAAATATCGGCTTTGTCTACAGAATGAAGAACTGTATTTTGGGAAGCAGTGGCTCTGAAAGGCCCCACTGGTGACACCAGCCAGTCAACTCAGAATTAGCTCCCAATGCTGCAATGTGGCAAAAATGACTAATGTGATTCTCAGATATATAACTATGGGAGTGGCATATAGGAAGAAGGAGGTAATTTTACCTTAGCATAGAGCATTGATGAGACCAATTAAAGAATCCCACATAGAGCTCTGGTATCTGTTATTTTTAACAAACATTGAAAATTGGAGAAGATAAATATCTGGGTACTAAACGGGTCCTTAAACTAGTAAAAGAAGGCATTACGTAAACCAGTGGCCACAAACTGAAGCCAGAAATATTGAAATAAGGCACATGGGCCATATCCAGATGAGTAGGGGCATGCAGTTTATGGTGCCACAAACTGCATGTGGGGTATGTTAAAACATGTCTGCATGCTGCAGATTTGCAGCGTTGGGCCAGAATTTACTACTGGGACATCCCAGTAGCCAAAAAAAAAAGGTGATGAAAAAAAATGTTGCATGGCGCACATGACAGGAGTATGCACCAGCAGACACAGAGCCTTGGTCCTCCAGGGAGATGCTCTGACTGCTGGCCAGAGCATTTACACCCCTTTAGGGTGCTGGGAGGAGCTGAGCAAGGGCAGTTTGCTGAAAGCAGGACAATCTGTCCCTCAACAAAGCACACTTGCAGGGGCATGCACTGTGACAAAAAGTAGCAGCACAAGTTTGTGCTGATACTATTTTTGCTGCTGCAAGCACATGTCCCTGCACATCTGGATGTGGCCGCAACCTCAGCAATGTAGGTGACTATCCATTGGAACAAATTACCACGAGAAGTGCTTAATTCTCCATGTCTTCATATCAAAACTGGATGCCAAATGCAGGTCATGCTTCAGACATACCAGTCACTGGGCTCTAAATTGGTACAACTGAATGACACTGAGTGACCTGTAATATACAGGTCAGACTACATGATCCAATGTCTCTTCCCTTAAACTCCATGAATCCAGGTCCTTTTTCTTTGGATACTGAGGTAACAGGTTAATGGGATTTTCTGGAACCATTAAGTAGATTCTTAGCTTGTTGACAATGAGTTCCTGGTATTAAAATCTATAATATTTCTTAAGTTTGTCAGATACAGAACGAGAAAATAGTAGGATAGTCTACTTTCTATGGAACAGAGGGATGATTGTACCTTGAAAGATGCCAAACATGAAAACTATTTTTACCTTCTCATTCAGTAGCCTTAATAATATACACAGACAAAAAAGAAAAAATAGAAGTCTTCAGCAGAAAATTTTCAGTTTTTAAAGACAGAAACAGTTTCCCTCTACATTCCACAACAGCCTCAAACAGCAGATGTTAAAGGCTAGATCACCTTGTGTGCTGGTGAGAAGCAAGGTCCTAGAGCTATGATTCCTGTGATTTTTTTTGAGTTCCATATGACATTCTGGCTTGCTTTAGTAACAAGTGCCTTGAATTTACTGAAGTGATGTCTGTGGTATGGGCTCAAGATTCCTAAAGTCTTATTTCTGGGGAAGACATTGGGAGGATGTATGAGAGTTTGTGCTAAATGTACTACTCTACCTTAATCCACATGGTGCTGTATCAAGTAATCTGAATATAGCAGTAGGAGAGGTAATCCACTGTAAATTGCAAACTAATCATTATGGGCCATATCCAGATGAGTAGGGGCATGCAGTTTATGGTGCCACAAACTGCATGTGGGGTATGTTAAAACATGTCTGCATGCTGCAGATTTGCAGCGTTGGGCCAGAATTTACTACTGGGACATCCCAGTAGCCAAAAAAAAAAGGTGATGAAAAAAAATGTTGCATGGCGCACATGACAGGAGTATGCACCAGCAGACACAGAGCCTTGGTCCTCCAGGGAGATGCTCTGACTGCTGGCCAGAGCATTTACACCCCTTTAGGGTGCTGGGAGGAGCTGAGCAAGGGCAGTTTGCTGAAAGCAGGACAATCTGTCCCTCAACAAAGCACACTTGCAGGGGCATGCACTGTGACAAAAAGTAGCAGCACAAGTTTGTGCTGATACTATTTTTGCTGCTGCAAGCACATGTCCCTGCACATCTGGATGTGGCCGCAACCTCAGCAATGTAGGTGACTATCCATTGGAACAAATTACCACGAGAAGTGCTTAATTCTCCATGTCTTCATATCAAAACTGGATGCCAAATGCAGGTCATGCTTCAGACATACCAGTCACTGGGCTCTAAATTGGTACAACTGAATGACACTGAGTGACCTGTAATATACAGGTCAGACTACATGATCCAATGTCTCTTCCCTTAAACTCCATGAATCCAGGTCCTTTTTCTTTGGATACTGAGGTAACAGGTTAATGGGATTTTCTGGAACCATTAAGTAGATTCTTAGCTTGTTGACAATGAGTTCCTGGTATTAAAATCTATAATATTTCTTAAGTTTGTCAGATACAGAACGAGAAAATAGTAGGATAGTCTACTTTCTATGGAACAGAGGGATGATTGTACCTTGAAAGATGCCAAACATGAAAACTATTTTTACCTTCTCATTCAGTAGCCTTAATAATATACACAGACAAAAAAGAAAAAATAGAAGTCTTCAGCAGAAAATTTTCAGTTTTTAAAGACAGAAACAGTTTCCCTCTACATTCCACAACAGCCTCAAACAGCAGATGTTAAAGGCTAGATCACCTTGTGTGCTGGTGAGAAGCAAGGTCCTAGAGCTATGATTCCTGTGATTTTTTTTGAGTTCCATATGACATTCTGGCTTGCTTTAGTAACAAGTGCCTTGAATTTACTGAAGTGATGTCTGTGGTATGGGCTCAAGATTCCTAAAGTCTTATTTCTGGGGAAGACATTGGGAGGATGTATGAGAGTTTGTGCTAAATGTACTACTCTACCTTAATCCACATGGTGCTGTATCAAGTAATCTGAATATAGCAGTAGGAGAGGTAATCCACTGTAAATTGCAAACTAATCATTTTAAAGTAAACTTCTATAATATGCCGGAGGCTACAATTGTCATAAGCCCTACTTAAATGGATTTTTACTTTCGAGCAACTGTTACCACTTAGGCTGAAATCTGTTATTCCACTACTCATTGCAAAATTAGTTTATAATTAAATTTGTTAAAATCCTTTTGGCCTTCTTTGAGATTTTCTCTGATCTTACCCATAAAGCCAGAGCCCTTTTTATTCTGTTATTTTCAGACGTTCATTGCATCTTGTCATTGAATTGTAATCCAAAATTTCAGCTTTCATTTAAAAAGTCTTTCCAGCCCTAATTGTTGTAGGCAACCTTGAAAACATGAATCAAGTATAAACTGATTGCTTTAAATCTGATGCTGTCCAGAGTATACAGACAACATGAAATAAATGATGAGGAATGTGAATTGTGCCATGCATTCTAATGAATTGTTAATTCAATCCTAAAGGTGACAATCTATGGCATATTGAAAAAAACAAAACAACACAGACTGTATGAAATAGTAATACCAAGTCAATAGTACAAGCCTACTGTATTGCTTATCTAAGAAAGATGTCAATTAAACTTGTGATGGAGCTGGCTGTGACTTGTACTCTGCTGTAATTTTTCTTTTCCTGTTACAAAGCACATGTAAATTACACATTTTGGGCATGCAGTGGACATCCAAATTGTGGTTTGGGTTTTTTTTTTACTTTGTTATTCCATTCATACTTGCATCCATTTTTTTTATCATACACTTTCCCAGAACTATATTTTGACCAAAAAAAAATAAATTGGAAAAAAATTAAAATTTCAGAACATTTCATTTTGACATTATCAACTTAAAAGTATTACATTTTCATGTGAAATAACTCTTCGCTTTCTAAAGGAAATGTTTTGATTGACCCAAAGCATTTTTTTAAATTTTGTAACATGAACATTTCAAAATAATCTTTTTATCCTGATTTGAGATGAAAACCATTCAAAATTCCCATCTTTTGCCAAACAGGAATTTTTTGACCAGCTATATTGATTGCTTTTATCTAAAACTTAACTTATGCTCCTTTTTCATATTTCTGATGAATTTGGACTATAAGGTTAGGATTGTGTGTGGATAATCATTATGCCTTGTGAATAAATATTTGATAATCTGTACTGTGAGTGTATTAATGTTTGGGCCTTTATTAAACAGTCTTGTAAATATATACATTTTTCCTTTTACATGTGAAGGTTTTATATGGAAGAAAGATTCATTGCAAGCTAAGTAGTTATCTGAGCTGGTTGAACATGGCTATTCTGTTGAACTAATATTGCACTGGAATGCCTATTTTGCAAGTTCCAGTTAAAAGATTTCTAAACTTTCAAGGTGCTAGCTGGATTTCATGTGAAAATATTTTGGTAAGATACATATTACAATTCTTATAAAGTGAAAGTTGTCTTATTGGAGAGGATTTGGGGGTAGTTTCAGACCATATTTACTCTTTGCCCAAAAGTGGCTTACAACTACATTATCCTTCTTGAAGAATTAAACTGTAAACAAGAAGGCTTTTCTATAGAAGGCCTTCAAAAGACATCTGGATATTTATCTTGCTGGGATCCTATGATCCTTGCTGACTTCCTGCCCCTCGGGGAGGGGGCTGGACTCGATGATCTTCCAGCCCTAATGTCTATGAAATCTATGAAATCTAAAATCTATATGAGATTTTGGAAAAGGTTGTGTATACATTATGGTGGAAATCTGAAAAGTCAGGACTAGACAGTACCTGTCAGATCATAAGAAGGGGCACGGGCCCTCAGGACAGAGACTGTATTCAGAATCCAGAGACTTCAAACACTTAGGAATTCAGTGCCAGAAATCTGAGGAGTGGAGAGACATGGCAGTCTGAGTGGCCAATAGGGAGTCCTAAACCAGATGCTGTCACAGATTAATTTTCAATTTAATATCTAGAGATGTAAGTACACATATTTAATGGGAACTGAATTTCCAGCTCTGACCAAGGACCCAAAAATATTTCTTTCTTTGCTTTTCAGAGCCATATGGTGAAAACTTCCAAAGCACGTTTTTCAATTTTTGTTTTGGTGTTTGAAACTTACTTTTAAAACTGCTGATTTCTCATGGGAAATTTCAAAACATTTTATTTAGAAGCACTTCTGTTGCCATATCACATATGATCTTACCTCTTCCTTCTATTGATTACTAGCTATGTTTGCATAAAAAGAAATACTTAGGACTCTACATGCTACTGCTGTTGCTTTTTTCCTGACTCAAAATCAACCCCCGCCCCCCAAGTAAATGAGTTCCTAAACAACAGGATTATTTTCACACAAGTATTTACCTGAGAAAAACAAGACAAAACCCTCCACTATATAGCTGACTTACTACTTTGCAAAATAGATTTTACTACAGGCTTTCATGGATTTTGTAATAAATGAACTATTATTCTGCCTCTTAGGATACAGACAGAACTGACAATTTTTTCCCAATCTGGCCACAGAAAGAAGTTTATAGCTATGACCAAACACAAATGCATGGCTGCAAACAGCTTAAAAAATGGCTGATCAGGTGAAAATCTGACCCTTCATTGCATGTTTCAAAATGCAGCATCTTTTTGTGTGTGTGGAGCTCCCTCCACACACAGCCTGATGCTGTTTTCATAATGGGAGAGGGGAAAGGGTGCAAAGGGAATTCAGTCTCCCCTGGAGGGTTCAGAGGGTTTTTCCGCCTCCCTTGGAGGGTGGGGCAGCTGTATTGGAGCCCCTTCAAGGTGAGAGGGCTCCAGTTCACCCACCCCACCCTTCAGCACAGGGTGGAGAGCCCCAAAAATGAATTTCCTCTGCTGCCTCTCTCCCCCATTCTGAAAACAGCAAGTACTGGTAGAGAGCCCTGGCCATTGCTACGGGAACCTGGCTGCAGGCTCCCAGCTCTATTCTCCTCCTCCCTGAAACTAACAGTGAACTTCTGTATGGTGTGCGGTAATGCTGTAACTCAGAACTCTTTGCTGAGTTACAGATGGGAACTGCACTTCTGTCTGCACCCCTAATTATTTGTGCATTAAGTTACACTGGTTGTAACCAGTGAAAACAAATTTCATGTTGGGGTTTTTGTGTCCTTCTCTAAAACCCCTGCACTTCTACTCCTGTTTATAAGCACACTACAACTGAATTTTTTCCTACCTTTGAAAAAGGAGGGGTATTGTTACGTGTTATACTTAGCACGTGCTAACTGCACTTATAATGCTGGGCCACTTGTACATGTGATGGGGATTTAGTTTTCCCTAAATTGAAACAGTTGCTTTTTAATTGGTCCCCATTTCAATTTAGGGACTTCTGTCACTGTGACGGAACAGTGATGGCCTGCTGTCAGCTCACCTCACCCTGCTGCCATGGGTGGGTTTCACCGGGGAGTGGGGAGGGGGGAGGAAGGGAGAGAAAAATGGTGAGGGGCCTGATCCTTCACCCCGGAGCCTGCCCACTTCTCCTGTGTCCAGATGATGAGCTGCCAATGGGTCCTGAGCTGCAGGTGGACCTGGTCCTTCCCTCCATGGTGGCAACTCCTCCCAGGTGACACCTACCTGCTAGCAGCCTGCCCAGCTCAGGAGCTGCAAGACTCATAGGCAGCTCACATGGGCAGGTTCTGCTGAGAGAAAAAAAAAGAAAAAAAAATGGTGAAAATTCTTTTCTTTCCTCCTGGAGCCTGCCCACATCTCCTACAGCTGGGGGGTGAGCTGACAGCAGGATGAGTGGCCCCTGAGGTGCACGGGGTACTGGTACTTCTCTTCACAGTGGTGCTGCCCCCCAGGACTGCCCAGGTGGGCTGCTAGTGGGTAGGTGCTTCCTGGGGGGGGCACTGCTGCCATGGAGGGAAGGACCAGGACCCCCACAGCTTATGGGCCACTTGGCCCACCATCAGCTCACCCCTGAGCCATGGGAGAGGCAGCCAGGCTCCACTGGAAAAAACAAAAAAACCCCAAAACAACAACAAAAAAGGGGGGGGGGGGCCCTGGCCACTTCCAGCCCCCAGCAGAGCCTGCCTGCATGATCTGCCACTGGGTTGCATAGCCCCTGAGCTGGGGCAGGGTGGCTGGTGCTTCCCTTCATGGTGGTGGCATCCCCCAGGATCACCTGGGCCAGGTGCTAGTGGGCTGGTGCTGCCCTTCTGTCACGTAGTACCCGGCCCAAGCAAGCCTGGGCTTCCAGTGCCCCATGCACCATCCCCCTTCTCCGAATGTATCACTGCAATTCGTTAGGTAGCAAACTAAAATACATAGGTTGTGTTTTCCTTTGCTACATAACAAAGTTATTTAAAGTGAAATATGCCATCGCATGTGTATAGCATGTTGAAATTCAAATGAAATACATTGCCGCAGGTATAAACAGTGATGTCATTAATGCAGTGCAAAAGGGCAATTAAGCTGCTTTAAAGGCCAATTTTATCACCTGTACAAGTGCCCCTAGTGTCCAAGTATTCAAGCAGTGAAGCATGTCCTAAGTGCCATCATAGTGTAGTAAAGTAACTCCTCTTCTGGTGGGGAGTATCTTCAGATTGTATTACCTGTAACCCGGGTACACCCAAGGGTGTGCCCTATTCTCAATTGAATGGCATGGGTAGGCAGGAGGGGGTGCTGTGAGAGGGATGCCAGATCCCTCTTTCCCCCATAGAGTTAGCCCAAGCCCAAAGTTTGTAACTATATACAGTTTATTAAGTTATAATATACATAAACATAAAACTAAATATCATATCATATATTTACACAGTGATCACTAACCAATAACCAAGGTCAAACCCTAAATAACACTATTTACAACATCACAATACAACATTTCAATTATAAAATATAAGGTGCAAACATGAACAATCTTAATAACATCTATTCCTTAATATAGTCCCTGACCCATAGCAAGAGATAGTCCTCCTTCCAATGGGGTCCCTTGGGAGGTGTCCAGGAAGCACCAGGGGCCCCTCCCCTTAGGACCTTGACTAGGTGGGGTGCTGCTCACCCAGCCCCTTCTCTGGGTTTGCCTGCCCCAAATGTCTTTCCCCTATGGGACCCAAGGGCCCAATGACTCACGCTCCCTCAGGTGGCGGTGGTCAGGGCACAGCTTGATGGGGTCTCCCTTGCTGGAGTGCCCCTCCAGACCTCTCCTGCACCGCTGGGCTCCTCCCTACCCTGTGCCCTGCTCTGGGCACCAAGGGCTCAGCTCCTCTCAGCTGCTGCACCACTGCTGCTGGCTCCTGGACGTTGGGCCTCACACTGCAGCACTGCCATTTCCCTGTGCCCTAACTTGGCACTGAGGGCTCTCTTAGCACAGGCTGGGCCCTTCAGGCTCCGACTGGCTGTCCTCATGCCAGGTGGCTAACCCAAGCAGCCTCCACTGCTTCCTGGCTCCCAAGGCTCAGGCCCGTGCGCTGCCTTGCGTACCATGAGACCTGGCCACTTGCCGAGAGATGGGGCCTGAGCCGCCTTACTGCAGTCCCAAGGCCTTTGCCTGTGTGCTGCCCCACACACTGTGTGAACCGCTGGCCCTGCCGGAGTTGCAGGCTCAAGTCGCCACTTGCAGCTCCCAAAGCTTAGGCTCAGCGCACCAAACCATGCAGTGTGATGGGCCCAAGCAGTCTCACACTGCTCCCAGGGCCAGGTTTCCCTGCACTGTCCCTGTGCGCCGTCAACAGCATGAGTGGTCTCGCACTGCTCCCAAGGCTGCTCCTCCAGTGGCAGGCTCCGGGCCCCTTGGGCCATTTCCTCCC
>NW_005842033.1:2356489-2366072 GCF_000455745.1 Alligator sinensis | reverse complement strand
GAAAGCTCCTCAGCTTTTCTTGGCTCCGCTCTTCTTGAGTCCCTCGCTGCATCTGCCCCTCGCGCTGAGCACGCAGCTCCTTTTATACGCTCCAGGGCTCCGCCCCTGAAGTCTTCCAGACCTGACAGTTTATAGCCTCCAATCAGGTCGGGGGGAGCTCTTCTCCCCCTCCCATCAGGAAAGGGTTGTGACTTTATTTCTCCTGCTGCCTCCTGATTGGTGTATGGGCTACACCAATCAAAACAGCAGGATCTCAAGCCTAGGACTCAAGCCAAGCTCTGAAAGGTGAGCCTGCTACATACCTAACACATGTTGAGCCAATGTTAGACTGTTCTGCAGAGGTAATACAATCAGGGGGCACTGGTACAGTGTGAAGGAAGTGGCAGCCTGACAAACAGCTGTTTGTTGGTCTTCTCCCAAACCCTGTTTTTTCTAAGGCTCCAGTCTGGGGGGCTGTAATTTCCACCCCACCTCTGTACCCCCACCACACAGGAGCCTTGTTAATTCAAGGCTCTGGTACACTGAGGGGTTTGGAAGTGACATTGGCATGGCACAGGAGTCAATCCCAGCTCCCACACCATACCAGTTCCATTGAACAAGCTCCAGTGTGATTTTTAGTCTCAGTCCAAGGACTGAACCAGCTTGCTGTGATCCCAGGGTTGAAAGCAAAAATTAGATGATTTTCATTCTCAGCTCTGGGATCACACCAGCGCTGCTTCAGAACTCCGGTGTGATACTACTTCCACTAAATTTAGATCATAAGAATCATTAATATGCAACTGCTCAGAAAACTTTCTAAGTCACATTAATGCTTACTATGATCTAAATTTGACATGTGCTAATTATAATATGTAACAATACTCTAGAAGAGAGACTTTTGTAGACCTGCTCATATTGGATGCATAAATAGAGCAGTGGGAGTGTTTTTTCCCCTTCTTAAATTTTTATGGTCTATCTGTAATAAGCAAAGGAAATCTATTGCCATTATTACACATCCTGGGAAGTGTTCAAGTTGCCCATAGTTCTTTAATTGACTTTGCCTTTGTATCTCTGTTTGTGGCTAGCACAATGGGATGCTCTTACCTGTCTCATGGGTTCTAAAAGTCCTTCTCCCAGTCCCCTGATGCATGGTTTACCTCTGACCTTTATCAGTGTGTTTCATATTTAAGTTCCCAAGAGGAAGATTACTCCTAATCGATAGCATAACTAGGAAGGGGCAAGTGGGGCACCAGCACCTGGTACCATCTTGCAGGGGATACCAGACTCACACACTTCCATCCTGGTAATCTTTTCCATGTTAGGAATAACCCCACACTGCCTGGCCACAGAATCCAGGTAGCTGCAGCATCTCATGCAGTAGTGTATCAGTAGGGCATCAGGGTGGTGAGTGAAATGGTGTTTCCCCACCCCAGAATAGTCATTGCCATGGCAGGCACAGCCCTGCACCCACTAGTGTATCTGAGTGGTGTGGGGTGGGGGGAATGATTGAGGCACCAGGCGTTGCTCCCAGGGAGCCCATGCTGTGAGACTGCTGCTACTGGTGTGAAGTTAGCCTATCCCACAGTGGCAGCAGCCCCGACCAGGTTGCTACAGCAGCAGACAATTGAGTGCAGAGAGCAGGGACAGATAAGATTTTATTCCCACTCCCACTCTCTAGGGGTCTGTATAATTTCCCCTACAATGCACTCTGGTTGAAGAAGCACACTAGACCTCTGCTCCCAAGTCATTGTCATTGTGAAAAAATCAGGAGTCCTTACATCAGTGTTAGACTTAAGTAACTAAGTGAACTTCTCATCTACAGCTGTTAAAACTAGAAATCTAGTTTTCCTTCGCAGTTCTATGACCCAGAACAAAGGTTTAGCTTTACATGAAGTTTACATTTTCTTTAAGAAGTTGAATCTCTAAATAGACTCTATAATAAATACTCTGCCCTGACAGGGCTCAAAGATAAGTGAGGAAACATGATGACTGGGTAAGCACTCTTAGCTATTAATTTGGAGTTTATTTCTAGATTCCAAATGGAGCCCTGCGCCTGGCCTGGCCTCACCTGCTGGTGTCTAGTCTAGCACCATCCTATGCATGCAATCCAACATGCATGGCCATGCTATCTATCCTGAAGGTGCCACTGCTCCCCTGCCACCAAATTTTTGGACCTGTTTGGAGCACTGTGGGCTGGATGACACAATGCTAATGGCTAGATCTGGCCCATGGGCTAGGGGTTGAGCATCCCTAGTTTAGCTGAAGGATGCTCAGTTGGAATCTAGATGTGTTTGTTTCCTTTTTTCAGCTATTAGAAAACTTAGTGATAACATCAGTAATTTTCTCTATGGGCATCTTTTTACGTTTCTGCTTTCCAATGACTTCTTAATTCTGCCCATTATGTTAAAGTAAATGCCCTTTCTTTTTATGGTAGTTATGCTTAAGATGCAGTTTATGAGTTAGGCTGGACTGGGAGCACCCTCTATGCCTCCTATTGTAGGTGGGTCACCATGCAGAAAGAAATGCAAGAGTCACGGCATCAGAAGGAAAACAAGGAAGGAGGTACCTGACTTTGTAGTCCAGGGAATAAGGCACTCTCCTGGGAATCAGGGAATCCTGGGTTCCAGTGCTGTTTATGCATTTATCTAACAACTGTGTTAAGTATATTAAATTGCATAAGCACATCCAGGAAAAAGGCAGGAATCCAGGACTTTCCCCTCTGCCAGTAGAGTCCCATAACTACTGGGCTATGAAGTCATGCTCTTCCTTCTTGGTTTTCCTACTAGCTGCATGACCTTCACACATTTGGCTGCCTAGTAGGCCAATTTCAATAGGAGGGGTAGATGGTGTTGACTCCCAGAGGTATTCTGGGAGCCAAGAAAGGTTGGAAGAGCCAGTCTTACCAAAACAAAATACTCACAAACACAACTGTAAATAAATTATAATAGTAAATGTAATACTGAAATATCAATGAGATAAAATAACCAAACAGTATAGCTAAAGCATATCAAGCAAATGATTAAACTTTTTAAAATGTGGATTCATCCAAAGAAATAACAAACATTAACATTTGAAAGAAATTAACATTAAATTTTCTAAGTCCTAAAGTCTTAAAAAGCTTCTAATAGGTGGTCTGCTTGTCAGGGGAAAGGACTCCTAGCCTAGATTTAAAATTAAGTTTTAAAAGAGCGGTTATCTTGGTTCATCTGCAGATAGGCTATTTAACAAGAACCATAGTTCAAAGCTGAAGTTAAAAGATTGTGAAGTGAACCCAGATCTTTATAGTCTATTACCTGGCTTGATATTAAAAAACTGAATAAATAAGGTCAACATTTTAATGTTCCTAATCAGTTCTATCTAAATAAGATTTATGTTCCTATTTTTACCCCCTATATTGGGATGGCCAGAGTTACTCACCCTGGGAGCCACATCCAATCCTCCAGTGAAATTCAAGAGCTGGAGAACAAGGTGAAATGGGGAGAGGGGGTGCTGACCGAGAGAAGCGGGGGGGCGGTCCTGAACAACCTGCACCCTGGGGTAGGTGGCATGGCTGAGCCCCTGGCAGCCCAGTGCCTGACCTGGCAGTCCTGGCGAAGTGAGCAGGGCTTCCAGAAGCAAACCAGAAGCTGCAAGTACTATTCCGATGAGCTGCATGCAGCTCGTGAGCCACCGTGGCCGTATGTAAACTATGTCTTATTGTAAACTAGATCTAACTGGCATGCAACTGCTCAATGCACTTTAAGAAACATTTAGCTTATTTCTTTTGACCTGTCTTTCTTGTACTTTCCCTAAGTATTCTCACTTCTCAAATTCTTGTGCTTGCTCATTTCCTTTGTTTTATTTTCTCATACCCAAGCTTTGGCCCAATGAATGCAAGCAACTTCTATACCATATTGTTATACACACTACAATGGCTGCTTCTATCTTGCCCTAACCTAGACAATCTTTAGCCTGCTGGTTAGGGCATTCTTCTGGGGAGTGGGAGATTTTTGTGTTTGGATCTGTGCAGACTGAGGAGGGCCTGCTTTCTGAGTAAGTGGTCTACTATGCAACAAAGTGGTCACCACTGGGTGTTCTTGGTCTTTTTTTTAAATGAAAGTTGCTGTGAATTCTGACCACAGTATTGTCAGCTGGGGATCAGGGGCCTCTGAGTCAGTGGAATAGACTGCCTAGGGAAGTTGTGGAGTCTCCATTGCTGGAGGTGTTCAAGAAGAAGCTGGACAGTCACTGGTCAGTGATGATTCAGGAGTAGCTATGTCTGTGTTCTACTATGGGTATTTCCCATGCTTCTGAGCTTCGCTGGTTGCCCCTGACCTCCCCCCCCAGCTATTCTGCTACATGTGTCAGGGTGTTTTTAAGGCTTCCTCAGAGGCAGAGGGTGCTAAGTACGGCTAAGGGATTTTAGGGATTTTAACTAGGGTATGCCAATGTTTCTACTGGGACTAAAGTGGGAGGTTCCTGGCTAGACAGTTTTTCCTCCACTTGGGGTAAGATCCATAATTGGGGTCAGGAAGGATTTATACGCCATGGTCAGTTTCGTATGGACTGTAGAGGTTTTTGCCTTCTTCTGCAGCAGAGGGGAGAGGCATGGGCAGAGGGTGGGGCAGGGCAGATAGCGTGACCTTTTCTTCAGCATCTTTTAAGCTTATATTGACAACATTTCATAGAAGCAGGACATAGGCTGCCATGGTTCCCCTGCTTTACCTGTGGCAGGTTAAGATGTTAGGTCTGTGTTGTGTCAGGGTTGATGGCAGTCATATGTCATATAAAGAATTTGGGTTACAGATTATATACGATGGTTTAGATAGGGCTGACCCTGCCTCAGGCAAGGGGTTGGACTAGATGACCTCTGGAGGTCCCTTCCTGCTCTACTTCTCTCTGATTCTATGATTTAGGCAGCACTCTGCCCAGCTTGGGGTTAGGTGCCTGGACATTTGACTTACACAAGATGGCACCTCTTCTTAGCACGTCCAATAGCTGAGCTTTAGGTTCATCCCAAGTAAGGTTTTGCCAGAGGTTAATCACTTGGGCACCTAATTGGTTAGACCAGGGTTTTTTGGATCTCTCACTTAGATTTGACTGCCTAAATTGCATCTAAATTCTTTTCTCAATCCAGTCCTTAATTTGCAGTGCCTTTGTTTCTCAATCTCGCATATAACAATAATGATACTAACTTTACTAAGGTATTGTAAGACCATCCCAGAAAAAAATCACTATATATATTGAAAATAGTTGTATTATTTCACTGGCTTTAGACTTTTCCTCTTTCTCCACTTGCTTCTCCCCAGAAAGACATTTTTTTCAGGCCAATAGAAACTTTGGGTGAGTTGAGTCAAACAGTTGACCACATAAGCCATAGTTTTGTTTAATTTTCAATCATACATTTGACATATTTCTGGGTAGAATTTAGCCCTGTACCAGTTTGTTTTTATAAAAGAATTAATTGGTATAGATAGATGCTCTAATTAAAAATAAATTTCAAAAGCCACGCATCTCACATGGATCTGCTTTCCCATCTCATGTATTTTAATGTCTCCATTCAATCAATGAGTTCATCTCTCGCTCTCTGTGGGAGATAATAGTCTGATGATATTTCACAGCAGGAGCCTCAGTGGATATTACTAGCTAGGACTGAAAGAACCTTCCCACAAGAAAACACTGGTAGATAGAAAATATCAAAATTGTTCCCAATCTGATACAACTGGTATAAAAATGCAGTTTTAAAAAATGAGTTGGTATTTTTACTATTCTTAAATTAACTCACATTTTATAGGGGAAAGAAGCAGCATAGAACTTACAGTACCTAATAAGTTCAAAACTCTTTGAGCCCCTATACATATGCAGTGAGGCTGCTTTGGCATGCTGTAATTACAGTGTGTCAGAGCAGTCTCAATTAATCAAGTCTTCTGGAGCGTGGTAATTACTGCACTCCAGCAGACTTCAGCATCATGTGTATCAGCGTCCCCACGCTGAAAAATGGTGGCACGGGCACTTTAAAGCTCATTCAACAAGCTTTAGTTAAAGTGGCCTTTCAGCCATTTTTCAGCGTGGGACACTGATACTCATGATGCTCTGGGTGCCTTAATTAGAGTGGCTCTTGGAGCCGCTCTAATTAAAGTGCCTACCCCCCGCCCCACTTTCAGAGCATGTGTATAAACACCCTTTATTTCTAAATGCTTTGTAACAGGAGAATTGATTCTTTGAGCTGTAAACAGGCTCACACTGCTCAAAAAGCAGCTTTCTGTTTTAATATTAGCCATGCCTTATTCATCTTACATTTTGTAATTGGATAAAGATATCTTTTATTTTAGTTGAGTTTCCTTAAAGGCCAATATATGATCTCCTTCCATATCAAATGCATTATGGGAGAAGTGCCAGTTTACCACATTCTTTTATGTTAAGGGAAGTTTGCAGTATCTACAGATAAGATATTATAGGAGTACACCTATACACAATAGGTAATATAATAAACAATTTCACCAAAACTTCCAGAATCCTAAAAAACAGAAGTGGAAAAGGCACTTGGGTATATGCAAATAAATCAGATTCTTAAGATAATTTTGTACCCTCCTATAAACAACTTGATAGCGTGTGACAAGATTTGTGGAAAGTTTACAATTTGAGTTTCATAGAACTTCTTCCTAATGTTTCCCCTTCATGCAGAATAGGCCTTAAGTTCTTCTTAGGAACTCAGTTCAGGGGTTATGGAGCCTCTACAGGAAAGGATGAGTCTTCTGTACAATTTTATACAGGTTCTTCAATTATGTATGTATGTTGGGGGGCTGAACCCCTTGTGTGAAGGCTGAACCCTTTGTGTGGGGCTGAAACCCCTCTTGGGGGGTCAAACCCCTTCTGTGGGGGATGAACCCCCTGTTGGGGGGCCCGAACCCCTTGTGTGGGGGCTGAACCCCCTGTTGGGGGGCTGTATCCCTTGTGTGGGGCTGAACCCCCTGTTGGGAGGACCAAACCCCTTGTGCGAGTGCCAAACCCCCTGTTGGGGGGCTGTACCCTGTGTGTGGGGGACCAAATCTCCTGTTGGGGGACTGAACCACCTGTTGGGGGGCTGTACCCCTTGTGTGGGGGCCAAACCCCTTGTGTGGGGCTGAATCCCCTCTTGGGGGGACAAACCCCTTCTGTGGGGGATGAACCCCCTGTTGGGGGGCCGAACCCCTTGTGTGGGGGCCGAACTCCCTGTTGGGCGGCTGAATCCCCTGGTGGGGGGGGGGCGCGTAGCCCTTGTGTGGGGGCTGAATCCTCTGTTGGGGGGCTGAACCCCTTGTGTGGGGGCCAAACCCCCTGTTGTGGGGGCTGAATCCCCTGTTGGGGGGCTGTAACCCCTGTGTGGGGGCCATTGTCCCTGTGAGAGGGCAGCAAAATATGTATTCATGAATTCATGAAACATGTATTTAGAGTTCACTTTATTATTATGATAAGAGACTTGCTTTAACACTGGAAGGTATATCAACAAAACATTGTCCAACTGATCGCTGTCTTTGTCTCACTCTCTCTCTCTTTATGGTGGTCTTCTGTTTTACTTGTGGAGGTACATGGATTTGGGGGTATTTTACAGAGTGACTTTAGGATTTTTTTATCAGGGATTTTTCAGTTTTCCAATATGGAACACCAGAATTCCTGCTAGGGAGGCCAGTGGCAGGACCCTGCTTGCTCAGAGCTGGCACCTTGGACCCATCTGGCTGTGGCTGACCTCCTGGTCAAATGGGGCCAGGATGACATGCTTTGACAGTTCAAAGCAGGCCACCACACCCGGAACACCTTCTGGCCGATAGCGGCCCAGATCTCTGGGCAGGAGGCACATGTGACAGTAGTGCTGCACAGAAGCCAACCCTGAAACCACAGTCCACTAGCAGCTGACCCAGAGGGGCAGATGCCTCTACTGGCTCTGCAGTCCCTATCTGGGTCTGGCAGATGCACAGACGGTTACAGCTAGGCAGCAGCCCCCACTGCCAGACTGCTGCACTGGGTAGAGGGTGCAGGGAACTCTCAGGGCTGCTTCAGCAGTCCGGCTGGCACCAGGGGTAGTGTCCCCAGGTGCCGGTTGGCTGGGCCCCAGAAGCTCCTGAGAGCTAGGAGCCCTGAGCTACTTGCCAGGGTGGCTTTTTTTGCTGCTTGGGCCAGGACAGGGCAGCTTTTTATACTGCAAGGGACAGCACAGGTGCTGGCCCCAGGCTCTAGCTCCCCCTGGCTGCAGATCCGGGAGGAGCCAGGCAGGGTTATTTTGCCCCAAGTGGCACAATTTGCTCCACACCAAAGTGCATGTCTGAGCATGTGCACTGAAGCAAAAAGACCTGGCTCAAATTTGCACTGCTTCTATTTGAGCAGCTGTAAGCACTTGTGCTTGCATGTGTGGATGTGCCCTAAAGGATCATTAATGTTTTAAAGTGTCACTACCTAATTTCTGTATCCAACAATAGAAAACTAACATGCAAGTAACTGGTCTAACATTTTGTTAATTTAACATCACTGCTCAGAAAAGAGAGAATCTGCATTAAGCATGCTTTTTCAGGTCCTTATTTCATAGTTTTAGAAAAAAAATGAGTTGTCTCTGAATACAAGAATGCACATAAAACTTTACCAATAAAAGGTGTCACATCAGCTCTGGAGACTTCAAAGCCATCCAGCCATAGTATTTCACTTGGCTCAAGTTGTTTAATATCAAAACTAACTTAACTGTATGCATCTTACATGCATCTTTAAATTTAGTAGCTGACTAAGACAGAAGAACGAGGGAGAGGCATTGTCTCTCTTCATCTGGGATCTAGCTGAATCCAATAAAGCAGGGTTTGAAAAACAACAACAGGTTTTATTGAAACTTCTTGCTATCAGTTGGTGGATACTAAATTCTTGGAATAAAATGATGCTATTAAGTTTCACATATTTTGAATGAAATAATGAAAACTAGAGCTGGGAAGGCATATCTATACCCAGATATCTCAATTTAAAAGATCATGAAATAACTTAGGTAACTATTTCACAGTTTTTATTGTAAAAGTAAGATTTAGAGATGCACATTGCATTAATAAAAGTTATTATATTATATTACTTTTAGATTTATTTAACATTCTATCTTTGATTACTGCTTAATATTTAACATAAAAATCTAATTTAGAGACCTGCATTAAAAGTCTGAGACATCCTGGAAGTTTAACCATTAACTTTGAGGGGCTAGAATTTTACCTTTTATAGCTTCATAGGAAAATGACAGCTATCTGTATCTGTACACATATAGGAGACCAGGAATTCAAACACACATTTAATCTTGTTTTTTCATATTGGGTGAAATTCTACCTCATCTTCCCAATAGAACACATGGTCTGCCAAAACCTTTGTTGCAAGGCCTTAGTGAATTGGGTAAATTTTGTTCTCAGGGGGTGCATCTACATATGCTATTAATGCTCAGCGATAAACTCCAGAGCAGTTCAAGGTGGAGTCAACTGCTCCTGGGAACAGCACCTACATGTGTGCCCAGGACCACAGCAATTTGAGCCAGGGTGGAGCAGCCCCAGGCTGGTAGGAGGTAGTGGGGTGGGAGGGAAGTGTCAGCCTGGGCTCCAGGGGACAATATTAGGTGGTGAAGGGACGGTCA
>NW_005842033.1:2354335-2356479 GCF_000455745.1 Alligator sinensis | reverse complement strand
CCCCCCCCCGCCCCCCCGCCCCCCCTGCCACTGGATGGGCTGACTGGGCACAATTTACATATGTGTTTGATTGTCCTTAATGACTGCTGTAAGATACTACTGTCCCAGACAGTACTTTCTTACCGTGAAGTTAATTCGTTTACTGTGCTGTAATACAGGTGCATGTGTAGATGGTGATGGTTTACTGCAGAGTGAATTAGTCAACTCCACAGTAAAGCGTATGTATAGATGCACCCAGGATGTATCACCCAAGACCATTTTTAAATGGAGGAGAGACCTGGGGACTCCCTTTCAATATAAATATATAAGTATATATATTTGAATACATTACTTTTCCCACTGAGGAATTGAAAAATTCACAATACTATTTTGTTTTCATGATTTTGTCTAAGGCAGTGATTCTCAACCAGGTTGTCATGGCACCCTAGATTGCCTTGGAATCCTTTCAAGGGTGTTGTGGAGTGAAACACAATGTTAGTACTATTAGGTGTGCAAACACAATTTACATGATACTGGTGAAGTATAGTACTAAGGAGCATAGCAACATTAATTTAATTGTCTTTTATAAACAAAGAAAAAGCTTTAGCTAAATGGAAACAGGCAAAACTATCAGAACTGTATCTTTAAGCTTTTTATTTTTATTTACTGCAAATTTGCTTTTTGGAATGGTGTTTGCCTAGGGAACAGAGTACGTTGGAAGTACTGGGTGCATCTACATAAGATGCTTTACTGTGAATTGGACTAATCTAATGCTCAGTAAAGTGTCACTTTCTACACAGGCACAGCAATTATTGTGCAGTAAATTACTCTAATGCACCATTTTCTTGTACCTATAGATACCGGTACTAGAAATTGGCACATTAAAGTAATGAGCTGAAGTGCACATGTAGACACTGGCCAGGAGCAAATTGCTCCCAGTCAGCCTAGGCAACAGGGAGCCACAAGGGTCAGGGAGAGATGTCCTGGCTCAACAGGATGCTGCCTACCAGTCACATGGAGATAGATCAGAACGTGTCCCATTCTGCATGTGCCTGGAAGGCAGCCATTTGGACAAGAGTAATCCAAATGACATAACATGTTTGGATTTTCAAAAAGCTTTCAACAAGGTCCTTCAAAGGGCACATCCAGACAAACCCACACGTGCCTCTTGCCATTTCTCAAAGCAGTTTGAGATGCAGCAAGAGGCACGCGGGAACAAAAAAGCATTCCCCGTGCTGCATATTTGCATTATGGGCTCAAAATTTTATACCTGGATAGCAAAAGCAGTGCATGGCTTAGGGGTCTGCAGTCTGTGGGGTGTTTGGCCCCCTGCCACCCAGAAGCTGGACAGTGCTGTGTTAGATCCTCCAACCTATCTTTTAGCCATTGCAGGATTGCTTCCTACAGTACATATTCCACATATTTAGGCTAGAAAACACAATTTTTGTATTCTTTAAATATGGTTGACTGAGCTTATGTTCCCAGTTGAAGAGGAGATAGACTCTCACAAGTTACTGTGATGGTCTAGTTAAATAGAATAGCTCAAATATTAAAATGGCATATAATTTTGATTCTTGACATTTTACTATGCATATGTTTTAACTTACATTTACATCACACTTATTTTGAATAAATGCATTTAAAATAATAATGATCTTTGAATAAATAGCAAAGATAAAAAGGTACTTTTGCATATTCCTTGTTAATTTTTACCACTTCATAGCCATTTTATTATCATTAACTAGCAAACTGCCTGTCAAGAAAGATGGAGGGGGTGGGGGGGGGCAGGGACAGAGGCATCCAGCTCCCTCCCCGCTCCTCGAACCAGGGTCACTCCCTGCTTCCCCACTGCTGCTTTGGGCCAGGGCTGGGGCTGTTCTCCTCCTCCCCCCATTGCTTGGGGCTGAGACCAGAGCCGCTCCCCACCACTGCTTTGGGTTGGGACCATACCCCCCACCCCCTGTCACTTTGGGCCAGGGCCTGGGCTGCTCCCCCTTCCCTCTGCTGCTTCAGGCCTGGGCCACTCCACACCCTCTGCTTGGGGCCAGGGCCCACGACTGCAGCAGCAGTTGTGGTGGTGGATATTGCGGCAGTGGTCACAGCCATGGTGGCGGTCATGGAGGGGCGCATCCACCGGTCAGCCCCACTCCCCTTCTCGCTCCGCT
>NW_005842033.1:2295362-2353903 GCF_000455745.1 Alligator sinensis | reverse complement strand
TTCCCTTCCTTCCTCACCTTTCCTCCACTGCATATCTTTCCCTGCCAGCTGTTGTTGGGGGGGAGTGCTCCAGCCGCTGGATCCAAGAAGCAGGGCAGGGCAGAGGGCAGGCCAGTGCTGCTGGCCTCACCCTCCAGCTCTGGCCCCAGTCCCCACTATTATGGCAGTGCTCTGCCATGTGGGGCAGGGTGAGGCCAGTGCTATGCAGCCCCACCACCTCCAAGGAGCAGGGGCGGGGTTGGGGAGCAAGGTCAGCACCACTGGCCTCACCCCACAGCTCCTTCCCCTCCAGCATTGTGGTGCTCTGGTCCCTGTTGTCCTCCTCTGCCTCCAAGGAGCAGGGTGGGGGGGATGAAGCCAGCTCTGCTGGCCTCGCCCCCCCTGCTCTGGCCCCTCAGTCCTTGTTGTCATGGTGGCACTCCACCATGTGCCTCTGTCTGTTCAGATCACTCTGATTGGCTGCTGAGGCAACCAATCAGAGTGCAAATAAAGCATTATGGACATACAAACTAAGACTTTTATAATATTAGAATTATAACTAACTTAATTAGCTCAACTTATTTTTAACTTAACGTATAAGCGTATCGAAAATGACTATCAAATAAGTGTATCCAAAATGACTGAATTTGAAAACTAGCATTTCTTTGAACATAATTACTTTACTAGTGTTCTTTCTACAGTCAAAAGGTACTATGTTTTAGGTATATAATTATTGATTCATAACCAATGATTTGGTTTTTTAGATAACCAAATTTCAGAAACTCCTAGATATAAATAATGTAGTATGAGCATTTTATCTTGGGCAGTTCTATATGCTTTCATGCTAGCCAGAGGCAGCAACAAGCCTAGTTGCTATTTCTAAAAGAGTCTGTCTTTTATAGAAGATGCAGATATAGTCTGCGTAAAGATTATATAGTGTTTGATTAATCATTGTACATATTTATTTTATATTAAAGAATTATCATGATATTACATCTGTATACAAGACATGCTTGATATGATATTAAAGTAATCTAGCCCAGCTTTATGACAAATAGATTAATTACACAAATTTTCACTGTTATATAATTAACTTCTATTAGAAAAGAATGCAATTAAAATCAATTTGAAGTTCTTCAAATTTTGATTGTCACATCCTTGTCCATTTATCTTTATTTTGCAGACCGTCTACTGTGGAAACACTTGGTATTTCAGTGATACCGTATCAGAATTGCTACACTGTGTCACAGGCCTGAATGTCCCACTTCTCCAAGTAGGAGATTTGTCTATCTAGATTAGATTGTATAGAAGGAAATTAATGCTTGCTGTGTTATCCCTCAGTCCCCTGGAAGCTTTTCACTACTGAAGGTTAACAACAAGTATTGATCTCCATGGCTTGGCAGGTGGCAAAATTGGGTAAGGAACTGCTCCATCAGCAGCATTTCCCTTCTCTTCCTTTCAGGGATGAAGTGTATTATCTCACTTTTATAACTCTTTCTTTACATTGAACATATACAGCACTTGAGGCTCCATATTGTAATGATGGATACTTAGCAAAAGCCTTATTCTTAAAAGTATTTAGATGTCATACTTACAAAGAAATCAATGGGTGGAGGCACGAGGGGTTGGGGGGAGGGGATAACTAAATATTCTTGAGGATCTGTTCCTTGATCTCTGCATGAAAGACTTTTGAGATCATGCATCCTTAGATAGCATAGAGTTTAGAGAACCATATTCACTGCTAAATGCGTGTAGCAAAGCTACATGTGTGCAAACCTCTCCCATAATGAAATGCTGATAAATAAATTCCATGAATCAGATTAAAATGCAGAATATTGCCTTATTATGGTATATCTTCTGGCGCTAGAAAGAAACAGGACTGCTTGATTTTAAGACTCATGAAGCTCTTCATTTCTTTTATTTTGATAAATACATGTGCTCAAGAAGTATAGTACAGGCTTTTGTATTGTGTTAGAAAACATGTAAAAGCAATGTGCCTTTTTATGTCCAGCCTGAACCTACTCTCAAACAATTTATGGCCGTTATTCCTTGTTATTCTGGGAGGTGCTCAAGTGAGCAGGTCTCTCCCATTCTCCGCTGGTCACCCCTGGGTTTATAGATGGCCACCAGGTCCCCTCTCAGCCTTCTCTTGTGAAGGCTGAACAGGTTCAGGTCCCGTAGCCTCTCCTTATAGGGTTTGCCCTGCTGTCCCCGGATCATGCGAGTGGCCCTCCTCTGAACCCTCTTGATGCTGGCCACATCTCTCCTAAAGTGTGGTGCCCAGAACTGGATGCAGTACTCTAAGTGTGACCTGACCAGTGTCACATTGAGGGGGAGGATCACGTCCTTGGCCCTGCTTGTGATGCATCTGTGGATGCATGACAAGGTGCGGTTGGCCTTACTGACTGTGTCCTCACATTGGCGGCCCATGTTCATTTTGGAATCGATAATGACTCCAAGATCTCTATCTGCCACTGTGCTTTTGAGAAGGGAGTTCCCCAGCCTGTAGGTATGCTGCAGGTTCTTACTGCACACGTGCAGTGCCCTGCACTTGTCAGTATTGAATCCCATCCCATTCTCATTCGCCCACCCCTGTAACCTGTCCAGGTCCAGCTGTATCCTGTCCCTCCCCTCTAGTGTGCCCACCTCACCCCAAATCTTGGTGTCATGAGCAAATTTGAACAGGGTGATTTCCACACCCTCCTCCAAGTTGCTAATAAAGAGATTGAACAGTGCGGGCCCAAGGACCAAGCCCTGGGGGACTCCACTGCCCACATCCCTCCAGGTTGAAAATGACCTGTCCACCACCTCTCTCTGGATGTGGCCCCTCAGCCAATTTGTGACCCATCTGACTGTGTAGGCATCATTACCACAGTTGCCTAGCTTTTTAATGAGAATGGGGTGGGATACAGTATCAAAGGCCTTCCTGAAGTCCAGAAAGACTACATCTACCACAACACCTGCATCCAGTGATTTTGTGACCTGATCATAGAAAGCAGTCAGGTTGGTCTGACAGGACCTGCCCCAATGAACCCATGCTGGTTGCCCCTGAGCATTGTCCCCCCTGCTGGTCCTTCCCAGATGTGCTCCTGGATAATTTTCTCAAAGAGCTTCCCCAGGATCGAAGTAAGACTAATGGGCCTATAGTTGCCTGGGTCCTCCCTCCTCCCTTTTTTGAAAATGGGGACCACATTGGCCTTCTTCCAGTTGTCTGGTACCTGGCCAGAGCACCACAAGTGCTCATAAAGCTGTGCCAGGGGCCCCTCAATAACCCCTGCCAATTCCCTCAGAACCCTGGGGTGGAGAGCATCTGGACTTGCTGATTTGAACACATCCAGCCCTTGCAGAAGTTCCCTAACTCGGTCCTCCCTGACCCTAGGCCTGGCAGAGTTTCTCCCGAGTCCATCCTGAATCTCAGTGGGGGAGTCCTGGTCCCTGCACAAAAAAATGGAGGCAAAGAAATTGTTAAAAAGGTCTGCCTTTTCCTCTAGTGCAACCACCAGATTGCCAAACGTATTCCTCAGGGCCCCCACATTACCTGGTGCTTTCTTCATACTCCCTATGTATTTAAAAAAGGAGTTTTTGTTGTCCTTGATTCTTGATGCTAGCCCGAGTTCCGTATCTGCCTTAGCTTTCCTAACAGCCCCCTTACAAATCCAAGCGATGGTGGTACACTCCTCTTTGGTGATAGCCCCTCTCTTACACTGGGTGTTGGTTTTCCAGCATTCCTGAATGCCTTTGGTGAGCCAGGGGGCCTTTTGAGCACTCTTGCCCCCTTTGATTCTCATTGGGACTCTCACTCCTTGGGCTCGGAGGAACATCTCCTTAAGGAACAACAACTCGTCTTGGACACCCAGTTCCCCTACCCTCCAGGACCCCAGTGCCTCTCCTACCAATCTCCTCAACTCGTTGAAGTTGGCCCTCTTGAAGTCAAGGACTACTGCCTTGCTGCAGGCCCTTGACACCCTGCACTGGACAGTGAATTCCAGTAAGCAATGATCACTGTTGCCCAGGTGGTCAAGAACCTGTAGTCCCCTCACCAGGTCATCGCCTGTGGCCAGGACCAGGTCCAGCAGGGCATTCCCCCTGGTGGGACTGTGCGCCTCTTGGTTAAGTGGAGGTCCTGTATCTCAGCAAGGAACTTTCGTGAGCGGTCTGATCTGACTGACTGCTCCTCCCAGCAGATGTCTGGGTAATTTAGATCACCCACGATGACTACATGCCTTGCCTTAAGTGCCTCTGCAAGCTGACCCAAGAATTCACGGTCCAGCTCTTCCCCTTGGTTGGGTGGTCTGTAGTAGACCCCCACTGTTAAGTCCCTTTCCCCAGAACCCCCCTGTATTCTGCCCCAGAGCACTTTAGCCTGCCCCTCCTTTGACCCCATCCTGTTAGTTCAGGACATGTATTGCTCTTTGACATAGAGTGCCACACCCCCGCCTTTCCTCCCCGTTCCTTCCCACCTGTATAGTCTGTATCCCCTAATGTTTACCACCCAGTTGTGGGATGAATCCTACCAGGTTTCTGTGAGCTCTACTATGTCTGGGTTTGTCCTAGCTATCCAGAGGGCGAGTTCCTCCTGCTTATTTTCCATGCTATGAGCATTAGTGTAGAGGCATTTAAGGCCTTGTATTGGTATATGCACCCCTCCCCCCGCGATTCTTAGGACTATCCAGACCCCCATCACTTACCTGGGTACTCCTTGTGCACGTCACCTGTCTTGGCTGGGAGGTGTCCTCATGTCCTCCTGTGGCCCCATCCTCCGGTGAAGCTAGTTTAAAGCATGCCGTATGAGATCAATCAACCTGGAAGAAAAGACATGCTTGCTTTTAGGGGAGAGATGTAGCCCATCCCTCCCAAGCATGTCCCCTGCACGAAAGTGTAGGTCATTGTCCAGGAACCTGAGGCCTGCCTGGCCACACCAGCTCCATAGCCGCTGGTTAACCTCACCGATGCAGACCTTGTGTTGCCATCTGCATCTACTTACCAGGAGAATAGAGGAGAATACCACCTGTGCCCCTGTCTCCTTGAGCTTGGCCCCCAAGACCTCGAAGTCCTTCATGATGCAGTCTGGGTTGCCCCTGGCCATGTCATTTGTTCCCATATGGATAAGGACCGTGGGGTACTGGTCCGAGGGTTGAATGTAGGCTGGGATCCTCTCTGTGATATCTTGAATCTGAGCCCCAGGCATGTAGCAGACCTCACGTGCCATGGGGTCGGGTTGACAGATGGGACCGTCCATTTCCCTTAGGAAGGAATCCCCAATGATGAGGACCTGGCGTTTCTTCCTCCTAGTGCTCCCTTTCTGCGCCATCTGTGTCATGCGTGGAGCGGCACTGTCCCTGCTGGAGGCATCCCCTTAGTCCTTCTCCTCCAGGGCTGCCAGGGCCTTGTATCTGTTCCTGAGTTGTACCTGGGGAGCCTCCACTATGCTAGCCCAAGCAACCCTGGTTCTGGTGGGTACCTTCAGCCACTCCTCTGTTGTGCATCTTTCCTGGGGGGTCTGTACGCTGGACGCCTGGTCCTGCAGTGAATGGAAATAGGTGTCAACCTTGTTCTCTGCAGCCCTGATCCCCCGCAGTCTGCTCACCTCAGCCTGGAGCTCCTTCACCTGCTCCTCCAGGGCCCTAAGCCGGGCACAGGAGGGACAGGCAAGGGAACCACCAGACCCCTCCCCTACCACCAGCCGCTGGGTCCCTGCCAGGCCGTCCCCACAGATAAGCTCAGGGCAGATGGTGCCACCAGGGTGGGGCCCCTAGCAGCTGTGCTCTGCATCTGTACCATGTCTGTGGAACTGTGAGTCTACTTCTCTCGCCTGTCAGAGGCCCCTTCTGGACCACTGCTGCATGCCTGCCTTGCACGAATGTCAGCACAAACACTGGTGCACCCTTATAGAGCGTGGCTGTTTGCATGCACTGTTTGTGTGCGTTGCCCATGTGCAGCCTGGGAGCATGACTCCCTGCCAGCTGAGTTAAATGGGATCCGGGGTGCTTCCATCCAGATCAGCCTCAGCTGCACCGGAGCCCTCTGCCCTCTACCCCACTTACCTTAGCGGGATCAGCTGCTGCTGCCCCCTGTGCTGCCTCTCCTGCTGCTGCCACTGCTGCTGCCAGTGAGGTAAGGGGGCACACATGCATGTGGGGATGCACATGTGCCCGGCTCCCTCCTCACTCTGCTCCTGGCCCCCAACTGCTGGGAGCTGGTTCAAACCGTGACTTTTAAAGGCCATGTTTTGAATTTGCCAAAGCTGCCCTTGCAGCCAATCAGGCGCTCTGGCTACTCCAGAAGTGCCTGCTGGCAGTCCCACCCCCTACAGTCCCTCCCACTTAGAAGAGCCCGGAGCCCTGGGGTGGCCAGTGCCACCACCCCAAGACACTGCCCCGGGGGCACTCCCTTGCTTGGGGGGTGGGGGGGGAACCAGTCCCCACTAGCCCTCCCCCTGTCTGCACACACTGTTCTAACATTCAAATCTCTAGATAAATCTGGGGACACAAGTTTAACAGAAAAAAAAGTAAACTGAAACAAGTTCTTATTTCATCTAAACTATTCAATGCTTCCCACCTGTCATGCCTACTAAGACAGTAAGAGCCAGAACCTAATTTACCTATTAAACATCTAAGCAGATTTAATTGCCTAAGTAAGATTATATTTCACCCTGCTCAAGTCCCTGAAAAAACTTTTAAGACAAAAGCAGTGGGTGGGGGAGGGTTCTCTTCCTCCTTACTGTTTTTTTGTGACTTAGCTTTAAGGCTAAAATTACAACATATTAGAAAAATAGATACAGTCATAGATTCTCAGGGTAGGTACAGGATTTATATTCAGATTGACCTAACCAGCATTAGGTTGATCTAGAATGCCCAGTCATATTGGTATGCAAAGGGCTTAAATCACCCAAAAAACCAGTGTGCTCAATCTTAGTTATTTCACCTGAATAGGTGAAATAACTGAGATTAAGATCAGGTTAACTTGTTCCTGCAAATGCCAGTATTTGTCCACAGCACAGCCTGGGGCTGGGAAAGCCCAGCCACTTGGCCTAGTGCTCAGCTATACTATTTTAACCCTGCTCAGCTGTACTATTTTTCACTCTGCAGGGGGCTGCAGAGATCAGTCTGCCAGCCTGTGGCTGCTTCTGCCTGGGTCACCGTGCTGCAGAGGGGCTGGCTAAGGCACAAAAGTGCTCCAGTGCAGGACTAACTGGCAGGCAGCACTTTACTGGAGCACCCTTGTGCCTCAGCCACCCCCATCAGCATCTCCCATGTGTTGTGGTGCACTAAGGAGCACTGCCACGGGGTACTACTGGTATTTCAAGTACTAACCTGCACCAGAGTTAACTAAATTCCTGTGGCCTAATAAGGCCACACATGTAGACGTTGAGACTTTATTGTGGAGCTAATCAGGCAGCTCTACAGTAAACATCTTGTGTAGGTGTACCTGCACTGTTCTTAAAACTTCCTTTAAGGTCTTGTATTTTGCACTATATAGTTACCCATGAATTCATGTCCATTAAAGATACAAGTTAGACCCAACATCTCTGGCTTGGCCCCTGACAGCATTCAGTGAAGGTAGAGTGAAAATGGCTTCATATTATACTTATTGCACATGGATCCTGAGGCCAACCAAGGGCCAGACTGATGTAACTTTGGTAGCTCAAGATTGCTGTTCTGTCCATGGCCCTCAAGGAACATTCCAGAAACTAAGGTTGTAACTGAGTTAGAGAGGTGCCTGACCATGCATATTTTCTCCCAGGATTATTTCCTAAAATGGAGGTAAGGGAGGACATGGCATTCAAATCACTGCATTGGCTCTCTTCTATCCCTGGGTTCCTCTCATGAAAGGCAAATACAAGGTGAATCTGTTTTTTTCCAGCTGCTTTGTGTCACTGGAGCAGGATAGTACCTCTGCAAGAAATGTCAGTCAAATCTATAGAGTCAAATCTCCAATCCATAAATTAAATAGACTTAAATTAAACCTATCCCTTTAGGTAGAAATAATGTGCATGAGAATTTGTTGGCAACCTCTTTACCCAACCTCAGAAAATCTATACCAACAGTCTTTGTCCTTTTAAGAACAGTTGCTTGGCACTGAAAGAATCTGAACAACTGGGTCACAGTGAATACAAAAATAAGAAGCCCGATTTGTCTCTCTTTTTTATATTCATTTCAGGGTACTGTAATCTATGAAATACATGGAATTACACCAGAATAAAATTTATGTAATACAAGAAAGTCAGAGCTACAATTCCTAATGTATTCTGTGGGCACTTGTACACATGATGGGGTTTAATCTTCATTAAATTAAATAAGTTTATTAAAATTGAAATGACTTGTTTTAGTTTGATACGTCATTATTTACAGGTGACATTCTTTAAATCAAATTATGCTCAGGACACAATTCACCGTAAATTACAGCAGGGGGAGCCACATAATCCACCCCCCAGATCTCTTTGGTACTCAGTTACAGCAGGGGGTGCTGGCAAACAGTAATTGCCTTATTCCCAAAATGTGCTGCCCTCCCCGCACTAAAGCTGTTGCTGCCCAGAGGTATACCCATGCCAAGCAGCCATGATCGCCTGCACAATCATCCCCCAAAACCCATGGAGTCCCATGCCAATCCGCCTATGAAAAAAACCCAAATATTCCACACCTGGAAGGAACTTTATAAATGAAAACCTGTATTTTCATTTTTTATATCTTTTTCTATGATATAAAAATGATATAAAAATACAAATTGCAGTATACTCTTTTTCTTCCCTATATAAATAAACATATAACCACAAATAAATACGTAAATAAATAAGAAGCAGCAGCCATGATACATAAATAACAAACTTTCCCATCACCTATCCTATTATATTCTATTATTTCTTATCCTAGCTTTTATATTTCTAGTCGATTAATTACTCTATTCTATTCTATAGTCCTTGTATTTTTGTATTGTTCTACTTTTATTGTCTATAATCTTCTATTGTCTCTCTTCTATCATATCTAATCCTCAATATCTTCCTCTATCTCAGCTCTTCTAAGAGTCCTACAGAGGAAGAAAGAAGATGGATTTTGGCCCATACTCCCAAAACCACCTTCTTTGCCTTCCCACTACAGGCAACAAAATCTCTCATGGGAGATTTCTCCAAGAATTATGTCTGACATTACCTAAATATTAACCAGGATACAGCATAACCTGTTGACGGGTCTGGCAGGCAGCATCCACTATGCATGGCATTTCTGGAAGGCAATTATAAGAAAGACACAAGTTACCCCAAAATATTAATGTGTCAACATGTGCCAAGGCACACCCCCTCAATTGCAAACTTACCATTTGCTGCACCTGCTGCTGCTGCACCTCTCAGTAGGTAGTGGCTTGTTAAACTGCTGTGTGCAGTTGAGGGGCACAGAGTTGTGGGGGACAGCATGAGAATTATACATGGTGGTGGATGGACCACCATCAAAACTGTAATTGGCCAGTACACAACAATGGGTGGGGTGGGGGAGAGGCGGCGGAGATGTTGTGTTTTGTTGCTCCATGTTTTTTTTTTCTTTCCAACAGTACTGTATCTCCCAGAAGCTCCTGCCCAGGTGGCTTGGGCGTTTCCATGGACAACCCAGCAGCAACCACACTGTGCTAGTACAGCACCAGGGTTTCCATGGAGACTGGGCCAGATGCGGCTGGGGACCCGAGGAACACATCATAAGCCTGGGGGTGCAGATACTGAATAGGCACACCCAAGAAGTATCTCCCCATAAATGTACCACATCCCAGAATAAGCCAAGTTTGAAACATAGGTGTGGGGAGGACAGCACTTTTTTTCAATAGCTCCCATTAGCACATCAACACCTATGCCAGGCATTGAGTTGTCAGAACCATCAAGTCCTCTTGCACTCACTTTGGTCCATAATTGACCCACACCCGGTTTTGGAATAGGGCATTATTAACACTCATGCTACATTTCTATTGCTGAACATAGCAGGCTCCTGTGACCTGGCTACCTCCCATAACTTGGTACTTCAGGTTCTAGCCTTCACCTCCTCCGAATCACCCAGAAATTGTTCAACCACTCATTGGTGAAAAATAGGGTTCTGGCAGCCTAAGACTCAACGTATGAACCCAGATATTTTCCATCCTTTCAGATGAGCTAGAACCCCAGAACAGTTGATCACTTGAGGGGCACAGTGAGGGGAGGGGAGGGTGTATGAACTCGATGTCTCCAAAGAACAAATCCAATATTCAGGCTATGGAGCAGGAGCCTGATATATCTATAAAACATGGGCTGAAGTGGACCTGGGAAGAACTTAAAGAGCTGATTGATATTTGATCACAGGGAAAGTTCACTGAAGAACTAGAAAGTAAACAGAATAAGCCAGTGTATACTGGCTTTTGCCAAGCAAATGAAGGTGTGCAGGCACAACCGGGATGGGACACAGTGCTGCATCAAGATCAAGGCCCTGAAATATTCTTTTTATTGGGCCAAGGATGAGAACTCTCATTCTGGGGCAGCACACACAATTGCACCATTCTATGACCAGCTGTCCATCATTCTCATAAGGATGCAGATGATGCTTGTCTCTGGTCATTTGGGACTGGTGTTATGGAGAGCACACCTAACCAAGAGACCACAGAGTGTCCTGAGACTCAAATAGGAAACATGTCGGAGGTGTAGGGTGACTGCTCACAGCTGCTGGATGATGGGGATGGCCAAGAAGAATTGATCCTGACCAGTCTCCCCAATAGCTTCACTGGTGAGCACAAAGGAGGAGGACAATGCCTTGGATGGAACTGTGCTAGCAACCCCAGGTGCATTTGACACATCAGAAGTTCCTGAGACCCAAAGACCAGTTTCTGTTTCAGAGACACAAGAGGACCCACAGCTGGGTACTTGTAAGTATTGGGAAATTAGCATTATATCCATTTGCACCACTATGGCAGGCAATGTTTTGCTACCATTAGGGTGAATGTGCTGAGGGGATTAACCTTCTGTTTACAGGTTGGGGACCACAAGATCTTTGACCATGAACATTTTGTTTTTCAATTCCTGTTACTAGCTACTGTATCCAATGGAAGTTGGGGATGTGCATCCAAACCACGGACACCAGCTCGCACTGGAGCAGAGAGAATACGGGAATTCCACCGCAGGCAGTGACACTCCAGAGAGAGCATCGTGGAGGCTTTGGTGGAGGCCATGTAATTGTGAGCGACCACCACAGATGACTGGTGAGACAAAGTCTGGGAGGTCCTTTGAGCAGCTAATCAGAGGAAGATGCAAAGCATGACCAACACTATTGAATTCTGAAAGCATCTCCTAGACCACACAACCCAGTTTCTTGAGCTGGCCTTAGTGCCACGAGGATCTCCAGAAAACACATGCAATGATTACAGATCAGGTCCTTAAGCATGTGAAATAGCCCCCATTTCATAAGTGGGTCCCCCTGGGAGAGTGCACATAAGTTCCATTAGGCTTGCCTCTTTCTGGGAGGTCACCAGCAGTGAGACCTCTGAACCTGTTTCATCACCCATGTTGTTTGCGACCAAGGGGTGCTCCAATTCCAGCAGGGCCAGGACAGCACCACTAGAGTTCAGGGAGCAAGGGGAGGGTCATACAGAGGGTGCATGGCCAGAAAAGAAGCCCATATGATGTGAGAGGGATACTTATTTGGTATTGCTGCTTTGTAAACAGGAAATCAGGGAGTGGGTATCCCGCAGTATGTTACTGTCATTTAAGTAAGTGCTCTGGTCTAATAAAATGTATTTGCCATCCCTGTCTGCCTTTTTTATTAGGAAGGGTTGATAATGCCTGATTCTGGGTATTGGGTGATGTAAGCAAATCCAAACATTCCCTGGTTTGCCTCAGACATATAGCAGTAATGAGAGAGACTAATTCCCCACAAAAGGATGGTGGGTGGTGGGTGAAGAACGGAGGTACCTCAGTAACTTGTGGTGTAGAGGAATGGAATTCTGTTGTGGGGGGGAGGCCAGGTTTGACATTGGCTGTCCTCATGGACTGTGTGACCCATACTATAATAGTGGCATCAGTGCCAGCAGCTGAAGGCAAATGGCAGGGCACAGGCAGCTGTGGGGCCAACCACATCACCCGCAGCTGCACCACACACATCTGCATGTCTGTGGCTATGGTGACCCCCTGTGCCATAGTGACCTGTAATTGGCCCCTGGTTTCTGCAAGGACTTAATAAATGCTTGGGAGTCTAACATGGGCACCTGGGGGTGCTTTCATTTGCCCTTAACAATAAATGGGGCCCTGCTGGTGCTGCACCTGCCATACATGTACATGGCCAGGGGTTTGTGACCTGTGCTGTGCTCCCTCCCTGGCTACTGGCATTTCTTTTTGCACCCCCCCCCCCCCCCGCCCCCACGACCCCCACCCCTCCCCCCCCCCCCCCCCCCGCCACCAAGATGATCTGCCATTTTAACAAGATTTGTAGTTTTAAAAGTTTAACAAAACCCTCTAAGGGTGCCTCTGTCAATTGCTCTTGTTTTTGCAGTTGAGGAGAATAAAGCCAGGGAGGCTGGCATAGGCGGCGGAAGGCCCGTGGCTAGGGAGGCTTAGCTCTCCACAAACAGACAGCCCAGGCATAGGCTCCAGGTGGCTCCAGGCGCAGGCTGGGGGAGGGGCGCACACAGACAGAGACAAGCAGCTGGAACCTGTAGGTGGCCAGGAAGTCAGCCTGGCCTGGCTGTGTGTGGAGCAGTGCCCAGTTGAGTGGGTAAATGTGTGCAGGGAAGGGGCATGGGGGAGGGAAGGGGTGTGGGGGACCAGATCAAGGCCCCCATGGGGGAAGTGAATAGGTCCCCAGGGCAGGTTGTAGGACACTCGCTGCCTGGGTGGCTCGTCCAGGTGCATGGGGGGTGGTTCCTGTTGCTGCCCACCCCTGGGGCAGGCACAGGGGGCACATGCCCCCCTGATCTGTGTGTGGGGCAGAGATAGCTGCCACTGTGGGCTGTGCTCTGCATCCCACTGCTAGTGCCCCAGAAGCCACGCAATACCATATGCCTCTTACCACTGAGCAGGCAGTGCAGCCAGCACGCAGGAGGCACTCAGCCCCAACAAATCATATTTTCTTCCCCTGCCTATGGAGCTTGACCTGAGTATGTGATAATAGCCCACTTAGAAAAATTAAGTGGCTGGATAATAGTCTGCACTGAAAACGAAAGTGCCTGCCCATCAAGGTTATGCAAGGCCCTACCTTTGGCCAGAACACTCAGGAACCTTAGGTCAGGCACATGGAAACTTTGATTTTTATATTTAAACATAATTGATATATTAATCATGTGACCTTGAGTGTTCAGGACCCTGATTTGGACATTCCCCCGCTTACAGATGTTGGCTCTGCAGAGCCAAGATAAAAAAGCCTTGTGTGAAACTTTATAACATTTCACAGATAAGCTGCTCAGCACTAAGTGCCATCCACTGCTTTTCTTCAGATCAGGGCTTGGCCTGTGTGCTGTGAGAATGATAAATCAAGTGACCAGATCCAGCAGCCAGGAGGCTGCTGGATGACCCCTTCCCCCAGCTTGGTCCACTGTGATCAGCATCCTGCTGGGTGATGGCTGAAAGTAACTGCTGCCAACTCTCCCGGCCCCCCCGTCTGCCTATGCAGGACAAGCACTTTGCTCCACTGCTGCAGATCCATCAGCACCCGGGCTTGGATCATGTAGGGCTGCAGGACAACTGTTGTGAGGGTCTTGCTCTGCACCTGCCACCCTCCCTGGAAGTATCTCCAGGAAGGTGACCTGAGGGCGGTCATCCCTCACCATGCCAATGGGCCCAGAGCATGCCACTGCTGCATGTGTCCGAGGCCATGTGCAGTGAGTTCTTTGTGCAGGCTGAAGGTTGCCTGAGCCAGTATGCCCTGATGTTGCTGATCCTGCTGGTGCCTCATGCACAGCTGCACTTCTGGTTCAGGACCCCTAGCTAGAAAGGCATGGTGGGTAAGCCTGGCCTGCCACACAACTTCTGCTGATGGCTCGGTAGATACCTGTCACAGTGCTATGCAACCCTGACCCCTGATACCAAGGATGACATTGCTGCAGGAATCAATGCTTTCCTTGGTGTGTGAGTGGAATGCTCTCACCCAGTACTGGGGAAAGGAAATGGGATGATAAATGAAGTTGTGAACCTTATCATACTTGTGTGTGTGTTGTGCTGTGCTGGTGTGAACAAGGGGCCAGGGTGGTGCTGTTGTGCCACCCCACCCTAATAGTAACCCTAAAGCCACTCAGATCTTCATTTAGAACTGTCATGCCCATTGAGGAAAAAACTGACCTGGTATTCATAAAGCAGGTGGCCACACTTAATGGTCTTGCAGGATAACAGGACACTGCTTGTTAGGTTTTCTGTAAAAATGCCACGTGAATATATGGTTGCGGGGGAAGGGGCAGAATTCAGCCTTAACATGTTGGAAAGGGATGTTTTATTGGAGGATAGAGGGTAGCAGTGGTTCCCAGCCAGGTGTCTGTCCAATCTCCTCTTGAAGACTTCCAAGGTTGGGAACCGAACCACCTCTTTGGGAAGTCTATTCCAGATTCTGGTCACCCTTACTGTAAATGAGTCCTTCCTTACATGCAACCTGAAACTGTCCTCTAACAGTTTATGGTCATTGCTCCTTATCTTCCCCTGGGGTGCCCTAGTGAACAATTTTTCTCCCAGCTCCTGATATTTACTGCTTATGTACTTATAGACAGCCACCAAGTCCCCCCTCAGTCTTCTCTTCCCCAGGATGAACATTCCCAGATCCCTTAGTCTTTCCTCATAAGGTTTGTCAGCAATTATGCATTAATTAATTAATTAAATCAATCTATATGTCATTCATTTATTCATTCATATTGCCACTCATTGCCTCACCAGGTACGGAGACTGTGAGCAGGGACTGGTGTCTTGACACATCGGTGACTGGTGGGTAGCCCTCTCTTGTGCTTTGGCCTGAAAGAGACCCTCTGTGTGACCCTTGTTGGCATACTCATCAGTGTATGGTTCATTGGTTAGCTACACTGTCCACAGATTTTGGGTGCCAAATATTGCCAAAAACTGTCCAGAGCAAGTATGCCTATGGAAAAATGGTGAAAAATGAGTATTTCCCCCTTTCCAAAAGGAAAACATGGATTTTTCATTTTAATGGAGGAAATCACAGATTTTGCACTTTTGCAAGGAGCCCTCTGCAGGCTGAAAGACTTCCAGCCTGCCAGGGGCTGCGGGGAGTGGGAGAAGGGTGGTTAGGCAGTGGCCACTGTGTACATGTGTATGCGCATGGCCACTAGGCAGCCTGGACAGCAGCTCCTACAGGTAAATTGGGGGGAGGTGTGGATTAAGGCTCCCATAGGGAGGGAAGGAGGGAGCTGGAATGGAGTGGAATGGGGCCGCAGGTAGCTCGTCCAGAAGGTGGGGCCAGCTCTCTGACATAGCGTGCACTCCTGGGGGGGAGCAGGAAGGAATCCAGTGCTCCCCTAATCTGTGTAGGGGGGGGGAAGGCAGGGGTGGTTTCCACCGTTGTGTGTACTCCCAGGCAGGCATGGGGGGAAGGGTGCCCCCCAGATCTGTGTATGGGGTAGGGGCGGGCTGCCACGGTGGGCTTTGCCCTGGGCACCAAATTTCATTGCTATGGCACTGCTCAGTAGAATTAGTCTACTGTGCATTTAGTGTCTCATGTAGATGTGCCCAAATAGTGTTATAAGGAATGTGTTTTTCAAGTGTTCAGTTCTTAAAGACACAAAAGGCAATAGCACTCTTTTGAAACCATTCAGGTTAGTTTAATCCTACATTGCAGCAGGTTAATGTATATTTAGAAGGAGAATAACCCTGTTCCCCAAACAGTGAAGATCCTAAAAAAAGAGTAGTGTAACTGAGGGGGAGGGGCACAACCGAGATATCAGCCCCAGGCACAGTTTTTTGGGGCAACGCAAGAATAGCCACAGCTGGTTGCTGGCTGTACTGGTGCTGCTGGGCAGCACAGCAGCCAGCACTGTGCTGCCCAGGGTGCAGAGGTGCCCTGTTATGCCTCTGTTACAAACAGCTGTGCCTATGGCTTCCAGAAATTAAGAAAAAGCTTTAGAAGACAAGAGGGTTTTCTTTAGGACAGTTTATTTTAATTGGGATTAAGATTTATGTCTTTGGTAGGGTAGGAGAGGATAAAGAGGAGTAAACAAAAACAAGGAAGTGTGAGAGAAAGATCAAAGAATTTATTACCTGATGAAACAGGTTTGTTTTTGCTGGAAATAATTCCTTACTAATATTGAAGTTTTGCTATTAGAAACACTACCTAGTTTTTAATAATTGGGTCTGAAATGATTCATATTTAATTCCTTCTTATATTTGGGTAGAGAGAAGTTTCACTCTTTTAATTTAGGTTTTTGAATGGAAAACTATTGTTTTGAAATTCTGTTGTACACCTTACCTTTTTAGGTATGTTGGCTAGCCCATTATATTGTAACATATAAGCTAAGTTTTACAAGACAAGAAATTTAATTAGAGGGAAATTTCTAACAATATTACTGGAAGCTGTGACCAACTTTGAGAAAGGTGAAAATCTGTTTTTGAAAGAGTAGCAATCAAGGGTATAAAGATGTTCCCAGTTTATTTAATATTAACCTACTAATCAGAAATCCTACTTAATGTGTGCAGTTAAGTGTTTCGCTTTACTTTTAAAAGACTGTTTTTTACTAGTATTGGAGAATATGATTTACTGGCTTACAGTTTCTCATTTTGCTGCTATATATTTCATTTTTAATATTTTATATTTAAAATATCATTTAAGTAAACTGTCAGTCACTAGTGTTTGATGCAAATTGTCGCTAATTTTCATTTGAAATACTAATTACAATTTAATTACTCCATTTTAAAATTTACTTCTTACAAACTAAATTATCCATGCTTTTTACAGTGCACAATGAGGTCATTTTCTCTGAAGTGAAATAAGATTTCACAGTAAAGAAATAAGTTTGTTCAAAGCTTAAACTATTATTAACTATTTACCATAGTGACTATTTGTTAACACTGGCTTCTTCATTTTGCTTGAGTTGTATGTGGAATGTTGCTGTAACTTCATACAATATTGTGTGCCATCTGAGATTCAAAAACAAGTTCTAGAGTATTTGATAACAGCTTTCAACACAAATGGTTTAATGAAAAACTGATTCTTTGGGAACTTTTGCAACAACTTGGACAGGTATGTTGTAATGTGCCATTTAGTTTATAATAGAATACTTTTAAATTTAGAAATAAAACATTTCAATATTGTGTCACTATCTGCCAACAAAATATACTATATTGAAAAAACATATTTGGGATGAATCAAAATGCTTAATGTTTAATCATTTTTATATTTTGAATTAACTCAGCTGCTTCTGTTTTGCAAGCCAGTAGGTAAAGCTCCAACCTATATCAGATAGGCTATAAAGGTAAGAATGGTTTAATTTTTTCAGTGTTTGGGGTCCTTCCTCTGAATTTACCCCAGTTAAAACTCCTACAACTTGTCTGCTCTGCTTCTATGCCAACCCTGGGAACGCTGCCAAAAAGCACGTCCCAAGTGCTCTAAGACTTGAAATGAGGCAATGTAGTTGTGTTTGAGCAGCCCCAGCTGCTTGCCAGCAAGCATGCTTGAGACGAGAGAGCCAGAGAGCAGCTTGGAAAACATGTTGTAAGAATGAGTAGAAAGGCTGGGCTTCATGGCAGTGCCCCCAGCTCCAGCTGTAGGTGATGTAGTCATGTTCTTACCAGCTGACTGAACTCAGAGGCTGGTAAGATTTTGTAAGATATTACTGTAAGACACTTCATTACTGAAATAGAGAAGGATTCACAGTGGGTACATCTACACATTCATTAATGTATCATAGTTACTGCTTATTATGTTTAGTACTTGCATAACCAAGTACTAAATCAATGCACAGTAACTGGCACTACTGCACAGTAGCACCAGCACACAGCTTTTTAGTGATGCTAAATGTACAGTAGCCTAATACTACTGCACAGTAGTGTATTAGCCCAGGTTTTGCCCAGCACGCTACTGCACAGTGTAATTAGGCTACTGCACACTAGGGCTGTGCAAAATTTCACTGGGTGTTTTGTTTCGAAGCTGTTTCAATGTGTTTTGAGCTTGGAACAGTGAAATCAAAAAGAAACAAGAGGCGTCAAAACAGCTTCGAAATGAAATGAGGGCACTCAAAATGTTTTGAAATTTTTTAAATGTTTTGAGTTTCAAAGCTGGGCTTGCTTAGCTTCAGCACCGATCCCAGCCAGCAGCTGCAAGCCACTGTCCTCCTGCATGCAGATCTGGGGGTGTGCGTCCCCCCGGGAGGAGTCTGGCACAGCCCTACAGCCCTCCTGGGGGGTGCGGGCCACTGTATCTGCACACAGGATGATAGCATACTGCTGGTGCCAGCTGGGGCCAGCAGCAGCAGTCTTCCTGGTGCTCAGCACAGGCTATGTCCAGCACCAGTCCCAAGTGGCAGCGGAAGCCTTCTGTTGTCCTGCACACAGATCTGTGTGCCCACACCCCTGGGAGGGCTGTGGGGCTGTGCCAGACTCCTCCTGGGGGTGCGGGCCCCCAGATCTGCGTGCGGGATGACAGGAGGCTGCCACTGCTGCCTGGGACCAATGATGGGTGCAGCCCATGCCCAATGCTGGGAAGATTGCGCTTGCTGCTGCTGGCCCCAGGCAGCAGCATCAGCAGCCTCCTGTTATCCCACATGCAGATCTGGGGGCCCGCACCCCCAGAAGGAGCCATGCAGCTGGCACAACCATGCAGCCCTCTCAGGGGTGCGGGCCCCCAGATCTGCACACGGTATGATTGGAGGCTGCTGCTGCTGCCTGGGGCCAATGGCAGCTGCAATCTTGCCAGTGCTGGGCATGGGCTGTGCCCATCACTGGCCCCAGGCAGCAGCGGTAGCCTCCTGTCATCCTGCACACAGATCTGGGGGTCTGCACCCCCAGGAAGGCTGTGGTGCTGTGATGGACTCCTCCCGGGGGTGCAGGACCCCAGATCTGCACATAGGATGACAGGAGGATGCTGCTGCTGACAACTGATTCGAGTTTTCCTTTCAACTATTTGAGGTAAAATTTCCCAGAAACCTCTGCACCTATCTCCTTGAATCTTGGCAGGATTCATGTCCTCAGAAGGGGCTACCACTGCTGCAATTTTAATCTGAATCAGGCAAGAAATGCCAAAGTTTTAGGCATTTTCATGATTCCCCATTACAACCTATGGGCAAAACATCAAAATGCATTGAAACAGGAAAACAGTTTTGATGAAACGAAGTGGAACAGTGTTTCAAAATGAAACAAAATGACCAAACAAAACACTCTACCTTTGGAATGGCGAAAATGAAGTTGAAACAATACGGTGGTGTTTCACACAGCCCTACTAAGCACTCAGTAAGAAGAAAAATAGTGGAGTGGCATCTCATAATCTTGCTTTCTTGACCATAGTTTAAAAATACAATTTACAATACTTGTAAAACTGCACTAAGAGAATAAGACTGTAAAAAAAGCACTCCAAATACCAGGAAGTGCCAGATTTAAGTTTGTCCATATAACCTTACTCAGTGCTTTCTTGTGTCCACCTTCTGGCAGTCTTGCCAAACATCATATGCAAAGTCTGTGACAGAGCCATGAATGCCTCCCCATGTTCTGAAGGCCTGTTCCATTGCCTTAACTGGAGGGCACCCTTTTTACTTCTATAACTCTCTGCCTGCTCCATTGTCCTTGTCATGCACTGAATGAAACAGTGGTCCTATAAAACAAGTAGTATGTGATAATATTTGGGGATTGCATCATTATTCACAATATTCACTGAAGGGCACATTTAAGATTGCATAGAAAATGTCAAAATTAAAATTGCCTAATTTCTGAGTACTTGAATTTACAAGTGCAATGTTCTTCTCAGAGCTTTTAAAATTTCTTTATATAAATATAAATCCTGCCCTACCTTTCTCCCCCCAACCCTTCAACCACAATAAACTATGGTTAATTTGTCACTCCCAGGGGGATGCAAATAATGGAGGATTATTCAGTAGTGAGCAATTATGAGCAGCTGATAAATGGGAGTGGGGAGGGGGGAGGCAGCAATGCTTGTGAGGAATCAGAACAGCAGAGAATTAAACCAGTGTGGCAGATTAACCATAGGTCATGTATGTGGACCCACCACTATCCTGAGTCAGTCTTCAATCATTTGTTCCCAGGATACTTAGATTTATAGATCTCTGGAGCTGGTGAATATCCTCAGTGCAGATAGCACATTCTAAGATTATAGCACAAAACTGTAAAATGTTTCCAAATGTGTTGAAATGGTGATTAGCAGATGCTTCGATATAGGGACAGAAATGTTCGCCTTTATCATCTCAAGAATATCCCCATACTGAATTTCAAGTTCATGTTCCAATGCATGGAAATAATGCAAAATAAAACTAAAATAAGAATAAAGCAAGACTAACTTTGTTCTTGGAAGTGGTTGACCATTTTGTTGCAATCTCTATTGCTTCCATAAAATACAAGGTTATTCTGAGCGGAGAGCAAGCATGAAAAATGTCATCCCAAATGATTAGAGATTGGTAGACTCAAGAGCTATTGAAAACAGGGGCTTCTGAGGGAACATGTGAGGTACTCCTAACTAAAGATGTCACTTCAGTTCTATCTATCAGTAAACTAAGCTATCAAGTAACATGAGTGATGGAAAATTCCTTATTAGATTTTTTCCCCCTTATATTTTGGTAATAGGAAGGGAAAATGTACAACTATCACCACATAGACTGCAAAACGCCATGGCTTAAAGGTACAGGAAAAGTGATTATGAACAGAGTAAAAAGTGAACTCAAATTTGAGTTTTTCCAAAATGGGGATATTATGCACATACACAGAGTGGGAGAGAAATGGGGAGAGAGCGAGCGAGAGAGAGCATCTTTAGAAACAAAGGGCAAGCCTACATGAGACACTTATGATTAGAGCAAATTACTGTGCAGTAAGCATCACTGTCTACATATACAGATGCTGACCGTGCAGTAATCTGCTCTAATTGTGACTAAATTTGCTACCTCTGAAGTAATTACTGTGCAGTACTGCACATGCAGATAGCCAACAAGGAGCAAATGTGGTCCTGGTCAGCCAGGCAGTGGGTGGGGGAGGGGAGCAGATAGCTCCCTGCCCCTGGGAGCTACCTGCTGCAGGCTCTGTCGCTGGTGCCTGGGTGGGTACAACGTCCCCCTGCCATGGCAGCAGGGAGCTCTCAGCCCCTGCTCCGCAATCACAAGCACAGAACCAAGGCTGAGAAATTCTTATCTCCCAGCTGCAGCCCCAGTTCATGGAGTGGGGGCTGGGAGAGTCTTACTCCCTGCTGCTGGTACAGGGGGACATTGTCTCCATCTGGGCTCCAGTGCCAGAGCCTGCCCTGGTGGCACACAGCTCCTGGAGGCAGGGAGCAATTTCCTAGTTCCTGCCAGGAGACAGCTCTCTCCTGGTCCTGTGCTTGCTGTCAGCTGCTAGGGAGTTACCCCTGGCTGCTGCACGAGACTGACGCAAGGCCAGCAGGGGAGGGAGCAGTCTGCTGCCATAAGCAGCAAATCTTCTCCCATTTCCCCTGCATGTGTAGATGCCTGCCTGGGGTGGGGTTACTCTAGAATAAGTTACTCTAGAGTAAAGCCACCCCAGAACATTTGCATGTGTAGATGCCCCCAAGATGTACTTTCTTGAAATAGATAGAGTGGTCATCAAGATAGGTATTATACAGGAAATAGTGGCTATTTTAGGGGTAAATCTAGATCTTTTTTTTCCTTTTAATGGTATTTCATTAAAAAGGGAATTAATGGATATGCCATCCTTTCTATTGAGTTATTAACAGGCAATTACTTTGTCTGTACTTTAAAAATTCTCTGAAAATACCTGGAAGTATTCTTAGCCCTAGATTTTAGTTTCTTAGCACCCTACAGGTTGTTTTAATATCCACACCAGCTTATGAAATGCAAACTGTATCTATTGTGCATGCAGTTGTGCTGATATAGAGTTGTCTTTTCTAATGGTACAAAAGTGTATGTACACCAGGATTAACTCAGGCACTGCTATAAAAGCAGTTCTGCAGATGGAGTACTTAAGGCATTGCAGAGAAAGTGCCAGTGCACTAAAACATACTGAAGCAAAAACAATGGTTGAGAACCAAAAATTGTTTGCATTGAGGAAGGTATTGGAACACCTCTTAAAGTGCACACATGCATGTTTGTATAGTTGTGCACTCTCACACAAATGGCCATACCCCCATTCCATGACTATAAAACATCGCAAAAGTTCCCATATGGTTTAAATCAACTGGACAGATAGAGCATGACCAGGTCAGAGGTAAAGTAAATGATAGAGGATACCCAACATGATTTGCTAGTTCACTAGATACTGAAAAGAATCTGAATTACAGTTGGGTAATTTCCTGAAGGGTGCTCCTTCACTAAATGCAGCCTAGGAAAGACTAAAATGTTCAGAGGACAATACTAATACTCAATCTGGGGTGGAGTGGAAGTATATTATCAGTTATGGTATCAGTATTTATTGATATTCATTAACTAGTCCCCTAGTTCTTGTTTTACCCTTTTACCTACCTTGAGGCTCATGGGGATAATAAGAATTATTAGTTTGAGTCCATGGACTTATTTCTTTAAAGATAAAAACTTTCCCTATTATTCTCATAGCATTCAATATTTTATTTTCCTTACCAAGTTACAAGCCAGTGCAAGAACATAAAGAAATATGGCAGGTGACTGCCAGTACCATTCACATGACCCATTATTGCTAGTTCTTCATTAAAGGCTTAAGTGGAAGACTAAAAACCATGCCATCACAAGAAGCACAATTCTTTTGACTTAAGGATACAGATATAATACAGGAATACAGAAGTTGGAAATTAGAGCAGCTAGAATTATTTAGCAACAAATAACTGAATATAGTAACATATGTATAAGCTATAGGAAAAGAACATTAAGGTTAGAAAATCAGGCTGTCAAAAGCTGACATTCTAACATAATACTTGTGAAATGAACATGTGCATAATGTGTGTCCATGTGCATATGTAATATCCATACTGCTTCCTACAGATGGAACTCTCTCTGAATCAGATTATACTTTGATCATTTTCATTTAATTCCTTTTCAAAAAAATGTACTGTGGCTGTGATTCTTTTAAATTAAAAGATATGGGGAGGAGGAGTTAAACTCTAAAAATATATGGATTTCTGCTGAATATAGTACCATCACTTTCTTCTTATTTCATTCTGTCCTTTAACTATGTCATCTAGATTCAGAATCAGATCCAGTTTGGTTGCTATTTCCTACATTATGTATCCTAATAAAATGTAGGTGTTTCCAAAGAGGGAAATCCAATGTGACCTAAGATTCCTACATAGTGGGTGTGTCTAGATGTGCAATTAATGCACAGTAAGGATACTGCACAGTAAAATAAGATGCAGTAAACTGTGCCTGGGAATATGTCTACACGTGCTCCCTGTTGGGTGCAGAATTGCTCCCAATGGCAGCAGCCTGGTCCAAGACTGCTCCTGCCCTGCTGTGCCTCCCTGAACCAGCCAGAAGAAGCTCCAGACTCCCCTGGGCATCAGCCTGGGGGCTGGTAGAGGACACAGGAGCCACTTTCAAGGTGCACAGGGTCAGGAGAGCTGTGGGACTGAAGGGGCAGCTGACTTCCAACCCCATGCACCTGGGGACTCATGTACAGGGCTGGGAGATGGTTGCTCCTGCAGCTGGCACAGCTTCCCTTGCATGGGGGCTTAGCCAGGCAGCAGTGATCCCCTGCTGTTTGAGCTGACCAAGAGCAAAATTGCTTCCAGTCAGCCTCTACACATGCTGTACTGTGCAGTAGCTATTGCATACTTAATCTACTACCTGCATATATAGGTAGTGTCCAATCATGCAGTAGACTAATTTACTGTGTAGTAAATGCACACATGTAGACAATGATACTTTACTGTGCAGTAGATTAGTTTACTGCACAGTAAAGCATCCCATTTAGATGTGCCTAGTTAGTGTGGAGACTTAGCTGCCTCTGGAGAGTGACCCATTTCAAGATCTCACCTTGTACAGTCTCCCTTTAATAGAATCAGTTTTGAAAAGCTCTGAGGAAGCCATTAATATATGCACAGCATCCATGTTAAATTTGTCACTATATGTACTCTTATTACCTTTATACTGTATATAAACAGAATAGGATGCTCAGAATTGTTTGTTTTGCTGGGTGATTTAGGTCAGAAATTTAAGTCTGAAATTTATATAAGTACAACTAAATTTAAAGGAAAAAAAAAGCTTTCATTTTTTAATTTAAGGGCTGTCTTAAACCAAATGAATCATGAAAAATTAAAATTGCTACAGTGCCATCCCTGTAATTTGATCACTATTTAATTTGATTTTTTTTGTTTTATTTAATCAAAACCACAGGAACTAGCTCATTTGTATTGTAAATTACACAACTTCTGCCCTTTATTTTGTGTACTGTTGATAACTTTTGGCAGGTGTGATTAGATAATTCAATCACTAGCCATATAAAATTGCCATTTAATCAATAGGGAAGGTCAAAATTTTTAATATGATATAAAAAGAAAAGATCTAAGGAAGATGCAGGACAATAACATCTGAGTAACATGTTTATGTTTTAAACATTATTATTGATTACAGGGTCATAATTGCTATAGCAAACTGATACTTTTGCCATTTCTTGGTTGGATGGCCAAACTGCCCAGAACTTGTTGACTATTTCTAATAACGATGACAGAATTATGACTATAGCTCACTAATATTTCTAGACTTTTTTGAGTCAAGGGCTATTAAATTCTATATTGCCTGGTCTGTAAATGTGCTCATTTCTCTTTGTCATATTACCAATCTTGTTACGCTGGAATGTCATACCATCTTGTTCTCTCTCTCTCTCTCTCTTTAAAGCACCAGTGTCTCAGGACCAGGTCTATCTTCTTTGCCTCTTTATTGCTGACTATTGTCTATCTCAGCCTAAACTGTAATTCCTGGTCAGTTTAATATCTCCATTACCATGTTCAGTCATACTTTTATCTTGTTGGATGTCAAAACCTACTCTCCTGTCTTGTTTGAATAAGTCTGAGGCATGTGCATCCTTTTCTTTTTATTGGCTTAAGTCTTCCTTGGTGAAGTATACTTTCAACTCTTTAATATCTACCTGCATTCAAGGGAACAGGAGCAGGACACACACTGTAAGTTGTTTCCTGATCATCCATCACCTGAATTGCTCTCTTAGATTTCTCTGAAGAATTCATTTGATATGTTTTCATGCCTTTCCATCATCTTGTTATGTAACAGAGGGTGCATCTACATGTGGGGCTACAGTGATGTAGCAACGCATTATGGCAATGTAGCAATCATGGGCATCTACACATGACCAACAGCTACTTTGCTGTAGCAACGTGGTCCCCTGGTATAACATACCACTACAGTGAAGTAGCTGCTAAAAATAACTGTGTGCTGCTCGTACAGTGCAGTATGGGCTGCTACTGCACTATGATTTAGGACTTCCAAAAGGAAGTCCTAAATCACGGTACAGTAACAACATCACCATAGCGACACATGTAGACGTGCCCAGTGTGTATAAATTACAGAGACAAAAGTTAAATGGGGACTTGTGAGCTTAATTAGTCCTTGGGATTGCAAATGGAAGCAGGTAGTTGACTTAACAAATGCCCCTGCAAGGGACTTAACTTTTCTTTAAAAGGTGACTCAGAAAGCTCAGGTGGCAAGAGAGTCTTGAATGAGTAAGATATTCAGTTAACAGATGGGGGTAGGAAGACACTCTTTTAGACAAAGAATTAATTCCTGGTGTGGGCCTGAGAAATGGGAGCAAGACCCAGGGAGGTAGTCCAGTGTGTAGGTGTCTGGAAGAATGCCAGAGAACATGGAGGCAAGCCCAGAAAAGACTAGAAACTCAAATGCCTCTATTTCTTGTCTCTGAGCTCAGAAACAAAACCAACAGATAAATGTTCTCACTTTGTCTTCCAAACTCATTATTTTCTGCATATAATTAAATAAAGATGAATAACCATTGAACTCCAACTCAAATCAAACTCTCTTTGTATTCACTTTGGACCAAATCCAGATCTTATTGAGGGCAATAAGAAAACTGTCTTTTGATGTGAACAGGACCATGTTTTGTCTCTTTGTTGCTATCTCCCCTACAGCTGGTTTCCTGGAGCTTTCTGGAGCAGTGTTTTCAGAGCACGTGGTAGGCCAAGCCAGAAACAAAACCAAGTCCTTTTAAAAACATCCTAAAGTACTTAGTGTTGATAAAATCATTTTATAAAGTTAGAAAATGATTCATTCTACTATTTTAGCTATAATTTTAGTGTTAGTGTTTTTATTTGTTTTTCCAATGAAATTATAATTTTTTTTTAAAAGCTATCTAATAAACTCCTCTTTAGATTCAACCAATAAAAAAAGATAGATTGGAAAACTGTCAGTTTATCACGATTATAATAAATATACGTCAGTAGGAGAGACTAAAAAAGATGCAACAGGGCAAAACCAACCTGGAAACCTCTCAAGAATAACAAGTCGGTAAACTTGACGTTGCATGGTATTTGACATACAGCAAATCACTATTTACATTTTATCCCAAAACATTTACCTGAGAAAAGGTCATGGCGTTAAATTTGGAGACATTTACAGCAATTGCCAAATGTTTACTATCTACATGAATGTCATGCTTCTTATTCAAAAGAAGGTTGATGCACTAAATGTCAATTATTTCAAGTTGTTTGATGGCAGCACAGATTGCCAAGCAACATAAAAAGAGGTTTAATAAATATAATATACACTGTTAACCATTAATCTTGCCTAGCAGAGGTTAGAGTTTCACATATAGAGGATTTATGACAAGGAACAGCACAGGACGTTAAAACTCAATTATTGCTGTCCTGGATGAAGGCATTAACATGTAGAAGCAATGCCTTGTTTCTTCTGGTTTCCTGTCAAACTTGGAAAAACATCAGGGACAATGATATTGCTTTAGGAAATCATACCTTGATGATTTTTCTTTGTGTCATTTAGCTCCCCTTAGAATTAGTAGTAAGAGGACAGGCCAGGATCAAATTAGCAATACATTTAACCATTCTTCTAATTTTTCATGATGGGTGCCATAAGTAGTTATATGAAGACTTTGAACTAATCCAAGTCTTATGGTTCTGGAGAGAAATTTAGTTAAATTGATATATTAATATTTCTAGATACTGATAGCATTTTTCATTCTGAAACATCAAAAGCATTTTATTAAGGATGCATGTAAGGCATCTTTGAGACATAGCCATTCCCAAATACCTGGTGGCAGCCAACTGTTGTACAGAACTGAAATTTTGACCAAGTCTCCAAGGTAAACCATCTGGAAAAGTCTGCAAAATCCTTAATGTCTATACAAATCAGCCAGAAACTTTGCTTTTAATGACTCCTCCAAATCCCATACACAGAATGAATTCCATTGTATCTGCTTGACAAGGCTGAAGGTCAAAATGATTCCCATTAGGGTCTAGACCTGTGGTTGTAGGTTATCTAAAAAGGGTATTGCAAAACATCAGACGTAGGCTATTTTGGTATCCATTTTGACAAACAACCTTTTTAGGGTAAAATCATTATAATTAATTCTGTGTTTATATTTTTATTTAAATAAAATATGTATTGAATGTTCAAGGCAAGAATGTAATATGCCTTGTAAAATTCAGCCCCATCTGACTGGTGCAGCAGGTTTAAAAAAACAACTTGCCAGTGTAGAAACCAATTAAGATCAGTATGCAGTATGGGAGTGTCAAGAAACAAGAAAGTTCCAGCAAAATAACATTTCAGTAAACACAGATATTATAAACCTATAAGACCTTTGTATAATGTTTCTTTCATGTCTCCGAGCAAAAACTGTAAACATGAGTTGCATATTTCCAGAAATGAAAATTTATCATATTTAAGTACAGTTCAAGTTCCTTCATCTTGACCATTCTAATCAGCTTCGAACAGTGGTTCTCAATCTTTTCAGACTCAAGGCACCCCTTGTTCAGCTTGAAGTACCCCTCATAAAATACGAGCTCTTACTTTTCACTCATTTTTTACTAAAGACATTCTGTTCCAAAACAGCTCAATGTTTTTAACACTATGAATTCCTATTTGAAATTTCTAGGTTTATCTTGTGAATCATATTTGCATACCCAACAGTGCTAAGATTGTGTGGTATCCTGTGGCACCCCTGAAAGGCTGTCAATGCACTCCAGGATACTGTTGCACCCTGGTTGAGAATCACTGAGTTAGAAGAACAAGAGGCAAGGTTCTTTGTGTGATATTTTGTATTAGACCTAATGTATAGCTGGAAGAGAAGTTTGACAAGTTTTCAGGGATGAGGCATCAAAAAAAGTCTGTCAAACTTCTTTCATAACTAAATAGTTGGTCCAGGAAAAGATACCACACAAAAATACTCTTGCTTCTCATACATTTCTAGAACAACACTCCAACTGTGGTACATAGAAGACCAAAGCATTTCAATGAATGGCCTGTCTGTCATGAACTTTCAAACAATAAGAAAGACAAGAAAAATTGATTAAACAAAATTATTTAATCACACAAATGACTGTGCACTCCCTAATGAAAGAATACACAAGATTTCTAATCTCTAACTGGTCATTAGCAGTAGCATAATGAAAGGGTTGGGGGCAACTTGGGTACTATGCATCTCACTTTGCTTATTGTCTTTTCCCCCAGCAGACAAATCCTTTGAAGCATGATGGTTCTGTGGTCTAGAAACAGGCCACTGTGTATTCTGAAAAGGGTTGCTGACCCAAGACAACATTTTTTACTAATAATCTGCAAACTTCTTACTGATATATGTTTTACATAAGGTAACTGTAACCCTTCTGCAAGGTCCTGGACAAGGGGTTTAACACACACCATAGTACAGAACTTTGGTTGTCAGTAAAATGTTTAAAGATTATTAGTTAAAAATATTTTATTGAGTTGGCAAACCTGCTTGACAGCAGCAGTGGTTTTACACCATGTTGCCCCCACCCCAGGAGTCTCCTACTTTCTCCCACACCCTGATACTACTAACTGCACCCCACACCATGCTGCCTCACTGGAGCACACCTCACAGGCTTACCTCTGCTGGCACTGTCCCCTCAAGAACAGTGTCTACCTACCTATTGATGGCTATAAAATGATATTTAGATATTTGCTTTTGGGACTTGGCTGGTAGGTAAAGTAGATATTGCATTAGAACAATGGTCCAGGGGAATGACAAAGGTTAACTGGTTTAAAAAAACCCATTTGTGACAAAGTTTCCTTCAAGGCTCACTGTTTCTGGAACCAGAAGACACTATGTCTGAGGCCAATGGTCAAATGGGCATACACAAGCTGGGAAATTGAAAAGATGTACCACACTGTTCCATAACATGAGATGAGGGACTCTGCCACGTTGGATAGGTCACAGTGCCCAGCTGCACAGCCATTGGGATTTCCAGTTTTGGTGGATGGACCAAATGAAGACATTGGTAAATGACCAAATTACGATGTGTGCATGTGATGGGTTTGGGAAACAAAGGAATATGCCTTTGTTTCTTTCTTTCTGACAGGACAGAATGTGGACAGTATGATGACCACAGGGAGACCAATCAACAGTGCCTGGGAATGAAGAGTCATTAGAGGGGAGAAATAATACAAAAAGAGGGGTTTCAGAGCAGTACACGGTTCCTGAGAGTGGAACCTGAGGCCACCATGAACATGCACACCACCAGCCTATCTCACCCACCCCACTGGGGGGAGGATGAGCCTTGGCCCTCAACCTCCAGGCTGCTGACATATGACATTCGAGAAAGAACCACAGGGTGAAGTTCACATAGTGGCCAGATGTACCTTCTCTCTATGACAGTCCTAGGACTGGAAGATATAGAATTGGGGGGTTAATTTATTTGCCTTTTCTGAATTATTCTGATCTGTTATCAGTCTGTATTAATAACATTTGCCTATTATTGAATGGAAAAGTTGTGGTTGATCTAAGGGGTTGGGTCCACCCAGAACAAGGTATCTGGGTCATAAATCCAGTGCCAATGCTTGTGACCCAGAAAAACACTGTCTGCCTACCTGTGACCCAGAAGTTTTAAAGTGGGGGTGATAGGGAATACTCTTGCCAGGGTGTTATGTCAGTTTTCAGACACCAGATGGTGCTGCTGTGCTCCCTCCCTCCCTCCAAGCTTGTGTCCAACTTCTTGCTCACAAGATATCTTCAATTAAGCTCTGAGTTGCTTAGTATTTTGTTTTCTTTTTGTTTATTTGTTTGCTTTGCTTTGTTTTAAAGATGGCTCAATATTTTTATGGACTTTATGGACAGATGTTTTTAGCTTTGTTTTTTACAGACAGTTGCCAACCCTGATCCTCTATCTTTTCCCACCTTTTCCTCTATCTACAGATCATCTCTGTAGTATGTAACATACTCACTTCTTAGTGCAGGGATGGCATGCTTGTATCTCATTTCTTAGTGCAGGAATGGCCAACCTGAAGTACGTGTGCTATAAGTTGCATACCAAAGAGGGGACAGGCAGGCCTTGCCACCAAGGAGGCAAGGAAGCCTTTATGTGGCATATGGCACACCAAGGAGAAGACAGGCAGCAGATAGGTCAGAAAGCAGAAAGCAGAGCAGCAGATTGGGCAGGAAGCAGAGAAGCAGACCTAAGCAGGGAACATGGGGCAAGGAGCAGAAAGCAGAGCAACAGATCAGGCTGTTGAAGGGAATCAGAGTGCCACTTGGAAAGGGGGTGGGGCTAATTCCACTTGGAAAGGGGGTGGGGCTAATTTATAGAATCATAGAAAATTAGGGTTGGAAGGGACCTTGGGAGATCATCTAGTCCAACCCCTTGCTCAGAGTAGGACCATCTCCAACTAGATCATTCCAGCCAGGGCTTTGTTAAGCTTTAAAAGCCTCCAGGGATAGAGATTCTACCACTTCTCTAGGTAACCTGTTCCACTGCTTTACCACCCTGCTAGTGAGAGAGTTATTCCTAATATCCAACCTAAACCTCCCTTGCTGCAACCTGAGACCATTGCTCCTTGTTCTGCCACCTGCCACCATTGAGAACTGTGTAGCTCCTCTTTCTCACCCCTCTTCAGGGAGTTAAAGGCTGCTATCAAATCACTGCTCAGTCTTCTCTTCTGCAGACTAAATAAGCCCAGTTCCCTCAGCCTCTCTTAATAAGCCCCAGCCCCCTAACCATTTTTGTTGTAGTCTGCTGGACTCTCCCCAACTTGTCCACATCCTTTCTGTAGTGGGGGGAGGGCCCAAAACTAGACACCGTACTCTAGATGTGGCCTCACCAATGCTGAATAATTACTCAATCTGCTGGCAATGCTCTTACTAATGCAGCCCAGTATGTTGTTTGCCATCTTGGCAACAAGGTCACACTGCTGAGTCATATCCAGCTTACTATCCACTGTAACCCCCCAGATCCTTTTCTGCAGAGCTCCTGCTTAGTCAGTTGTCCCAAGCCTGTACTGGTGCAGGGGATTGTTCCGTCCTAAGTGTGGGACTTTGAATTTGTCCTTCTTGAACTTCATGAGATTCCTTTTGGCCCAATCCTCCAATTTGTCTAGGTCACTCTGAATCCTAACCCTACCCTCCAGTGTATCTATTACACCCCCAGGCTTGGGGTCATATGCAGACTTTCTAAGGGTGCACTCCATCCCATCTTCCAAATCATTGATGAAGATATTGAACAAAATTGGCCCCAGGACTGACCTCTGGTGCACTCCACTTGATACCAGCTGCCAGCTAGACATTGAACAATTGAATACTACCCATTGAGGCTTACTTCATAGACTTCATATATATTAGGGGCTGGAAGGGGCCTCATAAGATCATCAAGTCCAGCCCCCCTGCCAAAGGCAGGAAGTCTGCTGGGGTCAAATGATCCCAGCAAGATATGCATCCAAACACCTTTTGAATGAGTCCAGAGCAGGTGCTTACACCACCTCTAAAGGGAGTCTGTTCCAGACCATGGATACTTGGACTGTAAAAAAGTCCAGTCTAAATCAGCCTTCCAGAATTTTGTGGCCATTAGACCTAGTTATCCCTTGGGGAGCCCTGGTGAACAACTGTTCTCCTGGTGCATGCCCATTGTAGGCTGCTACCAAGTCCCCCTTGAGTCTTCTCTCCTTCAGGCTGAAGAGTCCCATGTCCCTCAGCCTCTCCTCATAAGGGTTGCTCTCTTGGCCTTTGATTATGCGGGTGGCTCTTCTTTGGACTCTCTCAAGCTTATCCATATCCCTCCTGAAGTGGTGGGCCCAAAACTGGATGTGGTACTCTAGCTGTGGCCTCACTAAGACTAAGTAGAGTGGGAGGATGATGTCTCTGGTTTTGCTTGAGATGCATCAGTGAATGCATGCCAGAGTTTGGCTTGCTTTGCTGGCTATGGCATTGCATTGGCGGCTCATGCTCATCTTGTGGTCAATCAAGACCCCCCCAGTGTCTTTTGGTCATGGTGCTAGAGAGTGTAGTACTGATGAGCCTGTAAGTATGATGCTAGTTCTTTCTCCCAAGGTGGAACACCCTGCACTTCTCTGAGTTAAATGCCATCAGGTTTTGGTCCACCCACCTTGTGAGCCTGTCCAGGTCAGCCTGTATCCCCAACCTATCCTCCAGTGTCACCACCTTCCCCCATGATTTAGTGTCATCCACGAACTTTACCAGTCCACATCTGATGCCTAATTCAGATAATTTATGAAGATGCTGAAGAGTACTGGCCCAAGCACTGAGCCCTAAGTGGTGACCGCTGGTCACCGTGTTCCAAGTTGATTTGCTCCCATCAAATCATACTCTTTGGGTCCAACCCCGGAGCCAGGTCCCCAGCCCCAGAGATGGTCGAGGACACAGTTCTCCAGCTTAGCCATGAAGACACCATGGGAGACCAAGTCAAAGGCCTTCTTCAAATTCAGATATATGACATCAACCTCATCTCCCTTTTTCAGGCAATGTGTCACTTGGTCATAGAAGGAGATGAGGTTGGTCAGACATCGGCCTTCCAGCAACAAATCCATGTTGCCTAGCGCTCAGATATTTGCCTTCCGTTAGCCTGCTGCTGATGGACTCTCAGGTGCATTCCATCCAGGCCTGCAGACTTATGGATGTCAAGCCTCTTCAGGAGTTCCTTTACTTAATCTACATCACTTGTGGGCCCAGCTCCTGCTCCCTGGATGTTTTGCATCCTATCTGACAGGGTGACCCCTTGGGATGGGTGGAAGACTAACATAAATTAATCATTTAATCATGGGGGTCATTATTGACCACAAGATGAACATGAGCCTGCAGTGCGATGATGTGGCTAGTAAAGTGACCAAAACGCTGGCTTGCATCCATAGATGCTTCTCAAGCAAATCCCGGGACGTCATTCTCCCCTTGTACTCGGCCTTGGTGAGACCGCAGCTGGAGTACTGCATCCAGTTTTGGGCTCCACAATTCAAAAAGGATGTAGAGAAGCTTGAGAGAGTCCAGAGAAGAGCCACACGCATGATCAGAGGTCAGGGAAGCAGACCCTACGATGACAGGCTGAGAGCCCTGGGGCTCTTTAGCCTAGAAAAGCACAGGCTCAGGGGTGATCTGATGGCCACCTATAAGTTTATCAGGGGTGACCACCAGTATCTGGGGGAACATTTGTTCACCAGAGCGCCCCAAGGGATGACGACTAGGTCGAATGGTCATAAACTACTACAAGACCATTTCAGGCTGGACATAAGGAAGAATTTCTTTACTGTCCGAGCCCCCAAGGTCTGGAACAGCCTGCCACCGGAGGTGGTTCAAGCACCTACATTGAACACCTTCAAGATGAAACTGGATGCTTATTTTGCTGGGATCCTATGACCCCAGCTGACTTCCTGCCCTTTGGGCAGGGGACTGGACTCGATGATCTTCCGAGGTCCCTTCCAGCCCTAATGTCTATGAAATCTATGAAATTTAGGAGATTGGCCTTTTCCTGAGTGTCAGATGTCAGCTGCCCCATTTCATTTAGCAGGGGTCCAATGTTGTCTTTGTTTTTCCTCTGACTTCCCACATATCTGAAGAAGGACTTTTTGTTTTCCTTGATGACTGTGGCTAGCCAGAGTTTGGTTTTTGCCTTGGCTTTTCTGGTCCACTCTCTACAGGTGTGGCCTAGTGCTGTGTAGTCCTTCTTGGTAATGACTCCCATTTTCCATCTGGTGTAGGCTTCTCTTTTTCATTTCCAGAGGTCCAAAAGTTCTCTATTGAGCCAAAGGGGCTCCCTAACCTGCTGACTGCATTTCCTTCAGGACAGAATGGACTTTCCTTGTGCTTTGAGTATTGCGCTCTTAAGGAACATCCATTCCTTGTGGACTCCCCTTTCTAAGGGGCCACGGTCTCTTAGTGCTTGGCTGACTAGTCTCCTGAGTTTCTGAAAGCCTTCCCAAAATTTAGGATTTTTGTCTTACTGAGACATTTACTGAGACTGACAATCCAGCCAGCTTTCTATCAACCTTACAGTCCATTCATCCAACCCGTACTTCCTCAGCTTGCTTGCAAGAATGTTGTGGGAGACTGTATCAAAAACCTTGTTAAAGTCAAGGTATATCACATCCACTGCTTTCCCTGCATCTGAGCCAGTTATTGTATTATATAAGGCAATGAGGTAGGTCAAACATCACTTGCCCTTGGTGAATCCATGCCAGCTTGTGGAATTTCTGCCCAAAAGGTTGGCCCTACTGTCTTAGTGAAGGTCTTAGTGTCTAGGAAATTCATTTTCATAGTATCTCACTTATCAAATATCAATTTTTCTCAATAAGATATGAAAATTAATTGTTTCAACATTTCTAATTCAGTTTTCTGGGATTTCCCTTTCATGAAAAAAAGTGAAATTTCATATTTGAATGTTCAATCTTTCATCCAAATTTGAGATGAAAACAAATGTTGAAATGCTGGAATTTCCCACAGGATAGAATTTTGCTTCACTCTTTAACAGACTCTGAACACATGGTCACTCCTCCATGGAGAACATTGTTAAGGTTCTGGCTTCCAGTAAGGACCAGGCACATAAAAACCCAGAGAGCAAAATCTTCTAAGCATAAGGTCATTGAGCAAGACAATAAAAGCAAAGGGATGCATTACAGATCTTCAGAGGGCAAAACTACATGAGATACTATATTGCCATAGTGATGAGCTACAGAGATGTAGCTCATCACTATGGTGACATACCATTGGCGGGCATTAACCATGATGCCGCTGCTACTGCGTAGTAGCAATGAGCTCATTGCTACTGCACAGTAGGGTCAGAAACGACCTATGTGTTGCCAGGACTACACAGTACCCATGGGTACTGCACAGTCATTTAGTATTTGCTTTAGCAAATGACTGCACAGTACCAGCTGCAGTGGAGTGCACATGTAGACATGCCCAGTGGAGAAGTATCCCTTGGACATTAGGAATGAACCTTAGATTAGGTTTTTTGAGGAAAGTATCAATGGCATTTTTTTAGATATACTTTGAAGACCAAGCTTCTAAGGATGTGGTAAGAAAGGGCAGTGAAGCTCCTACTAAGTAAATCTGTTTTGGGTTCACCCTCAAAATTGGAGGGTTATTCTTTCATCTCTGGTTAAATGCATGACCATTCCTAAAGCCACCGCAGTCATCTTTTATGTAGCTGTGCCTCCTTGTTTTCTGTTAGCATGAAATATATTTGGACATGCCATAGTATCTTCATTATAAACATAATAGAGGAGATCTTGGAGAGTGAGTAGAACCAGACATCCAAGACAGGGGGGGAAATCTAAGACCAGAGTCAGAAGCTGAACCAGAGAGTACAGGAATCACAGGGCATGTCCCTGTGAGCGGGAATGTGCGTTTCCCTGGGGACAAACAGCAGTGGCACATATTTGTGTTGCTGCTAGTTGTCCCTGGCCAGGCCCCTGCATATGTGCTTTAGTGTGCAGCATATTGTCCCAGGTGGGGTAGGAGAGGCTGGGGCTAGCACCAGGGCTGGCTCCAGCAGCCTTACCTGGGGTCCAGAGGGCTTCCCAGGGAGGCAGCAGCAGCAATTTGAGCCACACTCTGGCCAGCCAGGCTCACATTTCAGGTGGTGCATGCTGCAGCCATGTGTGCTGTGGGTTTTTTTTTATGTGGTTTTTTTTGGACACCAGGATCTCCTGTGTCTCCAGGAACTCCTGAGAGGCTGCTTGTAGGTGTCACAGTGGGGCTAATGAGGGACTCACCTGACTGGAAGAGGGCTCAGGGTTGACCTATATAAGCTCAGAGCCTGCACCAGTCAGTTAGTATTGCCCTGGTAGCTATAGAGTAAGGAGCTTCTGGCAGCAGAGCAGCAGGACTTCTGGCCTGGCAGTGACTCTGAATGAGAAACTCTGCAAAGTAGGGAACAAGGGAAGGTACCTGGGGCAGAGAAGGGCAGATGGCCTTGTTTTATGTTAAGGCTAAGGAAGACTTGAATGCCTGCCAGAGAACAGGTGGTCATTATTAAGTTGCCCTAGCAGTAGAGGGCCAGCAGCCCTGCAGGGTCTGAGAATGGGGATCAGCTAGGGGCACAAGGGCCCAGAGATTAGGGACCTGAGGATCCACAAGCCCCAGGCCTGGAAAGGGCTGGGAGTGTGATCAGAGGATCCAGAGATGAGCAGAGCTGAGAGAAAGACCCAAGAAGGTCCAAAGACAGGGGGAGTACCTGAGTGTGGGACCTAGATGTTCAGGACCCAGGGACTCGCAGACAGTTGGACTAGAGGGACCACAAACCCAGGGACAGGGTGAGGGCTGGATGAGGGCCCGCAAGGCTGAGAGGGTCTGTGAGCTGGACCAGGGGTCTGGAAGCCCAGAGGTAAGGGGCTGCAAGCTGGATTGGGGGTCTGGGAGCCCTGAGAAGGCTGAACTTGGGACTATGGGGGTCTGAGGGCCAAAAAGGGCTGTGTGTGTGAACTGAACATTGTAGTGATAACACCTGTGAGGCTTGGGGTGTGGTGTAGGAGAAGAATGGAGCCATGCAATTTGCCCTTAAGGCTACAGGTGCCGAGTCAGGCTGAGAGGGACCCATCAGGCCTGAGGGTTGGATTGAGGCTAGTGGGGTCCAGGAGAGACTCGGGGGGGGGGGGGGGGGGGGAGGAAATTGTTAGGATTCAGGCTCACTCTAAGGCCTATGGGAAGCCTCCCTTAATCAACCTTTTGATAAGAAGAACAGGGAGTGGCAGGCGAGCAATCTAGAGAGAGCAACATGAGAGTCTAAGCCAGGCAGGTGCTACAAGGCCACCCGGGGGTGTCACGACCACCCTGCAGCTATGAGCCTGTCACAGGAAATGTAACCTACCATCACAATGGTAACTCTACAAATCATTATTCGATCTTCTGAGGTCCCTTCCAGCCTTACCATCTATGAACTCTGACTAAGCCCTTGGAAAGCTGATCAACCCTAATTATACAGCGGGAGAGGCTCTTTTATAACATTATGGATTAAGCTGCCATAGAAATGGCTTAAAAAGATATTGCTCACTTCTGTCCTCTGAAAAGAAATATAGACTTCCTTGAAGGTCCTGGCACTGCTTTTGATTAGCCAATAATTGCAGAAGGACTATCAAGCCAGCAAAGAGTAAATCAATTTGATCCATTGTATGGGATGCAAAGATGATACCAGAGGACAATGTTTTCCTCCTTTCAGACAAGCATAGGTTGATCCAATCTACTGTAGTTTCTGCTAATGCTACAGGAAACTTAAAAGTGTTGTCAGGCAAATGGCTATGAGACACTTGCAGCTTGGTTTACACCTTAGAATTGAATGCAATTCCAAATCCAAGAATAAATGACATCTCTTATTTCCTCCAACCTATTGAAACACAAGAATATGTAGAATATTTGTGTCCTCTCTAGACCTGGTGCCATGAGAAGTAGTGAGGAAAAGAGGTGCTCAGCGGTTTCCCTGGCATGTTAGAACACAATGGACTTCATTATGGTAATTTCTGCCAGTAGTAGAAGTTCATATAAACTGCTTCTTCCAAGTGTAATGCACAAAGAGGACACCACTATAGCATCAACCTGCTTGAGCACGGAGTGATCAGATATTCTTTTAATAATCCTAATTTCAATACCAACCAACCAAGGTGTAAATTCAGTATCTGACATTGCTTCAGCAGTGGTTTATATAAAAAGCAAGAGCTTCTAGCTACTCAGCTTGTTATGGATTGAGTAATCTCTTCTCTTTCTAAAATGGAAGGTTTCTGTGTTCAAGTACTGTACACAAAGGGGACGCTGAATATTAGAGCAGACTGGTTACAACAACAAAGTATAGATCTGGGAGACTGGAATCTATCTCCCAAAGCATTTGAGTAGAGGGCAGCTCCTCAGATTGACTATTAATGGACGTATTCACATTGGAGATAAAATTAAGGTACTATTTGAGATCAACATGTAGCTTCCATAGTTGTGTACCTCTAACTGTTACCAAAAGCAAGATTATTTTTCTGCTAATCAAGAGGCTTTTCAGGTCAATTAATCAAAAGTATTACAACAAAAAGAAAAATGGAGAAAGAAAAGTAAGGCAGTGATTCCACATCTTTGTTGAATACAGTTCTCAGATCCAGTTTAGATGGCATTCTGGTATCCCTCCCACAGAAGGAGCTGCTCTCTAGCCCAGAGAAGGTGAATGTAGTCAAATCAAGGGTGAAACATATTTTGGAGTTCTTACAGAGAGATCTTGTTATGCATCTAAAACCTGAGACTAACATGACATATAACAACCTTTTGTAGCATAGTAGCAAGAGAAAGTGGCTGCAAGATTTCATCTAATCTGGACAGCAGGAGATTCCTCCAAGCTGCTTTACATGTCAATCCTATGTAAAAAGAGAGCCCTTTTTTCTGGGGACTGAAATAAACACTGACTAAGCATACCTTTGATTACCTTTTCAGAAGCAGCTGGCTATTGTCCCTCTTTAACTATTGTTTTCCTGATTGCAATCACTCATTCCAAGAGTTTTTTGAAGTTTGAGATCTAAACAGATGAAGGATAAATTGGTCCTCACATTTGATCTTATTCTGGTATCTAATAACTGGAGATTGGCTTCATCCCTGAACCACTAAATAGCTCTTCTCATTCTTTTCTTGTAATTAATTATGCTAATTCTGGTTACTCTAAATATTCTTGATCTCTCTATAATGTTCAGTCCTTTTAATGTCATTGAATACCTTCTTGTTCTTGTGTTATCAAGATACAATTATAGAATTCCCTAGCCTGTTACCTATACAAATACTTATTTTATATACTTCTATAATTTCCCTTTCATTAATCTCTTTCTAAGTTGAATGGTTCCAGTTTTTTTCAAATCTCTTCTCACATGAACATTTTCCAAGACACTCTTTTCTGAATGCCCTCTGGTTCTGCAATAAACTTTTAGAGGTGAGGTGACTAGTGCTGTCCACAATATACAGGGGAGGCCACATCATTGATTTACAAAGAGGCTTTATAATTTTTTTTGTATTATTCTCCATTCTTTATGTATCCTACAATCTTGCTAGCTCTTTTGACTGCAGAGGTTTTCAGTAAGCTGTATCCACTGACACCAGGATTGCTTTCTAGAACCTAATACATTTGGTGTGGAACCTGTAAAGTATTTGCTCTGGAGCTGATATATTTGGTTTTGAACTAATGAAAGGTGTTTGAGCAGTTTAAACTTCTCTCTGCAATGTAAGCTACTTTGCATTTCACAACACTGAATTCCATTTGACACAAAGATGCTCATTCACCTAGCTTGTTAGGTCTCTCTGAAATTCCTCACTGGTCTTCAGTAATCTGAATACCATTGACATCTGCAAATTTTGCTACTCATTCCCCCTCCCATTCCAGATCTTTATTAAATATTAAACATGTGACCTAGCCTGAAACCTCTTGGCACCCTGATGTTAACCTTTTGCCATAATGAAAATAGATCATTTAATTCTACTCTTAGCTTTCTGTCTTCTAACAAGGATGTAAGAACATTGAAGTGTAGGTAGAAATATCTGCTATGTCAGTTATAAATAGCTGCATTGAGGGTTGTGAGACTGTTACAGCCTTGGAACCAGTCTTACAAGCAGCTGAACATTCAAATCCCATTGAAATCAATTTCTGGTTTCTAATAATAATATACATTTTAAAAATAGGATTTTTTGAAGATCAAACAAAAGATAAAATTACTTATTGTAAATATTATCTGCCAAATCATTAATCAATAATTTATTCCTTAAGGCAGTGGTTCTCAACCTTTTTGGCTTGAGGCATCATTCAGAAATTGCTAGCTGGTATTTTTCACTTGTTTTTTGTCTACCGAAAAATAAAGCTGTTTAGCCATAAACAACTCAGAGGGCACATCCAAACAAAAGTGCATGTGTGATATATGGTGCCATAGACCCATCTGCGGCACCACACACCACATCTAGTGCACATGCAGGCATTCCCCATGCTGTTACTTTGCAGCACAGCGCATTTTTTTGACACTGGGAGATCTTGGTGTCCAAAAAAACACCTGCCTAAAAAAACAGGGTGGTGCATATGGCAGCAGTATGTGCTGCCTGAAACCAGAGCCTGGCTCACCAGAGCCAAATTCCGGCTGCTGGCTAGGCTCCTTCCTGCTGGATCGCCATGGCTGCAGCCCCCAGCATGTCAGGTAAGGCTGCTGGGGCCAGCCCAGGTGCTGACCTCAGTTTCCCCTACCCCACCCAGGGCAATGTGCTGCGCACCACAGTGCACTTGTGCAGGTGTTTTGGTGGGGACAAGAAGCAGCAGCACATATTGTGCCACTGCTGTTTTTCCCAAGGAAATGCATATTTCTGCTTGTGGAGACACACCCAGAAAGACCATAACAGGTCAGAATGGTTTTGACACCATGGATTCTTATTTGGAATTGGAGTCAGAAGTGGACTGGCCAAGTTTGCTGATGATACCAAACTCTGGGGTAAAGCATCCACACCTGAGAACAGGAGGGCGATCCAGGCTGATCTTGACAGGCTCAGGAAATGGGTGGATGAGAACCTGATGGTGTTTAACACCAAAAAATGCAAGCTGGTTCTCCACCTTGGGAGGAACAACCTGCAGCATCCTTATAGGCTCAGCAGTGATACGCTGGCTAGAACTATGGATGAAAGAGACTTGGGGGTCATGACTGACTACAAGATGAATATGAGCCATCAATGTGATGCTGCAGCCAGTAAAGTGAGCAAAATGTTGGCTTGCATTCATAGATGCTTCTTAAGCAAATCCCGGGACGTCATTCTCCCATTGTACTCGGCCTTGATGAGGCCGCAGCTGGAGTACTGTGTCCAGTTTTGGGCCCCACAATTCAAAAAGGATGTGGAGAAGCTTGAGAGAGTCCAGAGAGGAGCCACACACACAATCAGAGGTCAGGAAAACAGACCTTACGATGACAGGCTGAGAGCTATGGGACTCTTCAGCCAGGAAAGGTGTAGGCTCAGGGGTGATCTGGTGGCCACCTATAAGTTTATCAGGGGTGACCACCAGGATCTGGGGGAACGTTTGTTCACCAGAGCGCCCCAAGGGATGACAAGGTCGAATGGTTATAAACTCTTGCAAGACTGTTTCAGGCTGGACATAAGGAAGAATTTCTTTATTGTCCAAGCCCCCAAGGTCTGGAATAGCCCACCATTGGAGGTTGTTCAAGCACCTACATTGAATGCCTTCAAGAGAAATTTGGATGCTTATCTTGCTGGGATCCTATGACCCCAGCTGACTTCCTACCCTCTGGGCAGGGGCTGGACTCAATGATCTTCTGAGGTCCCTTCCAGCCCTAATGTCTATGAAATCTTTGAAATCTCTGGGTTTGTTTTAAAAATCATGCTTACACACCTAGCAATGCTACCATTACATCACACCCCAGGACACCCTGGAAAGCGTCTCAAGGCACCCCAGGGTTCCACAAAACCCTGACTGAGAATCTCTTTCATCAGCTTATCACTCTACATGTTATTTTCCAAATCAGCTCTTGCACATTGAATCCAGTCCACACACTAAAATTCCAGCCATATCTTGCCTAGAGTAGAAATCTTGTCTCATTTATAATTAGATAATCAGTTAAATGGAGCATGCAACCTCCATGTTTTAGGCACAACAAAGAATCTTCTTTATCAAAGGAGGAATTTAAAATGGCCTTTGGTAACTTAAGTAAAGCCTAAAGCAAAAAATATTTTTTTCTGCATGAGGCAAACCTAAAAACCTATTGCTTCATTTCCTAAGTTTCTGGGCATTCATGGTTTCCACTACAGTCACTGACAGCTCCAGGTGTTCAGCACCTCTGAATAATCAAGCCTCTGGGTTGTCAAAACACAGGATAACCATCTAAAGACAGTCACAATTTCTTCAGTTTCACTAATGGTAAAGCTGCCACTGTGATCTTAGTATTGCAGCTGAACAAATTCAGGATAGCAATGTTTACTTTATCTAAAAATTTATATTCTCTCTTTTACCATTGAATAATTGAGTAGGTATCAAATAGCAATGCTTCAATTCTCTTAGTAGAAAAATGGCTGTAGGCAAATAAATGTCACTTGTATTAGAAACTGTGAACATCTTCATGAAGTTTGCTAATCAGGTCCTTACTGCTTAGAACCAGAGTCTTTATTCAAATATGAAAACACAATAAAATCACTCAGTAGTGGCTGCAGTAAAATTCTGATAATGAGGCAGCATTTACCTTCTTTCAGAACATTTTCTTCTCCTTTCTCTTCTGTTTGATCAGCCCAACATATTCAGAGGTGATATTTGCTGTATGCCATATATAAATGTGGCAGCCAAAAAAAAAAATCAGAGCCTACCTTTAGCACTCCAGCTTCATGGTGCTTTGTCCAAATATCAAAGGGGCTGCAATTATCTTGATTTTGTCAGTTTCACTGAAAGAGGCATTTCTGCTGGTTTTCAGGTGGAAGTTTAAAGGGATGTTTTATTTGGTGAGTTTTTAGTGATCACAGCAATGGAGTTGATTCTTACCATGTTAAACTCTTCCTTTCTTTTAAAGAGTCTTTGAGCACTGGCACTTCTGGAGATGAAAGGGTTCTTTTTATTTTTTATGTCTTGGTGATTTTTGCAAGGAAGGTTATAAAAAGTTTACTTCTATCTTTTGGATAGGAAAGTACAATTATTTTCCCTGTGTGTAAGGGGATTCAACATTGGTGTAAGAGACCCTGGATTCTCTGCAGGGTAAATTCTTTATCCCCCTGGGAAGATCAGGGTTTGCAGCTAGCTGGCATATAGATAGCCACAGAAAACATCTGTACTTTGCTGAGATACTCCCACTGATTGCTGCAACTTTTTATTTCAAAAGCAACTACTTCTCCAATCAGCTGCATGGGACTTGACAGATTGCAGCTGTGGAGAATCAGAGGTCTTTGATGTAAACCCATAGCAAAGAGTTGAGTGACTCATCCTTAATTAACAAAGCAGGTAGTGAATCACTTGGTTATGAATGACCTGGGGTATACTGTCTTAGGTGCTTCTACAACATGGATATGAATTCTTCTTTGGCAGTCTCTCTCAGTTGAGGATGATTTTCTTCCATTATGGTCTTATCTGTGGGTCTGAAGATGACTGATGAGGTCAATCAAGGATTGACAGACTCTGCTGCAACTTTGGCACATGTTTCTGTGTGGGATGGGTGACTCCAGATTCTTGATTCAGTCCATAACACACTGTTTTTGCTACTTCTGCTTTTCCATCTCCTGTTGTCATCGTAAGGTTTCAAAATACTGAGATCCTTGCAGCAGACTTCTTCCATTTGGGGAGGTCCTGGGTGACAGTCTACCATGAGTTGAAGTTGATGTTGGATTTTTTCAAGCTGGCCTTGAGGACATCCTTGAAGTGCTTTCGCTGTCCCTCCTCTTGAGCGTATGCCTTGATTGAGCGACATCTGCATGATGTGGCTGTCCCAGTGAAGTTGATGTTGGATGATCATCATCTTGATGCTCATAGTGTTTGCTTGTGAGAGGACATTAGTGTCAGTGTATATATCTTCCCATTGGATTTGAAGGATCTTTTGGAGGCATTGTTGATGGTACAGATGCCCACCAAAATTCATCATCATTCTTTGCCTGCTCTGTGATGGTATATGAGTAGTGGTAGTCACTAACAGATCTATCATAGATCACTTTGAAGTTAACATGGGAGTAAACAAGGCTACATCATTGCACCAACACTCTTCTTGATATTCCTTATTGTGATGCTACGTCTGACCACCAACAAGCTTTCAGTCAGAGTGGAGCTAAACTATCAAATAGATGGCAAACTGTTTACCCATAGCCAACTCCAAGCCAAAACCAAGACCATCCCAACCTCAATCATTCAATTCTGGTAGTATGATGATGCTGTACTCTGTGCTTACTTGGAAGCAGACCTTCAGGCAATTGGCAATGTCTTTACCGAGGCATACAAGAAAATGGGACTGATGCTTAACATTCAGAAGACTAAGGTCCTGCATCAATAAGCTCTTAATGAGCAGTCCCCAGCTCCAGTAATTCAGATTCATGGTGAGACTCTGGAGAATGCTGAATATTTCTCATACCTCAGAAGTCATCTCTCACAGAAAGTTGACATTGAAGAAATCTAACCTTGCCTCAAATGTGCAAGTGCAGCCTTTGGAAACCTGAGAAAATGGTGTCACAGGCCAGCTGGGCACTGTGAGTGTATTAATTTTATCACAGGCCAACTGGGCTGTATAATTCAGTTTTGAATCAAGGAGGCAAAGATAGGAGTGAAGTAAAGGCAAATTTATTATAGCTTACACACACACACAACAGTTAACAGAAAGATAAATGCGATAAACAGATAATGCAGTATTAAAGAGCTAATAGTAAACAATAATAACAGATAATAACAACAGATAGATAGATCAATTCTGTCGCAGGCCAGCTGGGCACTGCAAGGGTATTAGCCACTGGGCTGTTCAAAACAACAGATAGACAGGCATGGATTAGCAATTTATCGATATTCCCTCAATGCCAGGTATGCGTCAAGTGATTCCAGCGAAGTCAGGATGGAGTATAAAAAAGAGGGAAGGGGTGAGAAATGGACAGAGGGAAGGAAAGAGGAAAGCATCCCTGATCGACGCTGTCAGAGGGATTACTGGGGAAGATCCCTTGATCAGGATCCAATCCTCACTCACACCAGGAGTCCGGGGTCTGGGCGTGGAACAGCAGTGACTGTTCTGTTCCCTCCTTCCTGCTGATCACTTGATGCACGCGCTTTTTATACCTAGTTTTATGCTAATATGTTGGCTTTAGAGCCACTCACAATGTTACCCTATAGCTGTTACCCTATGGGATTGAAAGGTGTTAAAATTATCATAACAGGTTACTACCCAGACTCAGGTTTATCCAATAAGCAAATTATGATGCAGCACCTTTAGGTTTGAAATTGACATCGCTCCGCCTAAGCCCCAACCCCTTTTAGGTTTCATTTGAATATGCTTTCTTGGGATATGCTTTCCTGGAATGTGTTGGGTGTGCCAGGCAGTTGGATCCAGTTTTTTATTGCTAAAGCTGAACCCTGAGCAGAAACAGGTCAGCGAGTCTCACAGCTACAGCTTTACCTATGGGGCCTAGTCAGTTCCACGAACAGTTAATTTATCATTTTGGTTAAACTTATGACAGACAAGTTACATTTGTGGTTTACAAACTTACAAGCTTTATACTAACTAATATTACCTGTTTAGGCAAAATACCAAATGCCTCCAAGAAGCACATATTTATTGCTTATTAATCCCTCTGGTTCTGGCTGTTACAAAATGGGCATTTAAAGATCATTACATCAGCTCCAAAACCAAACTCATGGTTTACCAAGCAGTTGTGATCCCCACCTTACTGTATGGAGCTGAGACATAGGCAACATACAGGAGACGCCTCAAGTCATTGGAGAAGTAGCATTGATATGAATTAGAGTTTAACTAAAGGTATACTCTGCAGACTGAAAAGTAATGCTCAAGTATCCAAAGATAGCTTGGGTACCAGAAGCAATCTATCCGTTACTTCTTGGCAGAGGAGATTCAATATATAGGACTGAATAGGACCTCCTGGGTCCCTGAGTCCCATCTCCTGCTGTCACTTGCAGCCAAGTCCATAATATCCTTTTTCACAAGCTGATTAAACTCCAACTTTAACCATTTGTTTTTCATCCCTGCTACCACTACTGAAAGGCTGTACCCAAATTTCTCTGTTCAGAACTCCCTGTCTTGATCTCCATTCTGCCTTGAGGCTAGACTGCTATTGAGCTTGACCATTTACAAATATCTTGGATATCTACATTACACTGCAGTGCAGGCATTCCTTTGCTACAGAGGATCTTTCAGACTTCCCAATGAACAAGTGATTAATAAGCCATCAATATTGAATTTTTCCTTGTAGCCTTAGAATACAAAGCAGGTTGAGTTGCATCATATATCCATTTAGCACTGGTTTAAATAACTGGATAAGGTTCAGAGCCATGGAGAATCAGACAGTTTTTTAGTCAATTGCTTCTGCTGTACAACCACTTAGAGAATGACTGTTGAGAATGAATTGTTAGAAGAGGGAGTTGTCCCAAATAATAGCAATATCTCTGACTCCCATGTGTGCTTCTTTAATGCATTTTGAAGGTATTTTACATTTCCATAAGAGCTTCTGCAGAATGGAAGATAATGGAAGCGTTATATAAACCTGACCCAGGATTGATAGTCAGATTCAAGGGGATGTTGTCAAGGAACTTAAATAGGATTCTTTGCGTTTATGGTTTTAGCCTAATTCCATGAACACAACATACAGTAAAAGGTAGAAAAATCAAAACATGCAAAAGCTAAGGTTGCTCAAAGTCCTAACACTATCTCTTAATTCATACGCATGCTCATAATCTCCTTCTTCTGCAGGATGGCTGTCTCCTTCAGTTCAAAGGTTCAATAGTGAGCAATACATAGGCAGGTTATTCCATATTTATTATTTTTATAGCTTCATAATTCACACACTGTATACCAAACCTCTCTTCTACATATGACATGGGTCTTGTGAGGAAAGGGGAGAAAACAAATGCCATACCAGTGAACAATTACAGGACACAATAGAATATTGTGTATTATGTTTCCAGTAAGTACCATACCAGTATAGTAATTTAATTGCACTCTATATAACTTTATTATTAAGTGTGTTCTACATAGATGTACTTGTGGAGTGTTTACAGCAACTTCACATACACTTCCACAAAGAGAGCCAAGTGAATTGAGGATCTACTTCTCAGCAGGGAAATGCAGTCATCCATATTCCTCAAAGTCCAACCACCACTAGGGATGACCAAAGATTTTTAGCTCCACAGGCAGGGAACTAAAAATCAACTTGAGAACTTGTCCCATATTCACTCATTTCCCATTTCCCATACCTCTTGAAGTGCCAGTGTATTTTGTGCAGCAAGCACCAAGGACATAATTAACTCTTAATGTGCCTAAGTAGGCCTGAGGAACAATTTAGATGCTTACATGCAAAAATGAAGGCCCTAATCAACCTCAGCCAACAGTCATTTATCTTATTTCATTTGGCCATCTTAAAAATGTTTAGGTAACTGGTTTCAGTGAAAGTTCCCTAGTATCTAGACTTGAGCTACTGCACACACTAAAATGTGACCCAAACCAAGAAACAAAGGAAAACACAGTAGAACCCTGATACTTTTCAGGGTTAAATTCCTTACCCTATTGCAAAGATGAGAGTCTGTGTACTAAACAGGAGTATGTAGAGCTTAATCAAAACACTTTGCAGGTCTACAAAGATGCTCTAGCTGTTTGCTTTTATTTCAAAGGGCACCACTTCTTTGTTCACCTAGGTGGTGCAACTGATGAACTCCTGCTTTGAAAGAAAAGCTACAACTAACACCTGAGTGGCTTGTTATGAATTGGGCAATCTTCTGAGAACTGAACCAGTTTTGAACAACTCAGACAAAAATGATCCAAGTTGTACCGTACCTTATGATTACTAATCTATGGTTGCATCTGCAGGTGTGCTTTACCACAGAATTGACTAATTAGCTCCACAGTAAAGTGTCATTGTTTACATGTGTGCTGATTATTAGGGCTCAGTAAATTAATTTACTCTGCTGTAGGATAGTATTGTTAGGGACCATACTTTCTTACAGAGGAGTTGTTAACTGCATTGAAATGAACATGTAAACACTGACCTTGGTGTAAATTACTCCTGGTCAGCCCAGACAGCAGGGGGCTAGACCTCCACTTGCCACCTAGCCACATGGCTCTGCACATTCAGCACTCTCATCCTGCAGCCAGCCCCTCTACTGCCTGATGCCATCCCCTGAAGCCAGGGGCTGAATCCCCTGAGCCTGCTACCAGTTCGGGCCTGCTCTGTCCTGGCTCAAAGTACTATTTTCCCGGCTGCGTGTGTAGACACTGCACCTGGGAGCAGTTAATTTTGGCATGAACTGCTCTGAAGTTTATTGCATCACGTTAATTTCAAGTGTAGATGTAATTGGACAGACACAACATCATACATGTGTATCTCTTTCTTTAAATTTAAGCCTGCCCCTGGAAACCAAGGTATTCATGAGTACAAAGTACATTTAAGCAGAAAGAGATATCAAAGCTTTCCCACAATTTTTGGTGGCATTTGCATTTCAACAGATTGTTGAAGCAGTAAACCTTTTTATCTGACAATGGTGTATCTTATAGCATTCACCACTTGTCATTGATGATCTCTGAAGCTAGGCCACATATGCCTGGCTCAGTTGACCTGAGCATGTTTAGCTCAGCATACACAGAGAGAATTCAAGAGCAAGAATCACTTCCTGCGACCTACAGATATTCAGTTTTCTAGCTCTACCTGGATACAATACCCCACTATGCCTCCAACCCAGAAACACAAGAAGTTTGAAGATGCTGTTACAATATAACAGCCATGACAGCAGCATGAGGATGTATCCTAGTCCTTCTGCTTCTTTGGCTTTAAATTTTCTCCCATATCTGGACTGAACGTCGTTTCCACTTTAGGACTTCCATCAAGTCACCTAGTGACTGGTTGATTTTAAATGACCTGTTTCTCCTCTGTGCTCAGCAGGTTGTTCTAAAAGCCGGTTGTCACCGCAGTTAGCATTCTTATCACTCGTCATTTCAACATCACAGGTTGTATTTTCATTATCAAGTCTGGTTGCAGTAATAGAAGCAGTTCTCAGGAGGAACAATTTCACCTAAATTCTCTGTATTACATATGACCTATTTTTTCTTCTGGTTCAATTACCATTGCAGGGTAACATTGACCACTTTGTCTTTGTATCATTATACTGGAGCTACTTGTGAAGTATTCAATTGTTCTGTGGTGTTTTTACCATAGTAGGATTTCTATCTTCTTCTACCCATCTAATTACGTTATATTTTGTCATGATTTAACCCTGATGCAATTGCAGGCATTAGAAGAAACCTATTTACAAATATTACAGATCTGAGCCTTTTGCTCATTAATATTAGTGCCAAATTAACTCTGCAGTAAAGCATCATTTTCTACGTGTGGAGCTTTTAGGCCTGAGTAAACTAATTAAGTCTGTTGTAGGCTAGTACTGCCCAACCCAAGTGCTATCCTATGGAGGAATTATTTACTTTGCTGCAATACATGTGTGGACAGTTACCAGGGCTGGCTGGGGCATAAGGGTGCTACAGTGCAGGACTGCTAGCCAGTTAGCCTCTGGGCCCCCTGCCAGGCAGGGCTGTACCGCCCCAACTTAACATACTGTGGCCCCGGGCATGTGTGTAAATGCTGCACCCGGGAGCAATAAAGTCCAGTACAAACTATGCCGGAGTTTATTGTGTTGCACTAATTTCACATGTAGATGCACCCTGAGGTAAGGATCTTTTCGGCTGCCTTCATTTGCTTTGGTTAGTGACAGCACTGACTGCTAGTCATGTACGTTAAATTCCAATCCCTGGCAAATCTTCAACCTCAGCTAGTATTGTGATCCATTAAATGAAATGAGCTCAGGCAACACTATCCTTTGTCTTCAAATAGATCAATTGCCAATTGTTGCCAGGCTCTGGTAGATTCATAATGAATTGTCATATATTCCTTGCAGTTCTGTCTCACATGTTTTGCATAAATGTGAGAGTCTTTGACTATACCTTTTATTAATGCACTTTATATTGGGTCAGTAAATCTTGACTGTCTTTCGAATAATAAGCATACACAAGTACACCTGAATCTTTTAAAGAATTTCTGGATATGTTTTCTTTGGAATCTCTGTTTCAGCCCTAGACTGTTGTGTTTTTCCTGTTTCAGCATATGTCTGTTGTCCACAGTAAACTCTGTATTTTCATTCCCAACATTCTCATAGACCAGGGAACTTGTTATTTTTGTGCAGGCCGTGTTCACGTTCCTGTTTCTGTTAAGATTCATCACTTTGTTGGTCTCCGTTTCTATTACCATTTTGTCTACTTTATATGTAGATGCCAGTAAACACTGCACCTTTTCCTCCAAGTCTTTTCTTTTGCTTTTTTCCCCTGTTGAATTCTGTAAGAAAAGATCTTCTGTAGGAATTTCTATTCCATACTTGCAGAGTCACACTTTTTTAGCTTTAGGACCATGAGTTAAAGCCATGGAGGCATAAAAGCTAGAGGTTTGTCAAGATTGATCTATTTTACCTCTTGGTGTGAGGCAATATATATATTGATGGCATTTCTGACATCCAGCAACAATGGCAAATTATTCCTTTTCTATTTGAGCATAACTTTCCAGTGCTGCCATCAGCACTCTCAATCTGTGAGACATATTTATTGCTTGGGTATGCCACTCGAGCTCCTTCCAGCAACACCGCTGCTTGTGAAGTATCTTTCTGTAGTATTATTTCACTATTTGCGTTATACCATTTTCCTTTTGGAGGGTGACAGCAGCCTTCCCATTCTAGAAAGTCTCAGCCTTCCCCTTTTAGCAAGTTTTTCCTGGTTTCACTTGTGTTATCTTTCCCCAGTCCTTACGGAGGTACTATAATTTCTTCTGATTTTTGAAATAGGGTAATAAAAGTGATTAACTTCATACCCCCTGGTAAAATCAGGACTAAACATCTCATAAATTGAGTACACTTTCTGGGGAGAGTTTGTAAATATACCACCTAAGATATCTAGCCTGTAGTGTAATGTATTGTTGCTTTGTTTAGGTCTTGAGAGCCTGCATGTTGTCCTTCATGGGTGAAGATGACTGCATCCAGTGGGGAGGAAGAAGAAAGAAAAGAAGTCGGAAAGAAAAAGGGAGGGAGAAAAGACAAAGGGAAAAAGAAGGAAAAAAAGAGAAAAAAGAAAAAGGAAAGAGAAAGGGGGGCGGGGAGCAGGGAAACTGGGTCGTGTGGTACATAGGAGACTTATAAGCCTGATCTTTGCCTTGAACAGTCTACTGAAGCAGGGGCAGGAGAGTAATGAGGACTGGATATGGGAAGTTTTCATTTTCCTGGCCACATGTTTCTTCATTGCTTCTGCTTTGAGTTGCTGTTCGAAGGCCAGTGCTCCATTTTGGATTGATGACCTCCAGGATGGACTGTTGTGAGAGATTTGCTCCCATGACTCCAGGTCAATGCCAAAAGTCTGCAGGGACACCTTTAAGGTGTCCTTGTATTGCTTCTTTGGCGTGCTGTGAAAGCGTACTCCATTTGACAGTTTACTGTAGAAGATTTTCTTTGGCAGATAAATGTTGGGCATTCTTGAAAGGTAGCTGGCTCATCTTAGCTCTGCCAGTTTCATTAGAGTGTGAATACTGGGGAGAACTGATCTCCCAAGCACCTGGGTGTCAGTGACTTTGTCCTGCCACTTGATCTTTAGTATATTTTGCAGGCAGCACAGGTGGAAGTGGTTTAGTTTCTTGGCATGACGCTGGTAGATGATTCAGGTTTCACAGGCATATAAGAGGGTTGGGAGAATGATGGCTTTGTAAACCTTCAGTTTCATCGATGTTCCAATGTCTCTGTAGTCCCATACCAACATACAGAGTCTGCTGAAGGCTACACTGGCTTTTGCTAGTCTCATGTTGACTTTGTCATTGATGTGGACAGCATGGGAAAGCCTGCTGCCTAGATAGACAAACTTGTTGACCATCGACAGTTGTTGGCCTTTAACTGAGATGCGTCATTCCTGGGATGTTGTCAGGCACAGGTTGAAACATCACTTTGGTCTTCTTCATGTTGATAGTGAATCTGAAGTTGTTGCAGGCTGATGAAAGTAGGTCCATGGACCATTGCATGTCAGCCTGTGAACCTGCACATAATGCACAGGTGTCAGTGAAGAGGAAGTCACAAAGCATGGCTATCTGGACTTTGGAGCTCACTCAGAGCCTGCACAGGTTGAAGATGTCTCTGTCAAGTAGTACCTGATCCCCATACCAAGGTCATTGTTTTGGAAGGCATCCAACAGCATGGCAGAGAATACCATGTTGAAGAGGGTAGGTGAGAGCACATAGCCCTGCTTGATGCCATTTGTGACTGGAAAGGTGTCAGAACATTTGCCACTTGCAACGACATGTGCCATCATGCTGTCATGGAACTATTGAACCATGTTGATGAATTTTCCATGGCATCCGTACTTCTAAATGATTTCCCAGAGGCCTTTGTGGTTCACCATGTCAAAGGCTTTGGCTAGGTCAGTGAACATGAAGAGAAGGTCAACGTTCTGTTCCTGGAAATTTTCTTAAAGCTGTTGGGCCACAAACACCACGTTGGTGGTTCCATGTCCTTTTCTGAAGTTGCATTGACTCTCAGGCAGGTGGCTCATTTGGATGGCTGGTCAGCCAGTTGAGGAGGACTCTCTCAAGTATTTTGCTAGCAGTTGAGAGGAGGGAGTTGCCACTGTGATTGTCACAGAGTTGGCGATTTCCCTTCCTCTTGTACCGGTGGACAATGAAGGCATCCTTGAATTCTTGAGGGACTACCTCCTGCGCCTACATACTGCAGAAGATCTCTCTTAGTTTTCTGTGAGGCCATGGCCACCTGATTTGTAGAACTCTGCTGGAATTGTATTGGTTCCAGGAGCTTTGCCACTAGACATTTGCTGTATGGCCTTTTGGACTTTCACAATTGTAGATGGAGCTTCAAGTGAGGTGTTGGCAGTGATTTGAGGCAGCTTACATATGGCATCCATGTTGATAGAGGAAGTCCGATAGAGGGTGATATTGAAGTGTTCAGCCTATCTCTGGTGGTTCTGGGCCTTCTCAGTTAGCATGGTCCCATCAGCAGACAGCAGGGAGATGACCTGAGGACCTGCGGACTATAGACAGCCTTTAGGGCATCAAAGACCTTTTTTGCATCATTTCAGTCAGCATAGTGCTGGATCTCATCTACTTTGTTCTTCAGTCACGTGTCCTGCATCCCTCACAGCTTGCATTGAATAGTCTTCCGTATCAAGCTGTAGGCTTGTTGTGCTGACACGGACTTATCATAGAGGTAGATTATGTGCAGATGTTGTTTCTCTTCCAGCAGCTGTTGTTTCATAGTTTCATAGTAGGTAGGGTTGGAAGGGACCTAAGCAGATCATCAAGTCCAACCCCCTGCCATGGCAGGAAAGAGTACTGGGTTCAAACGACCCCAGCAACATGTTCATCTAGCCTCCTTTTGAAGTTCCCCAGGGTAGGAGCAAGCACCACTTCTCTTGGAAGTTGGTCCAGATCCTAGCCACCCTGATAGTGAAGTAGCGTCTCCTGATGTCTAGTCTGAATCTACCCTCTGCCGATTTGTGGCTGTTATTTCTAGTCACTCCTGGTAGTGCTTGGGGGAACAGGGACGCCCCCAATGCCTGCTGGTCCCCTCTGACTAGTTTGTAAATGGCCACTAGATCCCCCCTCAGCCTTCTCTTGTGGAGGCTGAACAGGTTCAGGTCCCTTATCTTCTCCTTGTAGGGCCTGCCCTGCAGCCCCCTGATCATGTGGGTGGCCCTCCTCTGGACCCTCTCCATGTTGTCCACATCCTTCCTGAAGTGCAGCGCCCAGAACTGGATGCAGTACTCCAACTGCGGCCTGACCAGTGTCGCATAAAGGGGGAGGATCACCGCCTTGGACCTGCTTGAGATGCATCTGTGGATGCATGACAAGGTATGGTTGGCCTTCCTGACCGCATCCCCATACTGTCAGCCCATGTTCATTTTGGTATCAATAAGGACACCAAGATCCTTTTCTGCCTCTGCACTGACAAGAAGAGAGTTCCCCAACCTGTAGGTATGCTGCTGGTTCTTCCCCCCCAGGTGCAGCACCTTGCACTTGTCAGTGTTGAAACCCATCCTGTTTTCATCTGCCCGCCCCTGTAACCTGTCTAGGTCTGATTACAGCCTAATCCTCCCTTCTAGCATGGCCACATCTCCCCACATCTTAGTGTCATCTGCGAATTTGAACAGAGTGCTTTTTACCCCCTCGTCCAAGTCGCTGATGAAGATGTTGAACAGTGCAGGCCTGAGTACCGAGCCCTGGGGAACACCACTGCCCACATCCCTCCAGGTCGAATAAGACCCATCCACCACTACTCTCTGGGTGTGGCCCTCCAGACAGTTAGTGACCAATTTGACTGTGTAGGTGTTGATGCCACAGTCCCCTAGTTTTTTAATGAGAATGGGGTGAAATACCATGTCGAAGGTCTTCCTAAAGTCCAGAAAGGCTATGTCCACTGCTACCCCTGCATCCAAGGATTTTGTGACCTGGTCATAGAAGGCCACCAGGTTGGTCTGACAGGATCTGCCTCTAATGAACCCATGTTGGTTGCCCCTAAGCATAATCTCCCGTGCTGGCCCCTCGTGGACATGTGCCAGGATAATTCTCTCAAAAAGCTTACCCAGGATCTAGGTAAGACTGACTGGCCTATAGTTTTCTGGGTCCTCCTTCCTCCCTTTTTTAAAAATGGGAACCACATTGGCCCTTTTCCAGTCCTCTGGCACCACACCAGAGCACCACAAGTGCTTGTATAGCCATGCCAGGAGTCCCGCAATGACTTATGCTAATTCTCTCAGCACTCTGGGGTGGAGATCATCAGGACCAGCTGATTTAAATACATCCAGTCCCTCCAGAAGCTCCCTGACTAGATCCTCATTGACCCTAGGCCTGGGTGCACCTCCCCTGGGGCCTATGGGGGTCCTGGTTGGGGAGGGGGTGACTCTATCCCTGCTCAGGAAAATGGAGGGAAAGAAATTGTTAAATAGGTTAGCTTTGTCTTCTGGTGCAATGACCAGATTTCCTAGTGTGTCTTGTAGCGGCCCCCATGTTACCTGGTACCTTCTATTTACCCCCTATGTATTTAAAAAAGGACTTCTTGTTGTCCTTGATCCGGGTAGCTAGACCCAGTTCCATCTCCACCTTGGCCTTCCTGACTGCCCCCCTACAGCCCCGAGCAACTGAGGTATAGTCCTCCCTGGTGGTGGCCCTTCCCTTCCATTGGGTGTACGCCTCCTTTTTAGCTAGGAGACATTCCCGTATGCTTTTGGTGAGCCAAGGGGGCTTTTGTGCCCTCTTGCCCCCTTTGATCCATGTTGGGATTAACTCCCTTTGGGCTTGGAGGATCGTCTCCTTAAGGAACGACCACTCTTCTTGGACACCCGACTCCTCTCCCCTCCGGGACCTCAGTGCCTCCCCGACTATTCTCCTTACCTCATTGAAATCCACCCTCCTGAAGTCCAGGGCTGCTGCCTTGCTGCAGGCCTTTGCCACCTTGAACTGGATGGTGAATTCCAGCAGGCAATGATTGCTGTCACCCAGGTGGTCGAGCACCCGCAGACCCCTCACCAGGTCGTCGCCCATGGCCAGGACCAGGTCCAACAAGGCGTCTCCCCTGGTGGGGCTGTGTACCTCCTGGGATAGATGGAGGTCCTGTATCTCAGCTAGGAACTCATGTGAGCAGTCAGACCTGGATGACTGATGTCTGGAAAGTTCAGGTCACCCATGATGACCATGTCTTTTGACCAAACTGCCTCGGTGTGCTGACTTAAGAATCCCCGGTCTAGCTCTTCCCCTTGGTTGGGTGGTCTGTAGTAGACCCCCACCGTTAAGTCCCTTTCCCCTTGGCTTCCTTGTATTCTAACCCAGAACACTTCAGTGTGCCCCTCCTCTGACCTTGTGCTACTTGTTGAGGATGTGTATTCCTCCTTAACGTACAGCGCCACACCCCCATCTTTCCTCCCTGTCCTATCCCTCCTCTACAGCCTATAGCCCTTGATATTCACCGCCTAGTCATGTGTTGGGTCCCACCACATTTCTGTGAGCCCCACTATGTCTGGGTTGGTGTCAGCTAGCAGGAGGGTAAGTTCCTCCTGCTTGTTCCCCATACTATGAACGTTTGTGTAGAGGCATTTGAGGGCTCCTGAAGATGTGTGCACTGGCCCCCTAATCTCAGTACTGTCCAGGCCCCTGTTGCTTACCTGTGTATTTGTTCTGCTCGTCATTGGTCTAGGCTGGGCTGTTCTTGTGGGGGACACTTGGTTTAGTGGCCAAGGCTTCCTCCACCCTCGTCTTCTCCTTCCCCTTGTATCTTCTCGTCATTTACATCAAACCAGTCTTGGTGTCTGAAGATGCTTGGTCCCAGGGTCTTGAGGGCTGCAGAGTGTATAGGTTTGAAGAGTCACTTCCAGTTGGCTTCAGTGGAGCCAGAATGGAGCAGTGTAGTGTGAAGCTGATCTTTCAGATGGCTCACAAGAGACAGCCTGGTGCTGTCATTTATCAGCCCTGCAGTGTTGAGGCTCTTCAGTCCGTTTCATCCCTGTGGATGCCATCTAGTTTGAATCATGATCTTTAGTGAGGAGATGAGTCGATGATCAGCACAGCATTCAGTACCACACATTGCTTTGATTACATAGACATCACACCTGTCCCTCCTTCGGACAATGACGTAGTTGATAAGATGCCAGTGCTTGGAGCAAAGGGGCATCCACAATGTCTTCTTCTGGTTGGGGAGACAGAACACAGTGTTAGTAACCAGGAAATCATGTTCAGCACATACTCTAAGCAGGAGAAGACCATTGCTATTGCAGGTTCCGATCCTGTGCTTCCCGATAATGCCATCCCATGCTTGGAAGTCAGAGCCAATCCTGGCATTGAAGTCGCCAAGGAGGATGAGTCAGTTAGACTTTGGTACAGCAATGATCACAGAGTGGAAGTCATCGTAGAACTAGTTCTTGACTTTGTCAGAGTTGGTAGGGGTGTATGCACTGAGGATGGTGGTGCACTTTTTGCCAAGCAGGGGGAGCTTGAGCACCATCAGTCAATATAACTTTTCATGTCTATATTTAGCGCCCCACCTAGGTTTTCTGACATGGGCTGTGCTGTCTTCTGTATTATGGGTCAACAGCTTGTCCTCGGGCCAAACTACCAGGGCCACCGAAATTTCTCACCTGCCATGACTTTGATAACACTAAATATTTTTAAGGGATGTTAATGTCCAGTTCAGTGGCGTGTGATTGTCCCTGCTCTTGGCATGCATATATGGGGCTCCACCTCCCCCTACACCCTGCCTAGTGCCAACCCAATGGCTCATGGATGTTCAACATGAAATGTGCCTTCACTGGCTTTCACTATTCTTTTCTGGTAAGGTCAGAGGTTTTTTCCTTTTTTATATCCTGTCTTACTGCCTGACACAGTCCCATTCACATTAATCCCCCTAAAAAAGAATTGGAGATGCAAATATGCCTCAGTGCTGGTCTTTCTGGCCCAGGTTGTCAGCAATTGCCCCTTTTGGGACACGAATTCTCTCCCTGTTGTTCTGGCTGTTGCTGGCAAACTGCAACCTGTTGTTGCTGGCAACCTGTCTGGTTCCAGGTTGGGAGGCGGTGCATTGCAGCTTTAATTTTCCTGCCGGAGCTGAGCCAGCAAATAGTCATTGGCACATGCACACCCAGTGTGCGCACGCTGGAGGAGGTCTCTCCTTGATTTCCCCAGTGCCCACACCGGTGCTGGCTGCAGCGGAACTCATGGCAGTGCTTCTGGTAAGTCTGTGGGCATGGCAGCCACGCTGGTCCTGTCACAGTTGGTCATTCACTCCCTTAGGCAGGTAGGTCAGCTTCTTGACAAGGCTGTTTTGTATAGTAAAGCTGACACCTGCTTCCTGTTTGGCTTTGCTGCTATGGCCACTCCAGAAGAATGTGTAGCCGGCTTTTCCTTCAGCGATCTGCACATTGCATCTGCCCAGTTCTCTCCTGATGAGAGCAGTTCTTCTTGCAGGTCTGTTGGTGTTTCCATCAGTCAGTGTACATACATTCTATTATTGACTCCAAGATGAACATGAGCCGCCAATGCCAGACCGCAGCCAGCAAGGGCAGCCATACCTTGTCATGCATCCAAAGGTGCATCTCAAGCCGGTCCAGAGAGGTGATATGCCCCCTCTATGCGACTTTGGTCAGGCCGCAGTTGTAGTACTGCGTCTAGTACTGGGTGCCACACTTCAAAAGGGATGTGGCCAGCCTGAAGAGGGTTCAGAGGAGGGCCACCGACTTGGTGAGAGGGCAGCAGGACAGGCCCTATGAGGAGAGACCGAAGGACATGAACTTGTTCAGCCTCAGCAAGAGGAGGCTGAGGGGGCACCTGGTGACTGCCTACAAGCTCATCAGGGGGGATCAACAGCAAA
>NW_005842033.1:2291449-2295184 GCF_000455745.1 Alligator sinensis | reverse complement strand
ATCCCCTGTCGGGGGTCTTGGGAACCCGGCATTCATTCCTGCCTGTGGCAGGGGGTCAGGCTAGATGATCTGTTCAGGTCCCTCCTGACCCTAGCTACTATGAAACTATGAGCTTGAGGGGAATTGAGTTCTTTCCTTTTTGACTGCTGTAGTGGGACTCCTGCTAGCTGTGGTATGCTGACCAGGGTGAGGTGAAGCAGGCAATGTTTGGGGCACCTTTTCAAGCCCCTTCCTCACTCTGGGAGGTGAGCAGTGTGATCCTGAATAGGGCTACTCAGTCACTCAGGGGGCTGCCAAGTTCTACTGCTGCTTCTGTCCAGTAGAAAGTGACCCAAAGCTCTGAGCTGCCTGTGTGCAGATTTGTGGCTACAGTTTCCAGGGTGTCCACGCCTGCTGCTTCATCACTGGCCCATTGCCATAGGGATTGTGCTGGATGTGAGTTAGGTGGGATTTGGATTTAAGTGAGGCAGAGTTCACAGTATCAGCCTCACTCTCTCAGCTGAGCCAATTGGTAACCAGAGGCAGGACAGTGTCAAGATGGCTGGAGATTGGCCCAGATGCAACAGATGACCAGGCCATCTTTTGTGCCTTGTCCTGCTCTGTGTCATCCACAGCACATTGCTGTACTGCCATCTCATGGCCATTGGACCATACAAGGGTCTTGTCTGCCCAGTAAGCTGGAGTCAGACTTTGCATGCAGGGATAGGGACTTGCTTATCTCCCCAGTGGTCTAGAGATCAACCGGGTACCCTTGCCTGGTTTGACCCACCTGTCTAGGCGGTTTACCAGGGTGTGGGCACTGTCACATGCAGACAGCTATTTGAAGCCACAGGTGAGAGTTGAGTGTTAGTGAGGACCACCAGAGGAAGAGTCACTCAGGCAAGTGCTACATACTCTCTCTCTGGAGGTGCTACCTCTCCCACACACCCTAACCACCACACATATAGAGATTCTACCAATGCTTTTCTTTATTTTTCCCATCTGTTTCATAAGCTTGCCACCAGAGATGCGTATTTTGTAGGTACCCCAACCTTTATACCCAATATGCACAACTTCACAGGGTTCAAACCATTTATTTGTCTAAGGCATTGCAAAGATAAGCTTCAACCACTGTACCCAGTTATTGGTAATACTTACAGATTCAAAGGTCACAGCAGCACACCTGCACAATTTTGGTACAAACCCATAGTTAGTTCATTTTGCATTTGGACACCCTGCATTGCTTGTTTAAACTGCACACAAAAATGGAGCTTCATATGGGAGCGAGATAGTTTTTTGTTAACAAGTCTTTTCTAACATCCGTCTGCTCATCCACTGGTTCAGTTCCCCAGCATGTGCATGCATGCACACACAGAGCAAGAACCAATATTTTAGAATTATTTCCTGTGTATATTTTATACGTTTACAAGGATAGTCCACCGGTTATCTAGTTAGGCATGACCAGGGATGGATCCAAGAGGGGTGCACTGGTGCACTTGTCACTTTTAGATGTCTGGAAGTTCACAAGGGTCCATCTGAAAGGACTAATGTAAAAGCATTTCTGCTTAGTTTCAATCTAAAGAATGGGGTCATTTTCCAAATGAACTAAAATACATTCTGAATACTGGGCTGAAATGGTCAAACTTGGATGCCTATAGTTAGGCATGAATCGGTGATATACAGTGCCTAGTTTGCTTTCTTCCAATGACGCATATAGACTCAAATGGAAAAACAAACAAACACTTTTCTTAGAAGAAATAAGTATTGGCCAACTTCAGGGACTTCAAGGATATTTAAAACAATTTTTAGAACAATTTAAAAACAAAATTTAGGTCTGATTTTTTTAGAACACCCACAACTCCAAATAAGCCTTTGCTTATATGTAGGACCTTATATGTCCCTTTTGAGGTACCTCTGTAGCCCCCCGGCAACAAAGCTGTACAATTGTGTAGTTATTAGGGCAGAAGCTTGTTGCTAATGTTTATTTGTTATTTCTTCAGCCACTGTATTTATGTGAACTTTAAGCTCTTACAAAGTTGATTGGTTTCTTTTTCCTTCCAGATGTGGTTTTTGTTTCATGATCAGTGAACTTCAGGCAGTAGCAAGTCATACATCTTGCAGTTAAGTTTATAGCAGCAAGATAGTACTGCCCACCTCTATATGCTAAATTCCTTGCAGAGGTGATGTTAAGAATTCCATCCTAAATAAAGCAATCAATCAATATTTCTTCTCTGTTTACCCTCCAATCTTCAGAATTGCTGGTTACACTAGCTAGATGGATTTACTTAGAACAGTGAAAGACATTCAGAAAGTCCATCCAATTTCTTGATTTATTTGCTATTGATGCATAAAATAAGCTTGTCTGTGAAATAGCCATGTTGAAATTGCTGTTCTCATGCATTTTTCATTGTTATTATTCAGCTAGACTGACTCTTGAGGGTCAGATTAAAATTCATTCATCCAGAGCTGTACTGGTGACAGTAGAGAGCTTCAAATTAGTTCCCCCCGTTAAGATCTGTACCAGTACTTGTAAAACAGAGAGAGTTCTGATTGGACAGAAATTCTTTTAGCGACGTGCACAACAGAATTTACAGGATATCACTCAGTATTCTAGACATCTAATTCATCCTGTTCCAGAACAATATTGTACTTTTCACAAAGTGTTTTATTGCTGATGATAAGGAACCACCACTTATTAAATACTCACATTCCTTCTCTGCAAAATTAGGCATACCAATTAATATAATACTTAAGACTTATTTAGGGCTTTTCTTTAGACTGCTTTACAAACATTTTGTAATTAACATTTTCAGCATTCTTTGGGGAATAGGTTAGCTCTTATTTACAGAAAAGAATACAGAGACAAAGGTGCACAGATTCATTTTCACATGTGTTCTCTAACTTCGAGTGTCTTAATGCAAAGTGCCCAACTTAGGGCACATTGGCCCTGATGTTCAAAAGGGACCAAATATTTTTCAACTATGTACTGACTTTGGCTGGAAATTTGGGTGCAGAGTGCTTTTGGAGAAAAAAGAATTAAACTGAAGCTGGGAATCCCAAAGCTAAGGCATCCAAAATAAGCAGTTACTTTGAAAACACTGGCTTAAGAGGTTTACACCAAGCATACAGTAAATTGGTGTCAGAACGGGGACTGGAAATCAGCCTCTCTCTCTCTGCTTTGTGGCTGGCTTTTGCAGTCTATATTGCAGCAAAATGACAAATGATTTTAGCTACAATGCAGGGGCAGATCAATGGCCCAGAAGTCTGAGGCTCTCTCTGTTAATCCCCCAACTATAAGAAAGGGCTTAGTCTGTCTGTTTATCTGTCCATAATGCTTCTGGCCAACTGTGCATGCACTGCCGAGAGGGTGGGCGGTGATTGGCTGGGAGGTCCGGGCTGTGCAGATCCAAGTTTGCACTGCTGTCAGGGAAGTTTAGCGAACACTCCGCAGCCACCCGAGTAATAGGGCTTCCCCACACCCCCCTGTCTGAGGGTGAAGGGGAGGGATCACAGTGGCAGTGCCCCCCCCACTGCCCAGCCTGGGCACCCCCCAGAACAGCTGGCAGGGAGAGGGAGGCAGTGGGCAGGGAGAGAGGGAGGGGAGTGGGGAGGTAGGTGGACATGGGCCAGGTGGACCCAGAGTGGCGGGGGGCAGAGTGGAGTGGGGCCATACCTGAAGTGGCGGTGGGGAAGCGGGGTTGGACCCAAAGCAAATGCGGGGGGAGAGAGGAAAGTGGGGGCGGGGGGAGGAAAGTG
>NW_005842033.1:2280996-2290850 GCF_000455745.1 Alligator sinensis | reverse complement strand
CCGTGCCCAACTTGGGCTTCTCAGTAAGGCTGCCCGCTCTCTGGGGCTCTCTGTGCCCACACCGGGGCTTCTCAATAATGCAGCCTTCTCCTGGGGCTCTCTGTGCCTACACTGGGGCTCCTTAATAATGCTGCCCCTATCTGGGGCTCAACATGCCCAACTTGGGCTACCCAGTAAGGCTACCCCCTATCTGGGATCACCGTGCCCACACTGGGCTGCCCCCTATTTGGGGTTCGCCGTGCCCAACTTGGGCTTCTCAGTAAGGCTGCCCCCTCTCTAGGGCTCACCGTGCCCACACTGGGGCTCCTTAATAATGTCCCCTCTCTGGGGATTCTCAAGTGCCCTTCTGTAGGGGTGAGGTCTATGCACCCCGAACGCTGTGCTGTCACTGGCACTGGGGTCCCCACTCGGCAGTGAGTCCCCTATGAGGCCTCCTCCATCCCCTTATAGCCTCACCCAAACCACCGGTTTTGTAAAAACAACAAAACACAAGCCCCTGGGCTGTAACATAAATTGAAGCCGCCTGGCTAAAACATCAGTCTGGCCTACCGGGGAACACTCCTTCCCTCAGCAGTATCAAAACGCTGCTCCTGTAGTCAGGCCTCACCCTTCTTCCCTGAGAGAGTTCCTTCCCCTTGGGCCGCTGGCAGGGAACTGACTCTGGCCCCTGCCCCTAGGGTTTATAAGGGAGCCAGGCCCTGACCCTTCTGGTCAGCTGACCTTCCCTGATTGCCCCGGCAACCCACAGCTGGGCTCCTTAGTCACTGCTAGGGCTCCTTCCCTAGCAGTTTCCCCTCTTCAGGAGCAGGGCACCTCAGTGCTCTGTGACACCTAGTTATGGGGTTTTCAACCTTTTTTGGGTCATTGCATCCCCAGCAACTGGTCAAGAAGGCAGGATTGCCCCGGCAGCCAGATGCATGGAGGGAAGCAGGGTTCCCCAGTGACTGATAGGCAGTGATGTGGAGGCAGCGGAAGTGCCCCCCTCATCCTAGTTTATTATATAAAATTATAAACAACTAGGTTCAGAGACCTTGTACATTGTTAATGCCTCATTGAAAACACCAATGGCACTTAGAAGTGTATAAAAAATGCAATCTGAGCTTTTTCATGGAAAAAACATCATATTTGCATGATAAATGCTTTGTTATCAGCACAGTCTAATTTTGGTAAGATCCAATAAACTTTTATGATTCTTTCAAGGGAACTCTCTTTCAACTCTCCTCCCCACTCCCCCATTGCAGTGTGTTTATTTTCTCTTTCAAAACTGGGGTGTTGAGTATCTGAAGCATTTTTCTGTTAGAAATGAAGGTCCCAATCCCTTAGGTTACTTCATTCAGGGGGATGTGGGGTTAAATTAATGCAATGCTAGATCTCCACTTGCGAATAGTTTCTTTTTGATAAATTTCTGGTAAGAATAATTTTACTACTGATATAAAAGCATGTTTAGATTTCAGTTTTATTAAATCTATTTACTTATTGGGTTCAGAGCTCCATTCATTAATATTCATTTTTAGCATATTTTAGGTCTACCTACTTATAAAGTACGGGTAAACAGCTGCATATATTATGCTAGAAGGAGCAATTATGGAACAAGCATTATCTATTAGAACATGGGTGGCCTTCGGAACATGTGCTACAAGTTACGTGTGGCAGATCAGAGAGGGGGGCAGGTAGAACAGCAGCAGATAGGGTAGAGAGCAGAGGACCATATTGGGCAGGGAAGTGGGATCAGGGAGTACTCTGGGAAGGTGCTAATTTGTGGCACATCTGTCAAAAAGGTTGGCCCCCACTGTATGAAAATGTTTATTTAAAGTAATTTGGGTAGCCAGTGCTAAATATAGTTGGTATTGTATATTATTAATGTGGATAATACACAACAAAACAGTCTTATTTTGCCAACTTCAAATCAAGTGGTAGAACATAGAACACTTATTTCTCTCTCTCTCTCTCTCTCTCTCTCAGCATTTCCACTGCAAAATAAAAGTGCACCTTTAAATGGAACTAGTCTAGAAAGAAACATGTTGAAAAAAACACTTGATTTTATAACAAGTCGTTCACAAACTGTTTAACAAAATTCTTGAAATACCCATCCTTTCTAGTCTGTGTTATCTCTCTCTTCCATTCTCATACACACTAAACAGTTCTTATTAATCTTCCTGCTACTGGAATCAAAAGTAAAACTGCCATTGATTTCAGAGGGTCAGAATCAGGTACCAACCAGAAAAGTCATCTCATGGTCAGGACCATTACTCTTTATATTTCCTTATATATAAAACACTCACAAAATTAAAATCCCTTTAGCACGTCAAACATTTTTAATCATAAACTTTTTAGCTATAAAGCATAAAGGACTTTAAATTACTAGAAGTTCTTTGATCTTTAAGCTATTTTAAAGACTCCCTTAAAATATATGCAATCAATAAAAAAAACCAACCCCCTGAATGTTCAACTATTTTATAGCTGGGTACATTGAACAAAACCATAGCAGTAAATCACATTCTGTATTTCTCTCCTAAACTTCCATCTGCTCATGTGAACCTCATTTTCTTCTGCCTCCTGAGTTCTCTCACTCCACCTTTTGCTTCCATTAGAACTGGCCCCATGAGTCTTGAATTCCTTGGTGCACAGTGGGCTAAGTTAGCCAGAGGAGTGGACAGTACCACACACTACCCAGTGTAGCCTATAGCCCACTGATTAGTACACTTGCCTAGGATGGGGTAGATATGGCCTTGAACTCCTCTAGCTGAAGAGGACATTGAACCTGCATGTTTCATTTCATGGGTGAGTCTAACCAATAATTTCTTCTCTCCACTTGTGGCAGCCACTCTTTAAAAGGACTACACTGAGCTCAGCTTAGTTCTTTGGAGAAAAAGCTGGAGGTGCCTGCTACAAGCTGTGTAGGTGCCTGCTACAAGCTGGAGGAGTCTAAGCCGTGATGCCCAAGTGGATGGAGACATCTCTCTGCAACTTAGTCTCAGGCCTAAGCTCTAAACAGGGTAGAAGGTAATTCAGATACCCGCTGTACTTAATGTTTCTTATTGACTATAGTTATTCAGGCTTTTGATGTCAGTCTTCTGGTTGCATCCTGATGAGCGTGTATGTGTAGGGATGTGATTCCCATGGGACAAATCCCTGCACATGCGTTCTGGCACTTGGCAAAGTCACTCAGGTGGAGTAGGGCAGGGTGCTGTGCCAGCAGCTTTAACTGGGGTCCTAGGGGACTCCTGCATTTGCAGTGGCACCAAACCAGTTGCTTGGCACTTGGCCAGCAGCCAATATGGTTCTGGCTGGCCAGGCTTCCTTTCTGGTGGTGTACACTGCTGCCATGTGTGCCACACCACTTTTTTCAGCAGCTGTTTTTTTTTTACACCGGAATCTCCTGGTGTCAGACAAACCCACCACACTGCAAATTAGCAGTTCAGTGAATGGGTGCATGTGTGCTGCATGCAGCTTGCAGTGCCTCAAACTGCTTTGAGGCACCACAAACTGCACATACATGCTCACCGGGACACGCCATTTGAGTCTCCTCACTCTCCCCATGCATTGTGCTGGGAACTTCTAATACTGGGTTTGGTTTCTCTACTTTGGGTGTCAGCACCTAACTTAGAAGTTAGGCATTGAAGCATCTTAACTTGTAAGAATCTAAGTACTTCATTGGAACTAGCTATAATTCCTGCAGTTAGAAAATGAGGAGCTAAGTTGCTTGGAGTCATTTGTAAACTTCTCTCACTTCCTAGAGCTTTTCCCATTAATGCAAAGCCACTTGTACTTTCGTGCCACTTAGGGTTGCTCCAGTTTGGTTTGGAAGGAATAGGAAGGGAGACTGAGTCCAGTAGGTGACTAGGAGTAAATGAATAGCTCTGGGAGTGTTGGAGTTTGTAATAAACCACTCCAAAGCTCATGTGAGAGATGTTGGTGTTGCACTATGGGCGTTTCTCCTTTGGCTTGAGAGAGAACTTTGAGGAGTAGGAGAATTAGAGCATTCTGTGTTAGTGTAAAAATTACTGACTGTGTTTCTAAATGCATAATTAAATTAAAGGGGCCTTGCTGGGGTTAAATCCCTATGATTTCTAAAAGAAATTGTAGTGAACATCAGAAAATAGTCTAAGGTCTAACAATAAAATAATGTAAACACCATTGCCATCTGGTGGCTTAAAGAGGCTTTAACAGATTCATACTAAAGGATTACATTCTCCCTTTGATGTTCTGTAAACATAACACATTTTCAATTAAATAGGAGAATCAAAGTGGCATGAGAAAGAAACAATGTCCAGACCTACACATCAGAAATAATTATAGGAATGGAGAAACAATCCGACTTGTCTAGAAGGACTAATCACGTGTCCACCCATTAGACTTGAATGTGCACAGATTCTTATTGAATGAAATAATAGGAGACATGTTTTGCTACACTGTCAGCACAACAACCCCTGATAGAATAATACCTTAAAGTATCTTTCCACAAATATTGGGGAAAGGCAGGGGGAGGGAGGAAAAAAAATCTGGTGAGAGAGAATTATAGTTTGAACTGATCCTGCTCCTCTGAAATCAATATCAGCTTTGCCACAGGAACACAATCAGGGCTCCTCTTGCTAAAAACAAACAAATAATCCTACCCCCCCAACCCCTCCCCCCCTCATTATTTTTAAATGAAATTATACATTTTTAATGTTAATATTACACACACACAAACATAATATTCATATCAGTAGGAATGGGGGGGGAGGGAGTGGGAAGAGAAGAGGGTTGTTTTGTTTTATATCTGTATCTGTCTAAGGGACCTGATGTTTTGATACTTCTTACACACAACAGAATGCAAGATTAAATAGACCACTGGCCTGTTCCAAGAGAGTAGTGTCTGTGTCCTACATGCATACTTTTATTGTGGGCCAAATGCCATGCTATTGCTTAACCAAATAATGTATTTTTTCTAAATTACCAGCTGATGAATTTTTGAATTCCAATTCATGACAAATATCAAATTTATTTACCCATTCCTATGCTCTGGGGCCCATAACAAATGAGTTGAATTGAGCAGGAAATGGTTTTCCTGTCCCACAAAATATTATTAAGATAATTGCTGTGGTGTGCTGGATGAACTCAAGGCTTTCTGAAGTTTTTCGACTTGAAAAGGGTGAGCTAGAGGCACCTTTATATCAATAGGCTGATGGTTAGAGCACTTACCTGGGATGTGGAAGATCTGGGGTGAAGTCCATACTTACTTTGCTCTTCTATTTCTAGCACTATTTCTTATTCTGCTACTTTTTATTTTTCTATGATTTAAACATAAAATTCAATCCTATACTTGAGGAATCTTTCATCAAAATAGGTTGTTCCATAAAATTATTCATTTTAGGCAAATTGCCGCTTCCTAACAAAAAATATTTTGTTAAAAAATTCCCAACCAACTCTACAAATTAGTGTGTCAATTTTTAAGTTTATAGTACCAAAACAATGTAAATATGTCAAGAAAGACCAATGTCATCAGATGGAAACTCTAAAGGTCAAAGTTGACATTTTATGTATCTAGGAATCAATCACTGAGTGCAGGAAAAATCTAATATTTGACCTAGATTTTAAGCTCAAGGGCACCAGGGACTTCAGGGCTTGTGTTTGAAATGAATTGCTGTTCAGGAAAGCACTGCGCTGTTCAGAAAGCACTGAAGAACATATGTAATTTTAAGCATGTATTTATATTCAAAGTCAATGGGACTTAACTACTTGCTTAGAGGTAAGCTCATGGCTCAATGTCATCTTGTATATGCATGAAATTAAGCACTTCCTTAAATCTTCTCTTGAATTTGGATCTGAAAATTTGGTTACCTGCATTACAGACATCAATACTGTATTGCAGGGGTTGCCAATTGGGGTATGTGTGCCCCTGGGGGTACTTGGGAATGCCCATGGGTGGGCGGGAATGGAGCACCACCACCCACCACCCCGTGCTGCCACCTCCCAGGAGCAGGCAGGGGTGGGGGAGAGGTCAGTGGCACCCCTCTGCAGGCTGCACAGGTGGTGCCCGGCTGGCCAGATGGGGGGGGAAGCTCACACATAGCAGCAGCCGCCGCTCCCACCACCCCCAGTGCTACCACTCTGTGCTTGGCCACGCATCACCCCACTTCCTCCCCTGCTCTGTGTCTGGCCCCCGGGCATACACTTATTAAAAAAGGTTGAAAACCCCTGTTGTATCGCATAGATGTCTGAGAGAGAATATCTGAAATCCTTATTTTGACTCCATAATAATAAAAATGTTGGAAACCTAATTGTATGATAGGTTTTCAGGAGACCAGTTTCTTCTAGAAAAAGTACCTTAAGTGTACACTTTAATCCATTTCAGTTCAAGAAAGCATTTAGATTGTGTTGATACAGCAAAAAGAAGAAATACTAGTAGATCTGTATGCTAACCATGCTACTTTGCCCCTAATTAACTCAGTTAACAATTGTAGTAAAAGATGGAGCTGAACAAGTTTCAGTATGGACTAATAAAGGTGGTCCAAGTGCTCTGGAAACCTTGTGTACTCACATTGATTTCTAGCCTGTGCTGAAGGTTGTGTCACCATGTCTTTACCATAGTTATCCATGCTGGCTAAACTAAAACCAATATAGGTATTCCTACCTATGCTACAATCACACCTTCATTTTTCTGAGTATATTTAGTCTTTGTCACATGCAAGTGCTTAAGGCTCATTTATTTCTCAAACAGAGATGTGTTTGTGAGAGCCAGATCTATGATATTCCTGAAAACTTTCAACTTCCTTTGACAATAATACGAATTTAAGACATTTTGCATGTCCGGGGAGATGGTAAGCATCTCCAAGAGGTAGAACCATCAGTAATAAACTCTTAACCAAAAATGGTAACATGCTGCAGTTCATGTTTTAAACATATATATAGTTACGATAGGTAGAATAAATTATACCAACACCAACCCACATGCCCCAGGACCCAAGCCAATCACAGACTGCCTAGGGTTAGAAACTTTTTCTACTGGTCTGTTACTGCCTTGCTTTTCATTTAAAATGTGATTTAGAGTCTGTTTTGGAGACTGGGAGACTAATTTATGTATGTAGTATTTTATATTTGTCTGTAAGGATGTGGGAATGTGGACTCTGCTACAGAGAAGGCCACCTGATTAAATGAAACAATATAGTAGCTTTTTCCATATAGTATTTCCTATATTTATTGGCTTCAGACTAGATTAACAAAGGGAAGTAGGCACAGTGCTGTGATGACTCTCTCTCAGGCATTTTGTCACTCACTGGAATCCTTGACCCTAAGTCAGGGATAGGCAAGGTTTTTTGGCCGGAGTGTTGAAAAAACTACAATGTCTATCTTGGAAGATGCCGGAACCTGGTCTGCTTGTAGCAGGGCTTGCAGCATCCCAGCTGCCTGCTGGGAACAGCCTAGGCTCCGCCCTGGCAACAGATGCTTAGAGCCCAGGCTGGCAGTGGTGTGCTGAGCAAAATGGCCTTGGGTGCCATGCTTGGCACCCGTGCCGGGAATTGCTGACCCCTGCCCTAAGTAATACATTCAGACTTCCCATACAATTCACAAGACGAGTAAAGCACCTGAGCATAGGACCTATAGAAGTCAGCATGCTGCTTAGGGAACCACCTAACCTACTCAGTAAGGAATGCCAAGGAGAGGGTTGGAGCCTAAACTGCATCCCTCTTCAGGAATTAGGTGTTTCCTCTTCTCTTGAGATTCATCTCCCTGTAGCCCCTGCATTGGGCCAGAGTGATAGTGAGAATGACAGAATAGTGCTTCACATACTTACCTGGAAGAACAATTTTCAGTTTCTGCTCCAGCGAATATTTAAGTATCATACAGAGAGTGGAGCAGCTTCAACAGGAGAGTCTGAAAGAGACCCAACTCAGTAGTTAGGGAAAGGTCCTGTGAAGTGGACAATATAGATTTGAGGCCTGCTTCCAATCAGATATAGGAAGGGTTTGAACCTGCATCTCCACTGACTAATCTAGCCATTGGATAGTGGAGTATCATGGAGGGCATCACTACTTCCTTCTTCTCCCTGTGATTTTTGAGTCCATGACCCTTGTCAGGGTGTTCTAAAAAAACTTCCCAGATTTGGTTCCACAGGTAAAGTAAGTAGAGGAAACCCTAGTTTGTGATTTCTTCCAAGTTGCACAATTCCAGAAACAGAAACTTAAACCCTTTGAGATGCTCGGGCCAGATCCAGATGTGAAGGCACACATGTTTCCCTGGGGACAAACAGCAGCAGTACAATATGTGCCAATGCTACTTGTCCCCAGGGAATGTCTGTGCATGTACATTCTGACACATTGCATGTTCCCCAGGTGGAATAGGGGAGGCTGGGGTCAGCACCTTGGCCGGCTCCAGCAGCCTCACTTGTGGTCCTGGAGGCCTCCTGGGGCTCCAGCAGTGGTGATCCAGCAGTAGGGAGCCTGGCTGGCAGCTGGAGGGTGGCTTTGGCTGACCAGGCTCTGGTTTCAGGTGGTGCATGCTGCTGCCATGTTCGCCCCACTGTGGGGTTTTTTTGACACTGGGATCTCATAGTGTCAGCCCCCCCCTGCAAATTAGTAGCACTGGGAATGCCCGCACGTGTGACATGTGGAGTGTATGGTGCCATAGACAGGTCTATGGCATCGCATAACACACATGCATGCTTGTCTGGACATCCCCTATGGGTGCATATAGACATTTGGGGAAGTTAGGGGGGCAGTTAGATTATATTTAAAATGGTCACCTGATCTAATTTTGTTCACTCAGGTATGGACTTTACACTTGGATCCCTAGTTAGGTGGATCTAATTGAGAACTGTGCAGGAGTTCCAGGAAGGTTATATTGGTCTATAATGGCCAACCTGATCCAAGTTAACCCTACCTTGAAGTTTACCTTAGGTTGGGTTGCCCATTTGTAAACTGATCTAACTGTCCCAAACTTCTGTACAGTTCCCAGCACAGCCCCAGGACTGGGAAAGCCCAACTGCTGGCCACAGCCCTGGGGCTGCACCAGTGACATAGCAAGGGGGAGGAGGGGAGAGTGGGGTAACCACCTTGGGCACCAAAGTGAAGGGGCACCAATAGGTGCTGTCCAGCTGGGGTGGGGCAGAGGACGGAGCTGTAAGTGGCTCATTTGGGGTGGCATGGGGACAAGAGGAGGGTCGCTTCTGCCGCTGCATGCACTCCCGGGCAATAATGGAGGGTGTGTGTCCCCTGGATCTGTGTGTGGGGTGAGGGCGGGCTGCCACTGTGGGCTTTGCCCCAAGTGCCAAACTTCTTTGCCATGGCACTGGGCTGCACTTTTCCTAAACCCTCCTTGGCACTGAGATATTTTTAGCCCTATGGCCCCTCCCCCAACTCCCAGATGGACAACCCCCCCTGTGGACCAGCCAGTCCCACCACCTCTTCTGAACCCACCAAATCCCACATCACTCAAGCCACTCCCAGTGCCACTTTTATCAGCATTTTCTGAGGCTAGGAACTGAGGAAGTAAGTCCTGGTGCAAGGAATGGGTAGAGGGAAGGTAGGGTCACTGAGGAGGGTTGGAGGACTAAATAGAGCCTCTGGTCCTAGGAGGTGGGGGATAGACCCCCATCCCCCCAAACCCTTTCCCCCCGCAGATCCCCTGAGCTTCTCCTATTCTGCAAAACTCTTCTGGATCCCACCAATCCCCCTGCAGGTGCCACTTGATCTCCCCAAGCTGCCCTGCTAGCAGCCCGAATTCTGACTTATATCGGTTACCCATTTTTAACTCAACCTAACCTCCCCCTAACCTCCATGAATCTCTGTAGGATCCACATTTGGATCTGGGCACTTCAGGATATCTTTGTGGATCTATATTTAGCTGAACAATTAGGACAAACCTTAGCTTCC
>NW_005842033.1:2280047-2280986 GCF_000455745.1 Alligator sinensis | reverse complement strand
TTTGTCATCTTGAAGTTGCAACAATTATTCACCCTTGTATGTTTTAAATATTTTCATCTTGTCCAAAGAATATGAATATTTTACATGAAGTTTCCTCACATACACAAGAGACAATTTATTAAACCTCATGTTGAAGGAATAAAGGATGATAATCTAAAATTTTCAGTTAATAGAGCTGTTATAACCTTGTATAAATACCTTCAGAGAAAGACTTCAGAAAAGGCAAATTGCTATTCACATAGGGCAATAATATTAAAACAGATATATGCTTAACTGATATATTAGAAATTTTTAATAGTCAAGTTAGACATTGTAGAACAGTTGGTTCAATAGTTAAAAGTCAAAGGAAAAGCTGAACTATTCAGCGGGAACTGAACTTAATTATTGAAGAGATCACTCCCAACCCTGTTTACTAAAGATCCATGACTGTCATCTGATAGTGGGTAGATATGCTTTTTGTGTGTTGTTCATATGTTAGAGTTTTCATATAAAAAGATATACTGATGGTATAAAGTCTGTACAGGTGAACACAGAAACTATTGTGCAAATATAATTAATTGTATACCTTTTCTATAAATGACTTTAATTCTGCTTGACACATGAATTCCTATGTATAGGATTAACAGATATATATGTACCTAATATTGGACAAATGTAGGCTATAGGATAGACCAAAAGTTTGCAATATATCTGGAATGAGAAACAACTTATAGCTGCACCATTTCAAGTGCAATCCAGAAAGAATTAGAACCCAGACTCACAGTTCTGTCCCAGGTTCATGCTTTTGGGTGCTTGTACATGGGATGGGGTTTAGTTCTCCCTAAATTGAAATGCTGAGTTTTTAAATTACAATTAAAAGCCCACTATTTAAATTGAGGGACTTTCATGACATCATGTGAAGTCACAGTGCATCACGGCCCGCCATGAGCTCAACCCCCC
>NW_005842033.1:2254608-2280037 GCF_000455745.1 Alligator sinensis | reverse complement strand
CTTCTCCCCCCCGCAGGCGCCTCCCGGCTCCCCCCCCGGGGGGGGGGGCGGGGAGGGGTAACCCGCCAGTGGGCCAAGTGGTCCCTCAGTTGCGGGGGCCCCTGTCCTTCCCTCGGCAGCAATTGTGCCCACAGGTGGAACCCACCTGCTAGCACCCAGGCCGGGTGGTCCCAGGGGGCATTGCCACCACGGAAGGAAGCACTGGGCCCTGTGCAGCTCAGGGGCTATGCAACCTGGAGGCAGCTTGTGTGGGCAGGCTCTACTCAAGGGAAAAAAAAAAAGAAAAAATCAGCGAGGAGCCTGCCTGCCTGCCTGAACTGTGCAGGGCCTGATGCTTCCCTCTGTGGCAGCAGTGTCCCCCTGGGCAGCTCCTGCCCACTAGCAGTCCACCCAGGTGGCCCTGGGGGTGCCACCACCATGGAGAGAAGCACCAGAGCCTGCAGAGCTCAGACAGGCAGGCAGGCTCTGGGAGAAAAAAAAAAGATCTGGCTCCTTGCCACTTCTTTCTTCTCCTCAGTGGAGCCTGCCTGCATGAGCTGCTGCTGGGTTGCACAGCTCCTGAGCTGCATGGGGTCTGGTGCTTCCCTTCGTGGCAGTGGCATCCCCTAGGGCTGCCTGGGCCGAATGGTAGTGGGCGGGTGCTGCCTGGGGTTCCTGCCATGATGGAGGGAAGATCTGGGGTCTCCTGCAGCTGAGGAGCCACTTGGCCCACTTGCAGCTCACCCGCCGGGGAGAAGCAGGTAGGCTCCAGTACTCTGTGCACTGTCCCCACCACGTTCCTGCTGCCTGGGTGCACCCAGAAATGGGCTGGCTTGCCCCTGGAGCAGAGTGGAAAGGCAGCAGGAGGGCAGCTAGGTGTGCTGGTGGTGGGTGAAGGCTGTGGAGATGGTGCACGGGGCACTGGAAGCCCACCAAGCCCAAGTTTTCCCAAGCACATTTGGGCTTCCTATGCACCATTGCACTTTGTTATGTAGCAAACTAAAATACCTTGGATGGATTTTTACCTTGCTATGTAACAAAGTCATTTAAAGTGAAATACACCACCAAACATGTACATTGTCATGAAATTAAAGTGGAATACACTGCCAAACATGTAAACAGAAATGCCATTAAAGCGGTGCAAAAGGGCAATGAAGCCACTTTAAAGGCCAATTTTGTCACGTGTACAAGCACTTTTTATCTCTATGTTGCCTCCAATATACTTGAAAAGTTGAGGGGATGAGCGGATGATGCCCCCCCCTTCCTTGTCCACTGTCCACTGCAAGGGAAAGAAGTAATAGTCCCATGGAAGATACTCTTCTCAACACGACATACAATACATGAAATGCATGTGGTGTTGTGGCAGGACTGCGGGAAAAGGGGCCCCTCTACCCATTACAATCAGTTCTGCCACCCTGCACCATTCAGAAACTTCCCATTCTTATTATCCTGCCACACCTTGCTGTTAAAACAAACAAAACAAAACAAAACAAAACACGCCCCCACCCCCCCAACCTATTTATTTCAATGGGCACTTATTTCTCCATTGGCATCAGTGTGCACTGAATAAGATCAAAAGCATACAGCACTCCTCCCTAGCCATTCTAGTATAATTTGCACTAACTTGGAGGGAGGGGTTGGTGGGATCTGGAGTGGGGTCGGTGGCTCCGCAGGAGGGACTGGCTGGTCCAGGGTGGTGCTGCTGGGTCAGGTGGGAGGGGTTGGAGGGCTAAAACTAGCTCAGTCAGGGTCAGGTGAGATAGGAACTGCTCCAGCCTTGGGCCTGGAGTGAGTGGCTCCACTTTCCCAGCCTTGGGGCTGTTCTGTTAATGCGTGCAGATGTTCACTATGTCAGGTTAACCCTTTATCGATGTAAAGGGTGAACTAATTTAGATTGGGTGAACCATTTTTTGAGTGATTTAAGCCCTGTGAATGCCTACATGACTTGGCATTTTTAGATTGTCCTAACCTTGGCACATGCTCTATGCGTGCATGAGCTGAGAATGATACTAATGTAGCAAAGCTCCAACTTTAATGGATGAACCAGTTTTAAAGTAGGAGTGGTTTTGCTACATTTGAATCTTTTTGACTCCTTCACACACAATAGTTAGAAGTACCAACTTCTGTCTTTTTGAAAAGTTCCTCTTCCAAAAGGGTTACTCACATAGACCAAGCAACTCTGGCTTCTATCTTTTAACCCTTTCTTTTCCTCCTGTACAAGTTAATGAGGGAAACTGAGGTATGCAACGTTATTATAACATGAACACATTAAAACTAGAAATAGTACAACAAAATCAGACACTGTCATAACAAATGTTTGGGATTCAAAGGAAAAGTTAAGAAAAAGTGTGCAATTGAGTAGCCAGAAGATATAACCAAAGTTACATGTGTACCCAACATAAATTGGTAAAAGTGTCCAGGAACTTATAACAGGAAAAGTATTTTTTCCTTTTCTTTTTCAAAGGGAGATAACTGAATCAAATCAAAGCCAAAAATCACTGCAGCACTCAAGATCTGGCTCAATAGTTTTCACATATAGGTTTAACTTTTTATCTGTAACCCTTTTAGCTGCAGAGCAATTAAAAATGAAAGTATCATCACTTTTTACGGGAGGTAAAATAGCTGTTTTCCTTCTATTTTCTTCTCAGCACCAGAACTGGTTTTACTGAAAATTTACACAAAATGTGCGTGCAGACAGAAAAAAAATCAGCTCCAAAGCGAAAACTTCTGAAAGTTACAGCTGACTGAAAACAGAGAGTTAAAATGGAATTTGTTAGGTGATGTTTGCTATAGTGAATCACTGCCTGTTCCCCTTTATTAGATAACATTAGTTAAGTATACACCCTTCACAGGCCATTTATCCTTCCTACAGTGTTGCACAGGTATGACTATATTGCTTCTAGTTCAGGAGGTAGTCTGTGCAGAGCAGTATGGGCTGCTTGGCAGGTGCTGCTGCCAGGCAAAGTCAGCTTGCAGTCAAAACATGGGCCATGAAGTTGCTTTACTGGGTGTTCTCTACTTTGGCCCTTTTTTAAAGCACTAAGCAGAATGGTAGAATCAGCAACATGAAACTATAAAAAGAATCTGGCTCAGGAACAGTATAAAAATGTAAGTTTCTCTAGTGAGAAAATTTGATACAAAAGGAAATGGGTCAAAGAAGTTATTACTATGGCTGGTGGACCCAGATGAACATGAGCCAGCAGTGTAACGAAGCCATCAACAAGGCCAATCACACCTTGTCGTGCATTATCAGGTGCATGATTAATAGATCAAAGGAGGTGATGCTCCCCCTCTATGCGGCACTGGTCAGGCCACAGTTGGAGTACTGTGTCCAGTTTTGGGCACTGTGCTTCAAGAGGGACATGAGGAATCTGGAGAGGGTCCAGAGGAGGGCCACTTGCATGATTAGTGGCTTTCATGATAGACCCTACGGGGGGAGGTTGAGAGAGCTGAATCTCTTCAGCCTTCACAAGACGGCTGCGGGGAGATCTTGTGGCCGCCTATAAATTTATTAGGGGAGGTCAATGGGGAATAGGGGAAGCGCTGTTTACTAATGCAGCCCAGGGAGTGACTAGGAATAACAGGTGTAAACTAGTTGAGAGTGGATTTAGGTTAGATGTTAGGAAGAAATTTTTCACAGTAAGGGTGGCCAGGATCTCGAATGGGCTTCCAAGAGAGGTGGTGCTATCACCTAGCTTGGAGGTCTTCAAGAGGAGGCTAGATAGTCACCTGGCTGGGGTCATCTGACCTCAGTCCTCTTTCCTACCAGGGGCAGAGGGTCGGACACGATGATCCATTGTAGTCCCTTCTGATTCTACAATCTATGAATCTATGAGGAATGTAATAGTACCACAGGAGAAGCAAATAGGACAGGGAAACTATAGTGGCTTTTAATGCTGCTTGAGAAGGCTGCAGAAAGATTTAAATGCTTCAAATGTTTGCCTTCAACCAAGAACTGTACAGTAGCTTTTTAAAAACAGCTTAAAGTGTTTTTAAAAATTACTGATATGAAATGGGCAGCTACATAAGTCTACTCAGGACAGGAAGACACAGACCCTGGAAACATCAAATGTTTCAGAGCCAAATCTATTTTCTTCTGGGCCAGGTACAGACATTACACTTTTACCAATATAAGTAATCAGAAATCCCATAACAGAACAGAAGTTCAGCACACATAGACTGGTTTAAAAATGATGGAACCCAGTCTAAGATTTGGCTCCCCAACCAAAGGGTGAATGTGTGTTCGGTTTGCTACTGATCTAAACTGCACCACTTACAGAACACGATGTAACTTAGATCAATTCTGCCTCGGGCTTTTTGAATATCTGTACCTAGCCCTGGTGTACTGTGGTACTCTGATTCTGACATGAAAGAAAGAATTGCAGATGGGTAAATATTATACAGAAACAGACATAATTTATTTGAAAATTTTACAAGAACATATGCGGTCTTTTATGTGCCTACCTGTAGCTCTGATCTTTATGCCCTTTCAAACATCATTGCACAGATTACTTATTGTACATTTTTACACATTTTAATCATGTTTTAAATTAGCTAATGTGATTAGATCCTTTTTGTTCCAGCTAAATTTTTCTTCTAAATCGAGTCATGATATTTTGAATATTCTCTGTGGGTTTTGTGCCTTCTTGTTATATAATCAGGAAACGCATAAGTGAAAACAAAGGATAAGAATGAGAATAAGTTATATTTATACAAGCAATTGCATACATGAACATTTTAGCTGGGAAGAAGAGATGAACGATACCACTGCTTGTTTATCATCTGATGGAAGGGAGAGAAACTTTTAAGTGTATTTATTTAGCATACAAGTTCTGCCATTAACTAATGTATTGATACTGGAATTGGAGCCACATGATTGGATTCTGGTGCTTGTACAGAGACGCATTGACTTCCACAAGTGCAAAAATAAAGGACTAGCCCCTGGGATCTGATTGCAGGATGGGGACCTACGCTTAGTACCTTGAATCATAATGGAAATGAGAGAGGGGGGAACACTAATGTGTCATATATATTTAGACAATGCTGTTATGAGAAGAAAAACATCTTTGGGAAGACTTTTCATTTGTTGAAACAATGCCTGGTTTTCTATGAAAAAGTATTTGAAAGGCAAGTGATGAATAACGTATTTAAAATATTTCCAAATCTATGTTGTAATTTGATATTTCAGTATATACCATGCATTGTTCAGCACTTCTTTTTTTCTGCTTAAAATTGTTGTGCTCCATAGCTGTTAATTTAGCTTTAGTTTTGTTGTGAATCCAGTGTCAGAGAAAATATTCTTTAACTGTCTCTTTGAGAAACTGTTACCTACCTTGGTTTATCCTGGACCATGAAAGTTTTGTGCCCATTGTCTAATAACCCATAGTTCACAGCTTTATAGTGCAAAATGTGTATCATTACTTCCCAAGTCAGTGTGTAGATAGCAATATGTAGGTACAGCAATAAAATTGAAAAGACATGCTGACATTCAGCTGTTTGCAGAGCAATCAACCAATCATAGTTATATAAAAAGAGACTCATAGGATCATAGAAAAATAGGGCTGAACAGAAGTTATCTAGCCTAAACCCCTGCCTTAAGTTGCCTAAACTAAACCAGACCTGCACTGAAAAACTCCTAGTGACAGAGATTCCACAGCTTGTCTAGGTATTTAACTACCCTCATAGTTAGAAATTTATTCCTAATATCCAATATAAGATGCAAATAACAACCGATTGTTGTACTCATTATGAGGACTCATTTTGTATTTGAAGATTGATATCATATTTTCCCCTCAGTCTTCTCTTCTCCAGCCTAGATAATCCAGGTTCTTCCAACCTTTCCTCATACATCAGGCTATCTTCAACCTTCATTTTTTCTTGATTTTCTTGAACCATTTTTGTTAAATTGGTGAGATTAACTTAATGCCATGTGGCAGGGCATCTTTGGTGCCTGCCACTTTAAGGGACTTGAGTGAGCTGTGGAGCACCCGGCAGGTGTGGTTAGGCCCAATTAGACAGTTGCATGACTACAAGGGGGCCACCAGATTGGGTGAGGGCTGGGCAGCCAAGGTATAAGCCCAGGCCCTAGGAGCTAAGCTGGCAGTTACATCTAGGGAGCCAGAGGAACAACATCACTCAGCCTGCAGACTACAGCTCCCAGAACATCTGGAGTTGAGGGTAGGAAGTATGGGGATGGAGGAGGTTCCTGGCCCTGGGTAAGATCTGAAACTGTGCCCTGCTGGACTTGGATGGTGTGGCGGGGCAATCTCTAGGAAATGCCACACCTGTGCCTCCCCAGTGAAAAGTGAAGTTGGGGCAGCATAAAGCCTCAGCCCCCACTGCCTTGTGGGTACCCTGTGGAGGGGAAAGGCTAGGGGAGCACACCCCGACAGAAAACCACAGGGCCCAGGTCCACTGAGTGGGGCCTGAGGAAGGGTCTAGGCCCATTGAGTGGGGGCTGAGTCCTGGGGGGTATAAGGCCCAGGAGGCCAGTTGAGGGGTGGAGTTATGGCCCCAGTGAAGGGGACGAAAAGGCCAAAGTACACCTGAGGACACCTGAGGCCAGTTGTGAGCCGGAGGCCGAGTGCGGCCCAGCTAAGGCACCAAGGGAGTTGGAAGTGATTTTGGATGCCATCTGCGAGGGATGGGACACAGTGTAAGGGGAGGTTCAGAGCTGTGCAATTCATCCTTGGCATCAGGGCAGCAAAATGGGCAGCCTCATGCATATAAACACCTATTTTTGGAAACAAAAACACGGCAGGCAAGGCAGGACAGAGTGCACTAGACAGATGGGCAGGCTGATATTGTGACCCGCCTTGAGACAACCCCCCCATCACACCCCATTAACAAGCCACTGACCTGCTTGTGACAGATGTGAGCAAAAGTGCTGTTTCTTTTTTCAGATGGGCAAACTTGAAAATCCTAAAGATAATAAAATGGAAGATGTTAACTGAAAATTCATGAATTTTCTTACAGTTTAAATAAAATTCAAGCTTTGATGAAATGTTAATTTAATCTCTTTGTTACTTCTTAGTATGTTACTGTGAAATGAATCAGGAAATTAAAAAAACAAACTAAATTGGATAGATCTTTTAAAATTAAAAGCCAGAAAATTAATTTTTTGTTGATCTCTGTAACATTGGTTCATCACTTATGAAAGATCTTACAATTTCAAGTATCCATATATGTAATCCTCCTTGACAACTACTTAAGTATATATTTGGGGGGGAAAATGTGCAAAAAGTGAAGTTATTGAAAGTCTAATTGTATGGTAACTACATATATCTGTGGATGTGAAATGCTTATGCATCAGTTACTTCTGATTAAATGTATTAGAATTGGAATGAATCAGTCAGTGGTCCTTCAGTTGGTTGGAAAGGCATTACTTTGTAGCAGTTTTGCTATTGAGGGCATACATAGTCTCTTTAAGAATGGTATACTATCTAAACAAAACCATCCAAATTTCCTGTGAGTACCAGACAGAAACACAGTGATAGCATTGGGAGAAAAGTAACTCTCTTATTGTGTATTGTAGAAATGCAGAAAACTTAATTTCTTCCTCAAAATAACAGATTTTTTTAAGCAGGTTCCTGGAAAGGTGCCATTTTGGAGTCCACAAGATTTTTTAGCATTAGAAAAATTTTCTTCCCTTCCCCACCATCCAGGATAGTTTGTAATTTTGTTGGGTAAAATAATATCACGTCTGTGCCAATTTGAGAAAATTCCAGTTTCAGCATAACCAGCTTTTTCGGTTTCAGCTGGAAGATCTGGAAATGTGTGAACCTGTTTTTCTAATTAAATAACATATTTTTCTACTTGGGACACCAGTGTGGACACCTGGGCTTCCATTTGAATAACAGGCAGACACACCAGTAGATTCTTGATATGTTTTGGTACCAGATGGTGACAAGAATAACCCTACCTCTTTCAAACTTCAGACACTAATTTGCCTCATAAACCTTAGGATGAATTTTTCAGAAGGTAAAAAAAATATTTCTCTAAGAAAAATATAGTTAAGAGGTAAAATGCACTGATCAAAACACAAAGGTACTTTCTAACATGATCTCCCTCTGTCCAGAATGATACACAAATGTGCACACTTCAAGATACGATTCTTTTGTCAATATATTGAGAGATCAGCCCTCCTCATGCAGATGGCAGATTCCAATTACTCAAGTGGGTAAGAGGCAGATTTTTCACAAGAGGTTTGGAAAAGGATGTACTGCAGATTCATGGGAAAATCTAGCACTATGTTTTCAAATATATAGAAAGAAAGTAAAATAGATCTAAAATGAAGCAATTGTTAACAAAGTCTGAAGAATTGCTGAAAACAGGAGGTCAAGAGAAGGAAGACATCTAACAGTCTTCATTGACAGCCTGTTTCCTCAGTGGGTAAGAGGCCCTTAGAGCAGTGGTTTTCAAAGGGCTATTTTGCATGTTAAACCTAGTATATGTTGAAAGCCTTTAAATGTAAGCGACCATGTGTTTAAGCAATAAAACGTGTTAAGCTCACGTGTATCATAGCAAAGTAAAACTTTTTGCTCAAGGAGCGTCTCCAGATCATATTAAGTAATATGTTTAGCTATTGTTGGACTGTTCCACAGAGATAATACAAGCAATTTATAGTCCTCCAGCATCCCTTGATTTACCATTCCCAGGCCCCCCACTCCTGCTCCATGAGACAGTCTATCCACCTGCCAGAAAGCTATCACCCAAGGGGGGTGGTATCATAGGGGCACTAAGATTATGCCCCTACCTGCCTCCAGGAGCCTGGCCCATGTAGCACCATCCTGAGCACCCATTCACACCTTCAAGTTTGGCTGAGGCCCACCACTTTTGCTTGAGTACCGTGGTGTGAACAATAATCACCCAGCCTCATGAACTGAACTGGGCCAGAGAATGCCCTCCTCAGATCCCAGCAGGCAGGTACTTGGGTGGACCCAAAACAACAACACTCTTAGCAGAGTTGCACATTTAGTGCAGTTTGCACAGTATTAAGAGTTTTAAGTTAATCAAATTTGCTTGTGAGAAAGACTAGGTTTTCAAACACTTATCTCAATTGTATTTAAAGCAATAAAGTTGGCACAGTTATGAAATTTGTTCTGTGTGTGTCCTGTACAATCCTTGAGTTATTCACAAGCCCAAAACACCCAGTGGCCTGTGCCTCAGCTTTTCTCTCCCAGACAGCTGTCACAAACTCCCAGTGCAGGACCCCATGTCTCAGTCTCCCAACTGCAGCTCATCCACATGAATAGCACACAACAGGAAGCACCAAGCCCAATGGTTACTGTGGAAGATGTTTAACAAGATGTTCTGGAGAAGCAGATAAAGGAATACTGAAGGGGCAGCAAAGCGAATGATGGGTCTACAATTACTCAGAGGTTCTCTGCACCCCTTCCTGCCTGGCAGATATTGTCCCAGAAAATAATTAGACAAGGCTTCCCTGATCAGAATGGCCTGTCGATGGTTCTGTTCAGGATGCCCAACTGGGAGTGGTTTCAGCTTTGGCACCATACAAAGGGCTAAGGGCTTCTTCCCCATGGGTACATCCAGAGCTGTCCTGGTTTCCTGAAAGGCTTCACCCTTTACTCTGTGTAACTCCATCATGAGGTCCAGACAGCTGGTGTATGGCTTCATGAGCCAGGGGACCAGTGGGTAGGCCAGCTCCCTGTTGATCAAGGGGAGAATGCTTAGCTCACCTAAATCCACATTGAGAACACCAGGGGCAAACCCCTCCTGCTTCATCATTTTCAGGAAACTGGAGTTCCTGAATACACTGACATCATGTAAGCAGCCCAATCACCTAACACTGATGTAAGTGAAGAGGCCCAATGGTATATGACTGCCTGGAGTATACCATATTTACTCAAATAGAAGATGACCCTGGATATAAGATGACCTAATAATTAGATTCTATATATGGAAAATTTATAAATTTGTTATAATTTTCCAGGTATAGAATCTAATTATTAGAGGTTTGCCTTGGATTAGACTGCCTTCCACTGTTACAGCAGGGTAAATAAATTTGGGGGGTGCTTGCCCTCTGCCCCCCAACTTCTTCCCCTTGTAGGCCATTCCTACCCCCCTTACTATCAGACCCCGCTCTCCTTGACCACATAGAAGTGAGGGACAAATTTGGAAACACAGGCTCCATCTACATGAGACACTGACTGCACAGTAGCTCATTACTACTGCACAGTAATGTTGCATGGCAGGAAGCATGATGCGACACCTGAGTAGTAGTAATGAGCTACTGCATAGTCAGCCTCACCCAAAAGCCGTTTGGTGATGCTGCTGTGCTTGTTTATACAAGTACTAAAAGACTGCAGTAACGACTGCACAATCAGTGTCTCATGTATATGCAGCCATGGACTTTGAAATAAATATGCCTGTAGTAATTTGCATATAGGCAAATTACTATGATTACCTATAGGCTTAGTTCATCCATAATTGATACACTTTACCTTTTTTGAAACTGCTGCATGTTTTAACACTGGTACTCCATAAACACACTTCGAAGCAGCATTGGCGATGTGTAGAGGGTGCACGTGGGTGCATGTGAACCCCCTGAGATTGGCCATACCCCGACTGAGAGAATCAGTCACTTTCAGGTTTGTTGCTGGCACTTCCGCCAGTGGTAGCAATTGGCCGCTGGGGGTCTCCCCCGCCCCTCCGGTTGGTGATCGGCCGCTGGTGCCCACCCCAGTATTAGGAAGCACCAGTCGCCCATGCTAAACAGCACTTTTATACTTACTTATTTATAGTACAAAGCATCTACATGAGATGCTTTGAGCTCAGTAGACTAATTCTACTGTGCATTACTGCGGTGGGCAAAACACATGCTAATGTACAGTAGATTTGATCTACTGTGCAGTAACATCATAAAAAGATTTTCATGGGTGATAATGTGCAGTAGCACTGATTACAGTGCATTAAGTTAGTACCTGTCATTACAGGTACTAAATGTAATGCACTGTAATTACAGCACATTAATGAACATGTATATGGGCCCACAATGCATGACATTATTACAAAGCTAAAAGGCTTATGAGATACCATATAGTTTATTAGGTTGGGCCCTAGTAGAGTCACCAGTATTTCAAGCCATGCCCAAAGCCCAGTACTGCTCAAGGTGACCCAAAGCCCAGTACTGCTCACTATGTGTGTATACTCCAGATACCTCTCACAAAGGATTCATGTGCTGATTAGTCCCCTACTCATGATTGAAGCTGGATGTTCTTGTTACAGTTTCTAGGATCCTCCAAAAACATATATGTAGATGATGGCAGGACAATCTGGTCCAGCTCTCCTCATGGAGCATGGAACCACACTAATCATGTGTGACAGGCTGAGAGAGAGGGCAGCAGAGGGATTCAGGTTGAACTGTTTGGTGATGTTTGCCAGACATTTAAGGCTGGTGGAGAAACAGGAATAATTGAAAATGAGAAAGAAAGGCACAACCCAGTTGTGAGAGTGGAGATGAAGTTGAAATGTACTCAGCAGCTCGCCATGACTTGAAAAGTTGACACCGAGATGGATTGGATCTTATTCAGATGGGCAGGAGCTTATGCTGATAAAGCATGCAGTAGCTGTGGATTAGTGTGGCTATGGAAAGGATTTGCTTGGTTCTGTCACTCATGTCCAGGAATCCCCTGAAGATCTAAGGCAGATGGAATGGTCAGTCAAGGAGGGACTGGAATTACATCTTTGCCTCTCCTCATCCAATTGGTGCTTTCATTGGTGCTCAGTTTTTGGCTGCTGTTGGAAGTATGGGAAGAAATTGCTTCAGAAAAATAGGCTAGAATGCCTGCTCAGCATCCTCAAGTGGCAGAGTGCAAACTGTGCAGGTTAGAGATCATAGTATACATTACTGTGTGACTGCTCAGAACACATTCTCATTTTAATTCCACATAACTTACCACAGATTTAACCTGTGCTAAGTGTCCTGCGTGACAAGGGCCAAACTTTTTTATAGCATGGGCCACTCCTTGTAGATGTCATACTTATTGACACCTCTTATTTCTTTCATGATTCCATGACTCATCTTTCTTCCTGCTTGTGGTTGTATAGACATTTTAAACTACCCTATTACCCTCCAGATTCTAACTACTGCCTGATTTGATTTACATAAGCTGGTCATACAAACAGTGTCCAAAATCTTAACTATTTCTATATGCTTAAAGACTTTTCCAGAGTAATTGCTTCTGTGGAAACCACTTGAATGCAAAAGATGTCTGTTTAATGATGAAAAAGATTCTGCTGTCTGTGCTCAGACAAATTTGCTTATGAAGTCAATGAAATTTTCACTTGATTAAAAGACTTCAGCTGCTAAAAATGGAACTGAAGACCACCAAAAAATTAACTCTATAGTTTTGATTTCTTGATCACCTTGTAATGTGGCTACAGACATTTGTTTTTCTTGCTTCTTTGTTGATGCCTGTATGAAATTGGCCAGCTATATAATGGATAGGTTGAGGAACAGTCATGTATATTTGATGTGTACATAGTTTTATGTTTAAATAAAATTTAAACAACCATTTCAAATGTGCATTTTTAAAGTATTTTGCTTACCTTAAAAATGAGTGCTAGTTTACCTCTGTGACAGCTGGGTCATTTTAGACTTCCATTATCTTTTACCAAGCTAGATTCTGAGCATCAAATACTCCCCGTCTATTTTTTAATAGAATGTGAAAGAGCTATTAGACCAAGCTGCCAGAGAAATTATAACCTAACCAAAGCAAAAAGGGGCTGTAACACAGCATAAGATGAAACAAAACAAAAGAGAAAAACATGCTGCTAGCTTTATGCAATTTCAATGCCCAAATGCTCCTACTTAATTTTTCAGACCTCATGACTGGTTTCCTTTTTTGTTGGAATGTGACTATAATGGTGCATGGAATACACATTTGTTGGTTTTGTTCAGTAAAAATTCAATTGGGGATTTGAATGCAAAAGGAGTGAAGGACTAGGCCCACAGTCTAGCTAATTAAATTTCTAAAAAAAAAAAAGAGAACATTATTGGGTATTATTGCACACTTAGGCTGTGTCCAGACATGCAGGCACGTGTGGTTTGTGGCACCACAAACCACATGCAGGGAACATTAAAGTGAGCCCCATGCTTCAAAGCTGCAGTGTGGGGTCAATATTTGCTCCTGGGAAATCCAGGTAGCAAAAAAACAGCACTGGGAAAAAGTGGCATGGCGTCCACGACAGGAACATGTGCTAGAAGACATGTAGACTCAGTCTTCCAGGGAGATGCTCTGGCTGCCAGTGTCCCAGCTTGTCCAGCATGTTGGGACCTGGGAGGAGCCAGGCAAGGGCAGTTTTCCTGAAGTGGAACAATTTGTCCCTCACCAAAGCACACGTATGGGGCATGCACTGTGGCAAAAAGTAGCAGCACTTGTGCTGCAGCTATATTTGCTGCTGCAAGCACATGCCCCTGCACATCTGGATGCAGCCTTGGAAGGCACTTATGAAAAATCCCTTTGAGCAGAATGCAATATTCATATGAGACTAAAAATTATTCATATGCACAAGTATTTACAAAATCAGATGTTTAGTATACAACCAGAATATTCATTTTATTCAAGATTTTAACATAAATTTAAAATAAATGCATTAAGAAAATTATTTATCATATAGATGCATATGTTTCTCTACTGGAAAAGCAGTTCTATCAAATATTCTCCAGTCATTTGAGATATATATATTTTGGTCAATTTCTGCTTTCAGTATGGCTTTTTGTAATTATGAATATTTTCAAAGACAAACTCATCATTAATGAATTTTGATATACTGTACACAAAACAGGATTGTTCAATATTTTGAGCTTAGTAAAATGAGCACTGTGACAGTAAACTCCCAGGCCAGATCTTAGTATTGGCCCGCCACCTGCCTATGGGCAAACCACCCACCTCATTCTCCTTCCACACCTTGTTGTTAATTGATCTGGATGTTAATTAGGCTGGAGGCTGCTCTTTGAATACCCTGATCTACAAGGGCCCTAAGTACACTCTCCGACCTACTCTTAACATGTCCCATGCCTTGCAGATGTCATCCAGTATGTCAATAATGCTCTGGCTTTCAGTCAGGTCAAATTCAGACCTTCATAATGCCTCTCACATACTGCCCTGTTTGGGACTCACTCACTCCACCCCTCTCTTGCAGGAACTTCCAGCATACTGTCTGTCCCTGGGCCACACACACCCTGCCCTTCTCCCTTAAGCAGCTCCCATAGGCCTTCAGGCTTGTCCTTACACTCCTCAAATAGCCTTGGCTCAGCCTGTTGGGTCCCTTCCTTGACCCTCATCTGAGCGGTGACTGCTCAATTAACCAAACTCTGGGTTGAGTCTGCCCCTAGCCCCTCACTGGGGCATATCGCCCCTTCCTTGAGCCAACACTCCGCCCTGGGATTGAACAGCTGTCTCAGGCTAAGGTGCTTCCCTCTAAATATGCCTGGCCCTAAATCTGCCCTCTCAGTAGGGCCCTGGGTCTTACACCCCTGCAGGCTCAGGTGCTCCTCTCTGAGTGTGTCTGGCCCTCACTCCTGCATCTTATACCCATATGGGCTCAGGTGCCTCTTGGTAGGTGTACTTGGCCCCACTGCTCCCACCAGTAACCCAACAGATGATGTGGGCTGGGGTTCAGGCATCCCTACCCACCTTTCACCGAGGAGCTTAGTGGCCCTGGCATTTGAATGGCACTACCCCACCACTGGCAGTTCCAACAGGCTTCCCTACTCCAGCAGGGCTCAGTTTTAGGTAATGCCCAAGACCAGGAGCCTCCTCCTTCCTCATAGTTCCTGCCCTTACCTCCAAGATGTTCCTGGAGTAGTAGCTCAGCCAGGTGATGTTACTCCCTTGCTGGCTGGCAGCAAACTGCCCTCTCAGCCATGATAGTTGGGCTTTAAAATGGCCACCCTAATCCACCACCTGCCAGCTGCCTGCTCCAGCCCTTAAAGTGACGGAGCACTGAAGCTGCTCTGTCACGAGCACTGATACACTTAAAATAAATAATTTGTATTCAAGTTTTGTAAAGAGCTATATTTTGGGGGAAAAATAGTGCCACAACTATGCACACAAAACAGTTCACTATCCATGCAGAATTGTAGCAAAACCCACAGTTTTTCTTTTTTTTCTTTTAAAATGCATTTCCTCCCCTTCCCCAACCATTTCTGACTTTTTCTCTCCCTCTCTATTCCCTATAGATAAGTATAAGTAAGCTAAGATGTAGGATAAGCTTTAATTTTATTTTAGGTAGTAAGTTTTATTTTTCTCTCCCCTCTTTGCAAATAAGGTCCCTGCTATTTTGATATTGATACCCACTGTTTTATAAGTGATAATTATTATGTTTGTACTGCGTTTATATTGTGTGATTACTGTTTTAGGCCTATATATGTAAGTTAGCATAAGTCATGTCAAGCTTCCATTTTGTATGTCAAGCCTCCATCTTGTGTCCTCTGCCCAGGCATCCCCTGTGTTGCAACTGTATGATTCATGTACCCCTCCCATGTAAATTCGTTCCCGGATAAAAGAGAGTGTTTGGGAATGATTGAAATACAATGGTAGCAAGCCTCTACTGAATGGCCTGTAACAACCAGGACTTCACCTGGCATTGATTCATCCAGGAACCACGGACCTCACCCAGGAACAGAGACAAGAACCCAGCATTTCAAAAACAAAAGCCCCTGAAGAACCAGCAACTCCACCATTGTACCCCACCATTACAGACACCCGAAACTGCACATCCCTGCATGGAGCGCACATGCTTAGTACATCAGGGGCTGACCCTTGCCTGGGCATGCCTCCTGTCACTAGGGTCACACAAGGTCTGCCTCTATAAAAAGAGGCAGTGAAGACAGACCCAGTGGGATGCCCTCTCCATCTGGACCAGCACCATGCCACACCACTTATTCACCCAGAGGCCCTGATGGCGACCCCCGTCTAGACAACACCTACTGGACAAGGACCCCTTTCCAGCCTGGATAGGTAGCTATCACCCCCCACCCTCCTCTTCAACCAAGGACTTGGACTCTGCTTCTCTTCCCTACCTGGACTCCAACCCTTCCACTGAGTCTCTTTCTCCTGCTGCCATTGTGAGTGCTTGTGTGTGTGTGAACCAATAACTTCATGGGGCCGTGTAAAACTATTATTTGGACCCCTAAATTGGGTTTTGCTTTACTATGGTTTGGCCCTGCTCCAGTCTCTGCTCCTCGCCCCTCTAACTTCTGTCTCATTTCTCCCTCTCCTGCTTCTGGCTCACTGCCACCTCCAACACCTGTCCTGAGCTCCTCTCTGCCTCCAATCCCCCATTTCTTTGCCACTGTCTTATCCCCACTGCCTTTCCCTTTTCCCCTGAGCACCCAGGTTTCTGCCTCAGTTTCTTTCCTGGCTGTCTCCTCCTTGCTACCACTTATCTGCCCCCACCCCAATATCTCAGCTGTCTGCCTCAGTTTCCAGGCCCGGTCTACCTTAAGTAAACCCAAGCCTCAGTTCCTCAGCCAGCTTCTCTCTAGTCTACTGGTTCTGGCAACTTTTACTCCCTACACTTTAACTCTCTCTCTTCCATCTGAACCTTCCCCCAAGTATCCCAGTTACCCCAAGTGCACACATACACACTGTACCATCCAAGTTAGGAACTTACCTGTGCGTATGTGTAGGTGGGTTGTGTGTGTGTGTGTGTGTGTGTGTGTATATATATGTGTGTGTGTGTGATTGTGTGTATGATATATGAATTAGTGATCTGTGTCTAACTTTTGGGGTATATAGTGTATGTGCTTGAATTGGTGATAGGTATGCATGTGCCTAGGCTGGTTTGGATGTGTATGTGCCTGAGTTGGTAGTGTGTGTGTATGCACCTAACTGATTTTTGAGTATGTGCATGTGCAATTGTACACCACGCCCTCCTGTCTAACAGCGCAATATTGAGATCCTGAGGGCTGGCCTGGCCCCATAGTGCAACAGAATCACATATACACTTATTAGGAGAGACTCATTTTGCCCTTGTATTTAAATAATACTAGTGAAGAAGAAATACATCCTGGAGTTATTTAATATAAAAGTTTCAGGGTTGTAAGTTTTACTTTCAATATTGAAGCACTGACTAAACTACCAACATTATCTTAGGAAGATGCCTATGATTCTTTAAATTACACCAAGTGACATCATTTTCCCAACCTTCCCAGGGGTACACAGTAGGGTGCGGGGGAATGCAACGTGAGACAGAGACACGCCTTGGTTTGAAATGTTGTGGTTGCCAAATTTCAACTGTATTTAAAAAAGAAAACCTGTTGAACATTGCCATTGTCTCAGCTCAGTCCCTCCTCCTAATTAACATAAAACAACAAACCTTTGGAGGGGGCGGGGCAAGGGGGGGGTTGAGATAGGGGTGACAGAACCTGGAGGGGGGTTTGGGGTCAGGGGTAATGCTGCTGACCCCAGAACTCAAAAAACATGAAACCTTGGAAGGGAGGCATGGGGTATTGGGGTTTTGACTTGGCACCCTACTGTCTGAGACTTGATTTTGGGTCCATCACAGATACCACCCCTCTTCCAGGTCCAACTCGCTACCCCTGAATGCTGGCAGTAACCCCATATCCCCTGTCCTCCCAAGTCAGGGGTAGGCAAAGTCTGGCTCATGGGCTGGATTGGGCCTGTCCCAGTAGACCCTGCCCACATCACTGTGGCCAGTTTCCATGGAGACCCCAAAAGCAGTGGGGTCATGACAATGTGGGGCTAGGTTTTCCATGGAGACCAGCCCCAACAGTGCTGGCTGGGTGCATGGCGGGCAAGGAGCTGCTCCAGGGCTGAGATCTTGCGGTATTGACAGCATGGTTCAGAGTTGGGGCACAGCCATGATCCACTGCTTGCACACCCCTTCTTGGCATGTGCTGGCTCTGGACCATGCTGTCACTGCTGCAAGATCCCAGTCCTAGCCCCAGAGCAGAGATAATGGTTCCCATGTAGGAATCTTTCCATCACATGTGTCCCTTTCCTGGACTGGGAGGGATGTCTGGGTTTGTTTGTTTTTTGACAGTGGGCATTTTTTGTCTCAATTGCTGCAGTTGCAGTGCAGCAGGAAATTCAGACATAGCTCCATGCTATGTCCTGTCCCAGACCTGGGGATGCTGTCTCAAAACTGCTGTTTATCATTTGCCTGATGAGCTCAATAAATGCATGCGATGCCTTTCTGTGAATGCTTTGCGGGGAAGGGGAGCTGTTTACACACAAGTACATTTTTGGTTTTCAGGTGATTAATTTTTGCGTGAGTTACTTCTTAGGAACCTAAAGTACTTTGTATGATCTAGCCTTTTGTCTCTGAACCTTACTTACCCATCTCTTAAGTGCAAATGATCTCACTTCCCTACTTCACAGAGGACAAATGTATTAAAATCTGTGGGACAGTAGGTGATAAGCTTCCACTTAGGAGTTATAAGGCTTAAAAATTAGGCCCCTCCTCTAGGAAGGTCATCCAAACTGATAGGTTAGGGTGTAGACACAGGAATGCTTGGAATCCTTTTGAAAGGGGAATATTTACAAAAAGACAGCTGAGAATTATTCAAATTTAGCAAACCAGTTCGAACTTTAACATTCCTCTATCTAGGATTATTTAAAGCTCGAAAGCACCTGCAGGACATTTAACTCACACTGGGTGCGTCTACACATGAAATTAGTGTGGCATAATAAACTCCAGCACAGTCTGTATCAGAACTGATTGCTCCTGGGTGCAGTGTTTACATGTGTGCCTGGGACCACAGCAGGTTGAGCTGGGGAAGCACAGCCCTGGCTGGCAGGTAGCCGAGAGGGTCAGCCTGCCAGCCCAGAGCTGATCCGCCCCAGCTCAACATATTGCAGAAGGATTGGCTGGTAGGCCTGTGCGAGTAGGCAGCTATTCGATCCAGCTTCGGGTATGGCCACTTCAGATGCCAGCGATCTGATCAGGAGCTCCGAACTGGGTTCCCATTTCGATCTGGCCAAAGCGGCTCTGAAGCTTTGGAGCCTTCTTGGAGATCTGGCCATAGGGTATAATGGGGAATCAATGAAATATCTATAACTTTGTTGTTTTTTTGTCTGACTTGGATGAACCTTGCAGAGGTGGTAGCCTCTGCTGAGAGCATGAAGTGTGCCAAGTTTCAAGAAGTTCAGTGCAGGGGTTTGGGGGGAACTGCACCCCAAATTCCTAAAAGCAAATCTCATGTCACGTATATATGTTACACCACAAGGGGGGGGGGTGAAAATTGCAGGGTTGGTGGCCCCTGGTGAGGCCACAAAGCCTGCCAAGTTTCAAGAAGATTGGTGCTGGGAGGGAGCAGATGCAATGAGCAACAATCTTGCTACCAAAATATTCCAAGAATTCCTTCCAAATTACACAGGCAGATAAGGTTCTTTGGGTAGATGTGATATCTTTTATTAAACCAACTAAATAGTTGGAAAAATTGTTCTTTGCAAGCTTTCAGGCATAAAAACCCTTCTTCAAGCATAGGGTGAGTTTGCCTGTTGGTTTAATAAAAGTTGGCTTAATATTAGTTGGTCTAATAAAAGATACCACAGAAAGATGTCACATACACATTCCCCTTCCTTCTATTCAGCACTGGTGAGGCCACATCTGGAGTACTGTGTTCAATTTTGGGACCCCCACTACAGAAAGGATGAGGACAAATTGGAGTCCAATGAAGGGCAACAAAAATGGTGAAGGGGCTGGGGAATATGACATATGAGGAAAGACTGGGGGAACTGGGCTTATTTAGTTTAGAGAAGAGGATACTGAGAGGGGACTTAATAGCAGCATTCAACTACCTGAAGGTGGGTTCAAAAGAGGATGGAGCTAGACTGTATAGTGGTGGCAGATGACAGAACAAGGAGCAATGGTCTCAAATTGCAGCAAGGGAAGTTTAGGTTAAATATTAGGAAGAATTTTCTCACTAGGATGGTGGAACAGGGAATCTCCATTCTTGTAGGTTCTCAAGACTTGGCTGGACAAAGCTTTGACTGAGATGATCTATTTGGTGACGGTCCTGCTTTGAGCAGGGATTGGACTAGATGACCTCCTTGAGGTCCCTTCCAACCCTAATTTTTTGTGATCTACCCAAATAACCTTGTCTGCCTATGTCCTTAGATCAACATGGCTACAACTAACTTCCAAATTACACAAACCTTTTTGAAGCAGTTAAGTCTGTTAAACATGACTTTCCATAGATACCAGCTGTGCCACCTGGTTGTACCAGATTTCAACCTTTGAGCTTTCCTACTTTCCTATCATCACAACAGTACACCAGAATAATCCAGTGTGTTACTAATAAGGCCAGTTGTAACACTGCATTTTGGGAAGGGTTAAGTCTGAAATCCTTGGGGAATTACTTCTTTATATACATACAATGGCATGATTTTTAGGTTTATTATCAAGAGACCTTCTAGGACTAGCAGCAGGCTGTTTTGTGAATCTCATTCACAAGCTGGAACTCTCCTTTTGATAAAGCTCTTGTTTCTCTGACTGCAATATTTTGAGATACGTAATCAGACCTTGAATGTGCCACTAGTCCAATTAGTACCCTTAGGCTCAGGCCAATATAATGGCAGGCTGAGGAATAAGAGATTGGATAAGCAGGTTGATTTTGGGGGAAAATATATTTGTATAATATAATGGAGACATCCAAAATATTGTATTTAGGGAGAGATGACTTACCGGGCAAAATTTGTATGAGATTGTCCACTGTAGATAACAAATACAATTGCAATCAATGACATGGCTCTATTGCTTATCATACAGGTATCACCACCACACAAGTAAGTGCTTGCATATAGTATATTTTTTCCAAGGTTCACTCTCAAGATTTGTTTTAGTCTTCTTGCAAGCATACTTCTAATCCACTAACAATTGCTTTTTATCTATATAAGATTTGTTTTGTTTTGTTTTCAAATCTTAGATTAAGTTGTGATGTTGAATCTTGCCACCCTAGCATTGGATTTTTCTTTTTTTTTAATACACACATCTATAAACTTTTAGTTCCGTCTAAATGTCAAAAGAAACTTTTCTAAAAATTCTTCTCTGTCTGCTTCTGAGATACATTAGTGTGAAAAGAGGGGGCAGCAGATTAATTAGTGAGTAAGTGAACCAGTTAATTAATATTACAATTAAATCTGCCTGAGGTATGCTTATAGCATCCTTGGCAGTTCTGCAAATGCAAGTAATGAAAAAGTGTTTGCTCTGTCTTTCCTTCCTACTGCATTATTGAAATTTTAGTTCTTTTGAAACAATGCTTGTGAGAAATGGTCTGGATGAGGTAGCTTACTGAGCTGCCACAGTGTCAAACATATTCTGTGTCCTGTGTCCTGTGATACACATACATTGTGTTGTTTTTAGGACAACCCTTCCACTATTCACAGAATAGAAATATAGAGAAAATTAGTAATGATATGCAATATAGTGCCAAGAGATCAGCATTGTTGCTTTTGGCAATCACTAATGATTTTTTTATTCTGCAAGAACAGCATAATGTTTTATTTCTGCCCCCATTTTTCATAAGAAGTTAATTTGCATACCTTTCTGCAAGAGTGAGCCATGTTAGTATGAAAAAAATGAAGAATTGTCGAAATAGAGAGTTTCTCATAAGAAATGTCTGAAATATTATATAAGATATTTCAGACTCAGTCCATCCCTTTGAAAGAAATAGTTGACTTTTCTTTTTCTTGATAATTTAAATTCTGTTCAGTGGCGGTACATCACAAGTATGATGATATGGGTTTCCTCTCATTCTCTCCTGTGGAAACTTCTTTTTTGTATAAATACAATCCGGGTCCTGGGTCCTGCTCCACTGAATGAATCATCTGGGTGATTACCTGATTCCCACATATGCTCTCTCTGGTCCAGTGAGTATTAAGTATTTTATTCATTTAGAGCTAAAAGTTGAAGAAAGCCTCACCTAATTCCACCATATGGCCTATGTCACTTGCACACAGGCCATGTGTATTATTGATTATTGACTCAATGCAATTTTCTCCAGGCTGTTGTGCTGAGGGCAGTAGAATCAGGATAATGAAGAATACAGGCGAATAGATACCTGAGTACATTTAAAAAAAAACAAACAATTTTTAGTTATCAGGATCAGAATCTTCTTGGATGAGGCAACAAACAGACATTTAGACAGATGCAATCCCAAGACCAAAAATTTAAAAAAAGCCTACAATATAGGGAATGCTGCTAGTGGGTGCCTCTACACATGCCCCTGACTGTGCAGTTGGTACTGCATGGTCATTTAGTACTTGCTTAACTGGTACTGTGCAGTCCTGGTAGTTTTTTGACCCTACGGCACAGTAGCTTGTTGCTACTGCACAGTAGCGTTGGCATCATGGTTAGTGCCCGCTGACACTGTGTCACTGTAGCGATGAGCTATGTCACTATATCTCATCGCTATCTTGATGTAGCATCTCATGTACATGTGCCCAGGGAGTATTAAAACTATAAGAGAAGTGGAAGGCATGGTACACTGTCATTATACAGTCTAGTTGTGTAGGGATATTTTAAAAGCAAAACCTAAACTCCCTTTGTTTACTCATATTACTTGTTTCTGCAGGTTTTTTTAAACACCTATTTATTTTTATTATCTGTCTACAGGTCCCTAGAAAGGGTGTGCCAGGTCTGCAGAATTTAGTGCACCCAGAAAGCTGCACTAGCAGTTGGAATAGTTCTGCTGGTATTCTCTCGTTGAGGAGGAATAGTCTCTCTTTTTCTGTCCCCCATATGGATGCCCAGTTTACAACATTTCTTTACTTTGGCTTTGAACAGATTACAGAACCTGACCCTGTTTCTTATTCTCTTTCTAAAGAATTGAAAGACAAATTCCCTGATATGGATATTAAACAATTGTAGCATATTTTGTAATCTCATGGTAACATTTAGAGATTTGTTTGAAAAAGATACTGTGTTACATACACACCATTAAAATATAGAATTAACCAACAATTAGATGCAGCAAGTCTGAATCTCCCCCATTTAACACATCTTTTTTCTACTGTGTCCAAATGATTAGCTCACAATTGTTGCCTGAATGATACTCAAGTCACAAGAGAACTAGAGGCAGCTAAATAACAAGGGATTAAAAAGAGCAAAATACACATATTTAAAGAGAAAGTGAAGGGCTGCTTTCCAAAAAAAATCCTAAAATGTCTGTACTTTGTATTTTAATCATATAGAGCAAAACTTTAATTGCCTATTCACAGCATGAATGAGATTCTAAGGCTTTTGCTCACTGTTTCATTCTCAGATAGATTCCATTTTCCTCTTTTTAATTCCTTTTCTTCTCTTCCATAGGACTTGTGCTGCAACTCACTCTAACCAAAAAACCACCCCCAACCAACTATTCTGAATGGAGAAGCAGGCAGTGATGAGTTATCCATATGTTAATATGGGGTGACACAACGGGTTCATCTACACCCATTAGATTAATCTAATGTGCAGTAAAATGTCATCGTCTACATGTGTGCAGCAATTACTGTGCAGTAGATTAGCCTAATGCGCCATTTTCTAGTGCCTGTAGATACAAGTACTAGAAATTGGTGCATTAAACTAATGCACCAAAGTGCATATGCAGATGTTGATTGAAAGCAAATTGCTCTGGCAATAGGGGGACACAGAGGTTGGGGAGATATGTCCCATCTTAGTGGGATACTGCCTCCCAGCTATGTGGAGATCAGGACCTATCCCAATCTCCATGTGACTGGGACAGCTGTCCTGCCTGCTGGGACAGCTTTCCTGCACCCTATGAAGATTGGGACCAGTACTTGTGTCCAGTGGCGATGCATAGAGAGTGCACAGGGGTGCACATGCAGCCCCTGAGAGAGCCGGTGCACCCGCTGACCAGGTGCACTCACCACTTAGGCAATGGACAGGCGGGGCAGGTGGGAGTGCTGGTGCCCTCCCTGCGAGCACCAGCTGGGGAATGGGAGTGCTGTGGCACTCCTGGAAGCAGCTGCAGCCACTTCTGGGAGCAGCTGCAGCCCCTTTTGGAAGTGGCCACAGCATCGACTGCCTCGCCAAAGGACCCAAGGGAGTAGAGCATGATGCAAAGGGGGTGTGCACTCCTGAGAAAAAGTATTTCCATATAAGCAACAACAAAAACAATCCATAACCAAGGTAAAAAGGTAACATCACTTGATGAATGTACTTATTTTAGGGGTGTTTCAAATTAAATGCTTATATGCTAATCCTGAAAGATATACAGGATATGAAACAATGTCCAAGCTTTTAGATTACAGTGTAAAAAGGAGGGTGACCCTGGGAGAGTGGCTAGCATGGGAAACTTAGAGGAAACAGCTTGAATCTTCCCTAGTCTGGGTTTTCCAGAAGGTTCCGTGGCTCCTGGTATATGTTCGACTCTCTAGACTTGTGTTCGTGTTATAGGGATCCCAGTAAGTTGGTTATCTAGCCTGCTGGCTTTTGCAGGCAGGCATTATCCCCTGAGGAGAAACTCAGCCAGTCCTCCCAAATAACACAGACCTTAAGTAATTCTCTGGACAACCAAATAAACAAAGCCAAATACTTCTGCATTGTCCCAGGTTCTCAAAAAGAGCCCATTTTGTCTCTGGCTCTCAACACAGCAGGCCACCCCCTTCTGGCAACAAATAACTGAACTCACCACTTATTTACTTTTATGGGAGCCTTTTAAAGCTCCTAGCAGGACATTCCCTGCCTATCCAAATACTCTGCAGGTGGGCTTTCTCAACAGGGCTGACTGTTCCCTCTTAAAAGGACAGGCCAGCCTGTTATGATCATTGCTTGCTGGAATTCACCATCCAGCGCAGGGTGCCAAGGGCCTGCAGTAAGTCAGTAGCCCTAGACTTTAAGAGGGCCAACTTAAATGAGTTGAGGAGATTAGTGGGAGAGGTGCTGGGGTCCTCGAAAGTAGGGGAACTCAGTGCCCAAGATGAGTGGTCGTTCCTTAAGGAGACGATACTCAGAGCCCAAGGGGTGACAATCCCAACAAGAAGCAAGCGGGGCAAGAGTGCCCAAAAGCCCCCCTGGCTCACCAAGGGCATTCGTGAGTGTCTGATTGCCAGAAAGGAGGCGTACACCCAGTGGAAGGGAGGGGTCCACTGCTCGGGTCTGTAGGGGGGCTGTTAGAAAAGCTAAGGCAGATGCAGAGGTAGGGCTAGTGTCAAGGATCAAAGATAATAAAAAGTCCTTTTTTAAATATATAGGGAGAATGAAGAAGGCACCGGGTAATGTGGGACCCCTGCAGGATATGCTTGGCAATCTGGTGGTTGCACCAGAGGAGAAAGCAGACCTCTTTAACAAATTCTTCACCTCCATTTTCTTGTGTGGGGACCAGGACTCCCCAACCAAGATTCCCGACGGACTTGGGAGAAACACTTGGTGACAAAAAACTAGGTGACTGTGGCATTGATGCCTACACGGTCAGATGGATTGCAAATTGGCTGAAGGGTCATACTCAGAGGGT